>NC_135736.1:36489673-36795000 GCF_041903045.1 Epinephelus lanceolatus
TGCAAACACACATAGAGAATAATCCAGCACTAATCTGTCTGCGTCTGTGATATTTAATTTGGTCAGCTCCGGGTGGCCGTACAGTAAACTCAGTTTTCTGCCTCAGCTGGTCCAATTTATGGAGGACTTGTCTGAGTTTGTGTTAATGAGGGATCTTATTAAAGATGCGCCCACAACACTAGAGCCTGCTCTGTGTAGGAACAACATTTGTCATCACCACCAATGGGCATGTAATATTCCCTTTCTTCATACCTGAAGTGAACTGTGTCATTGAACACATTTTGTAGCTGTTCCCATGACAGTTATCAGTGAACTGGAGGCCTCCTCTTTGCTTTCAGTTATATTATGTGGCTGAATCTATTCTGCTTTGTCAGACCTACGGAGGACACTCCAGGTGACTGCTGTTACTCTTATTATTGTGTTATATCACTTTATTAAATAACACAAAGGACAACTTGATCGTTTCACTGTTTATTTGTTCACTTCTGCCCCCACATTCACTCAAGTACCAAGTACTTTTGAAACGTCTCCAATCAAATGATGCCTACATTAAGTCCTTGCCCTGAGGGTCTGATCCCGGACTGTGCCGACTCCACGCCAGATGGAGGACGGTCAATTCAGTGTCTGCCCATTTAGCAAGAGCTAACAAATCAGCAGTGACAAACATCCTAACCCAGCTGTTAACAAACTCATACTGACACTGAAACTCGACTCGACTTTGTCATTAAACTAGGACTGTCACTGTGAACGAATTTCCCTTGTGGTGATTAAGGGTGGCTCAACAGGATGATATGCAGTAGCTAACACCAACATTTTTATTGTTTTTGCAAATTACTTAATTTGTTTTGATTTTAGTGCTTCATAAATAAACTCTCAGCTATTATGTTGCTGCTTTTTAAATGAATAAGCTGACACAGTTTTAAAGCAAATTAAATACTTATTCACTGTTTAATGCAGAACAAAGAAGAACAATGAGGCACAATAAGGGACACACTGTATTTTCATTTGAGATGTTGTCATGGACCAAGCAGTCAAAGCACAAAAACACAGATTTAAAGCTCAAAAACAGGTGGGTTTATTTCTCAAAAATAAATTTTACAAAGCAAATGACTAAAGATAACAAAGTTTGAGTTACAGGGCCAAACATAACTCTGCAAAAAAAGGCTAACAAAACTAGACATGAACTCAACAAACAGACCGAACAAAATGAGATGATGGAGCAACATATATAGTCGCGGATCAGACCAACTTAAACATAAAGGGGAGAACTTACACTAACATTAACTGAGACTAACACAAAGAAACCCCTATTCCCCCCATGATGTCATAGCTGTTGTTGCAGTCCATGGGATGGCCTTCTGCATAAAATCAGCCCCATCTTTTGCCCAGCTCCAACCAGGAAGTGACTTTAGATAACTTTTGTGTGTTGCTGTGGGCACGGCCATCACAGAAGATCTCTCTTCTCCGTTGTTGCTTTTGATGTTCAGCAATGTGATGGTTGGTCTTTGGGGTATTTGTCCCACCCCTCCTCCACTGTGATTGGACGGCTGTGTAAAACCACCAAGTGAAGGAGGTTGTTTTTTCCAAGCCAAAGTGAAATAATCTGGCAGGTGGTTGAACACAGTCGCTATTTTAGAGAGAAGACATGACATATTTGTTGTTGTTTTAAAAACAGGTCGACACACAGCCCCCACTGCTTCTCCAGTGTTTTCATTCCTCCACTCCCAAAATCCTCCCCAGTCCCTCACTGGTTTCCCCTCGATTATATTGTGATTAAATGCACAGCAGACAATCCCACTGAGTGATCATGAGACTGGTACAAATGAGATGGCTGACGTGATGGTGATGCCTATCAAACTGATAAAACAGCTTCACAAAGGTATGTGACTGTCAAATTTTTCAGTGCATCTCATCTTTATCATCACATCTTTATTTGTCACACAGCCTTCCAATAATTCATATGATGATCCTCTATCTCATCATATGTTATGAAGGTCATCTTACTGTGTACTGGAGGAGACTCTCATGACACCACAGGGATTGTCCTTTCCTGTCCGCTGTGCTTCTGTAACGTGATGTGCATGCTAACAGTGTTGTTTCTCTCTCAGTCTGGGCTCAGCAGCTCTGCATGACTACCTGGCAGAATCCAGGTACAAAACATCATCTCCAACACACTCACACAAACCCGTCACACATTGCAACAGGAGGCAGACACTCAACATGATATGTGTTGTCTTAGCAACTGCTCCCTTGCACTACAAAATGTTCTCACCTCCCTTCATATTTCTACACCCACAAACATTTTCCACACACTGGAATAATGATTGGAACATTCTGTCTTGCTGATACTGGTGTTATATTCAGATCTTTATGAATATAAATATAAATATGTTAATCGTTGTCTCAAATTTGAGCTGATCAGCTAGACTATAAAAAGTCAGACATACACATCTAATAAGTGTCACCGCTCCTGCTTGTCCTTCAGTGTCTCACTGTAAGACCGCAGCAGCAGGTGGTTGCACTCTCATCAGGATGTTTGCTTCTGTCGTTAGATGCTGCCGACGATGACTCATAGATTAAATTGAGTTTGTGTTTTACAGCTTTTAGCTGTCAGTGTGTGCTAATGATTTCCCCCCAATCGCTCCCATACTCAAGTGTTCAGCAGTCCAATCCATTTCAATTATGTTTGACCTTTCTTGTTCCTCTCCCACACGCTCTGATTAGAAACATTCAAACAGACCAGCATGTTCTGCTCAGTGGCTGCCAGTAGGTGGCAGTATCTTTAAGGAAGTTACCTCAAGTCTATTTGCAGAGTACTGACCTATATGAGTCTAGGAGCATTTGAATTAGATTTTAAAGATAAATTCGGTGCATCATTTTTCACTCAACAAGAATAAAACATCACTTTACCAAACAATCTCATCCATTGAAATCTCACAATACCTTTTGTGACAGTTTCAGCTAAGACCAACTGAATTTGGCTCCTGATGAAACTAAAATTTGAGAGTGAAATTTTCAACTCATTAATCCCAGGATTCAGAAAAAATACTCATTTTCAAAGCATTAAAATTCAGATAACACAACACTCATGGTCCTGCAGGTAGCACTGTATTACTGGCCCAGTGACTGCATGTCTGCACGGAAAACCTATGTGACATCACACCAGAGTCTGCTGGGGAATACTGAATTATTTACAGGCTTTTTGCACCTCACATCTCTGTTGCAAGTGTGATTTGTCACAAGAAGCTGTGCTGTCAGTGGGCGAGGAGAGACTGTCAGATGCATAGACTGTGTAAAATAATGGACATAGCCACCGAGACATCATCCAGTGGTTTGTGGACTCCAGTTTTAAAGACTCCAGTTTGGCACATCTACTTAGCTGCACCAGAGAAGGCCATAAGCTAATTTTCATCTGTAGTGCCTGGGCACGAAACAGAGAATAATTGCTATCTGCTAAAAGACACTATTATGAAAAAAACAAACAGAAAATAAAACCCTGCACTTATAAGATAGAACATATTCATGACACAATGGCTTCAGCAATAACTATAGCAAGGCAAAGGTTATTGGTTTTTCTAGTTGGATAAAAATCAACCTGAGATTAAGATACATATAGTGTTAGAAACAAGAATAGAATCAGCACTCTACCCGTTGAAACCAAGCTATTGCAATTCAGTTTTGCTGTTGGCTGATCTGAGGCATGTGGCTGAAATGGTCGAGGCATTTTTTTTAAATTTCCAGGTTAGAGGCACTAAAGCCAAAATTCTGAGGTTTACCTACTCGTTAAGTGTTTGATTGTGTACAGCCTGTGAAAGCAAATTTCTTCTTTAGAGGACAGTAAAGAATCACTCTGAATCTGGACGAGAGGATGGAGCTGTGGAGGAGCGAGTGTTTGGATCTGACACACAGGCTGTTTGCGAGGCGTAGACCACAGTCTGTCACTCAAAGCAGCCGCTCCCTTAATTATGCCCAACTTTAATCCTTAAAATGGTTGAGTTATATAAAAAGATTAAAGAAGAAGATTAAAATTAGCCATAGAGACCAAAACAGTTTTTGTATCAGGCTGTAAACATGTTTATCGCTACTGTTAGCAGTGCATTTTATGGGGGGGTTCTAAGGGGATTGAGCCAGTCTCAGGTGGCCATTAAAGGAAGTGCAGTTTTTGGCACTTTTAAGGGGGATTTATACTGTGTTGGAGACCCTACGCCGTAGCCTATGCATGTGGCCTACGCCGTTGTGAGCACTTGAGCAGTGGTGTCTGCGTCGCTCTGCAGTTTCACCTCCAAAACTCTAGTTGGCAGCGGCGGTTTCTGTGAAGTGTTGTTAAGTTTAGTTGACACACCTGAAACACGCATTAAACACACATTAAACATGGCTTAATGGAGACAATTTCAAACTCATGTACACAAATCAGCTTCACTATAACTCGCAGCATTCACAGACAAACACTTGTCTTTATCTGGACACATTTTCCCCCACAAATATGACATGCTAATGTTTTTAGCACAAGCCTGTGTCATTTCACATTGTATGAATTAGCCTAGCAGCTAGTGGACCTCTCTCTACTCATATGAGGCCAGGGACAACAGCAACATTTAACAAAGGTGACGTTACAAAATTTGGCTCCATTACAACTCACAAGGTTCACTGACAAAACAACTGTCTCATGCTAAACATGTTTTCCAAACAGATGCTAACATCATTAGCACAAGTCTAAGGCATTTTACATTGTATAAGGTAGCCTGGTGACAAGCGGACATTTCTTCTGCTCTTCCTAAATCCCACTTAGACATTAGCCTCATTTTTTAGCCCCAGAGGTTAAAGCCTGGTCAGATGAGATTGGAGCTCAGTCTAAGTGTGAGTTTTGCAAGTATGTGATTACTGACAGTGGTGTTAGTGTTGCTGGTGACTGTATTAAGGTTTATTTCCCCAGACTGAAGTACGCTGAGCTTTATTTCCAATCAGTATGCAGCTCTGACGGCAGTGGAGCTGACAGACTGCCAATACGTGCAGGGAAGGATGGAGGAGATGAGAGAGAAAGAGAGCAGAGGAGGAGACAGAAAAAACGTGTGTTGATCTCTCTGTCTCTCTCTAATTGCTTTTTCTCTGGTAATGCACTCCTTAATGCACACCCAGGGCCCATCACACACACACACACACACACACACACACACACACACACACACACACACACACACACACACACACACATTTGCCATCATTACCACGCAATCCCATGATGCATCGGTCTCTACAGTCAGCAGGGCGTATTCTCATTTACCAGACCAGAGCAAACGTATGAGACGAGTGTATGTGTATGTGTGTGTGTGTGTGTGTGTGTGGGCTGTGTTTATATGTTTTCTGTGTTTTGATGTTGTGGTGGTCGAGTCCAGACGGGCCACCGTTGTGTGTGTTCATACACTTTCCTCTGTTTTCTTTTACACACATGTATTTGGTTGTTATTGTGTTCAGAGGATGAGTGAGTGTAGTTTTATGTTGTGACCCTGCTGCGCTGTGGGGCTTTACTCTTTGTTAATGGGGCTGAGTGAGTATTCTGCGTGTGTGTGGACACCATGTTGAATGTTGCGCCTGCCACCCGCACACTAAGAAGTCGCCGTTCTCTTGCAGTGGACAAAAACAAGCCCCGGGAGGCACCGGCAAGACCCACAAACACCAACAGCAGCTCGCAAGTAGCAGCTCCTGCAGGAGGGAACAACCAGAAGAAGCAGCAAGCTCCACCTGACCTGGTACGTCCTCTTCTTTTTTAACGTTTTGAGCTTTAGGACGCACATTCAGCTCAGTCGCGGGCAAAATACAGGTATTTTTGAGGTGGATAAAAGTTGATTAAGCAGTCAATTAGCCACAGAGGGTAGGAGCATCCACATTCAACCATAATATAAAGTCATCTTGCTCTTTATATTTGTGTTTCTTGACTACATTTCTTCTTCTCATGTGGACAAGTTGTCGTTCAGCATTTTATAAGTGTGCAGACATGATGATAAATCAAATGTATATGGGTTCATTTGAGGACATTTACTTAAGTTTTTTATGTTTTTCATAAATATATTTCGCTCAAAATCAAGTCCTCTGATTTAATATCTTTATTTAGAATGCTATGTGGTATTTTTTACTCCTAGGTACCGGATGTGGTGAATGGTAATACACCAGTACCAGCAGCTCTCCCAGCGCCTGCCACTGATACCACCAACACTGGGTCAGGCACCACCGGAGCCCCTGCTCTTGGGTCCAAAGCAAAAACTGGGTCACGATCCAGCCCCAAAGCAGTATCCCGCCTGCAGAATGCACCCAAGCCAGCAGCAGCCGGGGCGGCTGTGGCCGAGCGGATGGTCACAGCTAAACAGAACCAGAGCAAAGAGCAGGCGGAGAAGAAGAACCAAGCCATCATCCAGCTGAGGAAGCTACTTGTCCAGGGGAATAAGAGAGTGGAGGCTCTGGCTACAGTCATCCAGCATCTCTTCACTGAGGTACTTCACTTATTTCTGCGCTTACCAAACACTGAAAAAACACTCACATCACCTGCTGTGGAGTGAAAGCTTCAGGCTGTGTGACAAATAAAAATGGCAGTCGTCCAGTGCTGCGGTGCGTGATAATGTTTGGGTAATTAGGAAAGCTCGGAGAAATACTTTAATAGAGATTTTCAGACGTGTTGGCAAGAAAGGCCAAGCAGGAAATCAGCCCAAGCTGCTTGATTTGCATATTGACCACACTGCAGATATGGCCAGGCAGTGTTTTTATTTTATAATGAAATGAACCAGTACAGTTCATACTTTACAGGATAAATGTGAAGTGTAAACTTTTATATACTGAGGGCAATGAGAGACCTTGGTAAAGATGCGACAGTCAGTGCACGTAAACAACAGATTTCACTCAGCTTGTTGTCCAGCTGACATTAATACCAGGACAAGTAATATATATATAAACCTTTATTTAATCAGGTCAATTCTGGTGAGATCGCAATCTCATTTTCACAAGAGACCTGAGTACATTAATAACGACATAAAACAGCCAATTTAAAAAGTCCTTTCTAATAGAAAGAGAAGGATATAGAAAACTATGATGAGTGCTATAGCTGTCTCTAGTTATAAATCTAAGGGCTGAAAGGTGGAGAGCATTTAGGGGCATAAGAGTGTTAATTGCTTCTTTCTACAAGTTAAAGGAAAACAGGACTCAGTGGAGCATATCTGGTTTGCTCACAACGATACACCCTCTGATTTTGTTAGTTAGTGTCTCCAAAATCCTTCAGATCACAACTGTGACCTGCTTTCAAAAATCTAAGAGTAAGTTGGAAGGAAATTTGGGGATTTCATGTTTTTCATTGTGACTTTAACATAATCAGTAGAGGCCAACATTAGTCACCGCCTTATAAACATCATAGCTAGCTTGCAAGGTCTAGCTGTGTTCAGCTTTAATGAGGAGATTCTTCTCAAGTTTCCTGATACAGTAATCACAATAATTTGCAAACCTTGAATACATTACATTTGTATGTTTCATACATATCATATTAACATTTTCAAAGTGACAGTATATGAGCTGACTTTGGCATCGGGAGGAAGAGGGGACAGTGGATGGTGTGACACCTGGGTGAAACGTCTGTCAAGCTGCACACCACTGTTTGAGACCTACAAACAACCCGTTTCTGCTTTTCCTGCAGTAATTATGTCCAAAAAAGCCAAAACATGATCTTTTCCAAACAAAACCAAGTGGTTTTTGTGCCTAAACCTAACCACACGTTGTTGAAGCGTAAAATTTAAGGTGTCCACCATATAATAACATGCAAATGTAACGAATCTGTGGTTTGCAGAAATGTGCAATGCCAACCTTTCATTCTGGTGACTGGATTGTTATGTGTTATTTATGTTATGTCTCACTGGAGCTCCACGGCACCAGTGTGGTAGTTTAAGTCTTTATAATGAGAACATAAAAAATGGTGTCCCTTTCTGTCTACTGTGGCTGTATCGTAGGAAGTTCAGCCTCATTATTGACTTTAGTTTTCTCTAGATGGGATCTTCTGTTTAATGAAAATATTTTTGGATGCAGCCAGTATCGTACCTCCTGTTAGTGAGAGTTCCCCCACAAATAACAATACTGTTTCTGGTAACTATGGTGGCTTTACAGTGTGTCTGGTGCACCACTTTAAAGGCAGATAAGGTAGATGTGTTTGTACATGTAAATACAATACGGTCTAGTGCAGCTCCAAGGGGGCAAATGAGGGGAAACTATCAGTTATCAGCACACCATCCTTCCCCTTTGGCATTTTAGAGCAAAGCACCCACAGCCTGTAATTAAAGCATCACGCACAGTTGTCCGTGATATGACGGTGTTGCTGTTTTTAAGGTGCTGGTTGGGATGCTTGTAGAGGAGGAGCGGAGTAATGGCTGTTTTTAGTAGGAAGCGTTAAGCAGGGAGAGGCTTGTCTGAGTCCACACCCAGCTGCCATTAACAACAACAACACATGATGCCACTGAAACATCCTGCTGCCGTTTGACACTGATGTGCTGATGGATTTGTGAGTGCGTGTGAGCGGTATGAGCCTGTATGACAATTCTCAAGAGGCATGCTCTCTCATGTGTGGCTCTGTGGCGCAAACACTTATGTTGTTTTTACAAACTCTGATTTGATGTTTTTGAATATAACACTCTTATTAATTCCTGGTATAAACACACTTCTTACTCGTCTTCCTTTGGCTGACGCATAAAGTATCTCCACTGAAGTGATGACAGGTACATCCACGAAAAGTGAATTAAATAATTCCAATAAAAGGCGCAGGTATTTGTTGCTCTAGTCTCTAAATACTTCTGTTAAAGGGGTTAAACATCATTGAGTCAGTTTATACTGTAGTGGGCTGGTTCCTCATGAGCTGGAGACTTCTGATTGGTCCGTTCAGGCACCAGGATGTGTCAGTCATACAGTCCCGGACATGGATAGGCTGCTGAGTAAATATTTGCTCTCTGATTACAGGGATTAGTGGTGTCATGTTTGCAGGGCATAATGAATATGAAGTGAAAATTAATGCACACAAACACACATCACTGGGAGTCTTTTTGGTTCAGCCACAATAACTATCATTCAGCTGGGCGCACCTTGTCAAGTGATCCAGTGTGTAAACCCTGTCATTAGACCTGTTTTCTCAGTGTGTGATTGTGTGTGTTTAAACCTATACATGTACATGAACTCAGCACTTTGGATAGAGTTCTGTCACTTTGAACTTTCTTCTCTTCTCGTTCACTCTGCCTGGTTGAACTGTCATGTTGTTCGTGCGGAAGGTGCTGGGGGAGCGAAAGCAGAATAACACAAATGCCTTTAGTCTGTGAGACCTCGGGGGACTTTACAACCACACACACACACACTTGAGTTCATTGTACACACTTGTTTTGTAGCTGCATGTTGTGTAGATTTCTGCCTTTCACTGCAGGAATCAGACTCTGCTTCACTTTCTTCTAACCACTAATTCTCACGATATAAATGATATTAAATTCTTATGAAACCACAGTATTGAAGCAAAATATGAGACTTTAAGGGGACACTTCACCCTAAAATCTTACCTGCTATTTATCGGTTTAGACTGTTTTGGAGTTTGTTTGTTTGTTTATTTAGCACGTATTGAAAAAAAGTCAACATTACAATTCATGTAGGAACTATTTTCTTTCTGCCGAGCTACACCCGCCAACCGTATCGCCGCACAGAAGGAAGCGTGCATCTACTCATGGACAAGAGACTCATGGTTGTGATATGAGATGTAAACATTTATTTTTTTGTTTCTTTATTTAACCCATATTTAACCAGATAAGTCCTGTTGAGATCAACAGTCTATTTTATAAGGGAGACCTGGCCGAGACAGTAGCACACAAAAAGTTACAGCTAAACAACAACACAATAAAAACACATAAAAGATACACAGTAACACGTAGAAATATCAGAGCACCTACACACAATGGCAAGACCCAACCGACTCATTCATCCCTGTACTTTTGAGAGCTTTAAAAATAGGCAGAGGGACCAGGTCGCACAGTTTCAAATATTTTAGGAGGTTATTCCAAGTGAGAGGAGCAGAGCACATGAAAGCTTTCTTACCCAGCTCAGTCCGAGCACTAGGAACAGACAACATGGCACCCTACTCGGCTGAGCTGTTATGTTCAGTAGCACAGTGGTGCTAGGTGAGCTAGCAGTGGATGTACACTTCTTTCTGCACAGTGATATGGTTGGCGGGTGTAGTTTGGTAGAAAGAAAATAGTTCCTACATGAAACTGCTCACAACAAGGTCTGTGGATTATTTTGAGTAACCAGGTCATGACTTCTGGAAAGAGACATTGTTGTTGAGTTTTCCAAATGTACTTTTTCGCACTTTGAGCACCACAAGCTGAGTGCCATCTAGTTCCATTATATTGGAGAGAGGGCAGACATCTCTACGGCCAATATCTCCAATACTCAGCAACTCACACCAAAACAATCTAAACTGATTAATAGCACTACATATAAGAGGAAAATATTAGTAATTTTGATTTTGTGGTGAACTGTCCCTTTAATACTTACCGTGGTAGAATCATTATATCCGTGCTGACAAAGGCAGCAATAACACACACATGCTCGTACAAGGTGAACCTTTACTGATAACACATGCAAATATTTCTAAAGTGGCCTGTGTTCTATTCTTGCTTTGAAGATAATGAAAACGACATAAACCTAAGGCGCACACGCATACACACACGCACGCACTTGTCCTTGGTGTGTGTTAGTGTGAGAGGCTCAGGACAGATATAACTTCCCTGCATGTCTCTCCGAGGGAAAACAGCTCTTTATCTGTTTAATAACCTGCTATCAGCAGTAACAACCAGCTCACGTATGAGTGTGTGTGCGAATGTTAACTGTTACATAACTCTCAGCATGGACTGTTTGAATCGGGACCTGATTAGCATGGTTTTGTGTATTAGGATAATTGCTCCATTTCTGTGGCTGTTTTCCAGCAGCTCATTGTGTAAGCGTGGGACTGTAGCATGTAAAGATCAGCTGTGAGCGAGCTCTTAGAGGTTCACAGGGCAGGAGCCTCCCTGGCTGGGTTATTGATTAGATGGATGGCCTGGTGGAAAGTGGAGGTGAAGGGGGAGTGATGAATAGAGGGGAGGGAGGGGCGGAGGAATGCAGCAGCTGCAGTTTAAGCCCTGGAGCACTTTGATATGCATGTCTGAGATAATGTGTGTTTTATCTGAAGCATGAATACCAATGCTATCTAATCTGGCCTACACACTTAAAAGGTGACTGGTGAGCATAAACTGCACACTTGATGCAGAGCTACTTTCCCCTCAGGGTGGGCTATGGGTGGGGGTGGGGCTGTTTGGTTTAATGAGGCTTTAGTTTTGGTGGGTGGTGCGTGTACTCCACTCTGAAAGACCCACACTGGTGTAATGGTTTCTAGTGTTGCAACACTAGGAGGTTTTCACAGTATGATAACCATCTCACAAAATATCACAGTATCACAGTAGATGGTGTAACATAATTATTTATTATCAGTTATAATGACCCTTAAAGTAATAAAAACAGTAGTGTTCTCGGTTGATCAAAAGATTTGTTATAATTGAAACTTAAAAACATTTTAATGGACGTATGTGTAAAATGAAAATAAAAAAATGAAGGTGAGATTCTTCATCAGGTTGCATTTTTGCCCTTAATACTGTAGACCGGCAAAATGTTAACAGTATGATAACCGTAACTTTTCATATCACGGTAAACCTTAAAACCGATATACCTTTGCAACCCTCATGTTTTCAGTTCGACTTCTTTATTTTGTGCACTTTGTGAGTGTTTCATATGTTGGCAACCGTAAATGTACAAAGGATTTATTACCCAGAAACTCTATGAGAAAGTGTCATTAAAATTTATTCAAAGCTACATTTTTAAAGTTACTGAATGAATTAGCTAAAGATTATTTATTTTTGTTTGTTTTGATTTCTCATTGTCACTTTTCTCTGTCACATTTGAGATGCGACCAAGTCGTTGTTTTGGAAGACACAAATAAGTCTCAAGTATTTGCGCTCATGTCCCAAGTCCTAAAAGTTAAGTTTTGAGTCCTTAACAAATTGCAGTGGCTGTCTTTAGTCTTCATTGTTTTCATCTTTGTTAACTACATTTTAATGATGACAGGAGACTGCTTTACATGTCGGTTCAGTAGCAACGCCAATTAACAAACGGTAAAACAACTGTATTGCTCCACCGTCCTTGTTTATTTTCTCAAACTGAAAGTTTCACAATAAAAGCTTCACTTCCTGTTCTTTTGTCACATATAGACGGTAGCTGCAGAGGAGCAATAAAGATTCACAGAGGTCAAAATATACAGGAACAAAATAACCTCACATATTTAACAACCTCTTCAACATCACACTGAAACATATTTCTCTCTGTTTTGTAGCAAGTCACACCATCTAACAATAAAACTAACTTATAAACTGATGAACAGCGCTTACACAAATCATAATGTCACCAAACTGCCATTTTACATGCAAAAAAAAT
Organism: Epinephelus lanceolatus; assembly: GCF_041903045.1. NCBI lineage: Eukaryota > Metazoa > Chordata > Actinopteri > Perciformes > Serranidae > Epinephelus > Epinephelus lanceolatus. The sequence continues at coordinate 36,502,196 of NC_135736.1, forward strand.
CATGGATGCTTTTAAAAAATTTGTATTTGTTAAAACAATTGCAACTGAACTTGATCACAAAGAAGCAGTGCTGCTGACTGCACTTTCATAGCATATAAAATTATTAACTAGGACCACAATTCGCTCATCGCAGCCACTTCAGCTCACTATGTTAATATTAGCCTCAACTTATTGTTCTTTGCACAACTTCAAATGTCAAATGAAGTTATGTCTCTGTCTATAATTTGTGACACACATTTTGCATACTGCCAATCATTTGTTGTTGACAACCACATGTTTCTTGTGATCCAATGAAATGATCCTTTGCATCATTTTTCCAACTGCTGCTCGGTAATGTAACGTCAGTTCCTCATGGTTTTTGCCTGCGACTTGATTTCATGCTGTCGGAAGGTTCAAACAAAGTGGATTAACTATCGGCTAACTTGGAGTAATGTGTGTTAACATTAGTTGAGTCGGGAAATGAATTGATCCGTGGCATGCTTTTTAAATAATATGCTTTTTAATCTTCATGCTTGGGGGAAGGTTTTCAGTATTTTAAAGTCCAAGTAAAGTCACAGGTCATTGGTGTTAAAGTCCAGGTCGAGTTGCAAGTCTTTTAGATTTTTGTCACATTGAGTCTAAAGTCATCAAAACTGTGAGTCCAAGTTGTGTGACTCAAGTCCACCCCTCTGGTAGATACTGGTTTGACACCAATATGGATGGACAGTAGAGAATTTGCTTATGTTAAAGTGATTTTTAGAAGTTTTTGAGGACATTTTGATAAATGATACTGCACTCATACCGGGTCACATTTAAAATTAGCTTTAATCCCCTTTTTCAAGTGAACATAACTTTGTTGTTTTTAGTTAATTTAGGTGAACAAATAGACACAGACAGAAACTAAACCATCATGCTTCAGGGATGAGGATTGTTATTCATTGTCCATCATGTTCCCATCAGAAGGAGCTTGTTATTACTCTGCAGCATGCCGTCTTTTCTGTGTTGATGTTTGTGTTGAGACAATGTTGTTATAGAGTGCTGGCAGGGTTTCGTGGTGAACAGGGAAAGATAGATAAGTGCTGCCCTAAATTTAAGAAGTCCCAGCTTGTAATCTTCTCCGCAGTGCTGTAAAACTTAAGTTTGTGCCATAAAGATAAACTGTCTTCACCACAGAGTGAATTTATATGACTGATTTAGTGTGAGTTATTTTTAATGTAAACTTTAAATAGACAGAGAAATATATAAGTAGAAAGTTAGAAAGGACATGAGTAAAGTCAGGAGAGGCATGAGCTAAATGCAGAAACACCAGTTTCCTGCATAAACGACTGGTAGGGAACACGAGAAAGGGAGATAAGAGTAAAGATATAAAAGGAAGGTGGTGCAGAAATAACTTGCATTCCTGCATCATACAGTATCCAGGCAGTGGGAGGAGAAACAGATGGAAGGAGGGTGGAGAACAGGTACAGAGTGGGAGGAGTAGAAGTGGCTGAGTCAGCAGTAGACAGAGAGTGTCTCATTCAGTAGGAGGACCGAGAGAGAGTGTGTGTGTTTGGCAGTGTGTGTTGTCCCTCGGTGACAGAGGGAGGGAATCAGTTAGAGAAGGAGGAAGGACTGGGGACATTCTTTGAAGGGTGTGTGTGTGTGTGTCTTCATTGACTGAGGCATGGGCACCACGGCCAGCAAAGCCCATGCAAAGCCCAGCAAGGCCCTCCCTCATCGGCGCAAGAAGAAACGCAAGGTGTGTGTGTGTGTTTACTGCCACAGATGGGGCTCTGCTTTACTTCAATCTGCTGCTGCTCTTTTCTTTCTCTTCACTTCTGCTGGTCTGTGATCAACACGCTGGAGACGTCAGGGATTATAAAGTCATTTTACAGCTGGGTCACTTTACAGGATTCTAGCCGCATGTGTTTTCTGCCTTGTTTCTCACATTGGTCACATTAGCTGTTGGTTTTTCAGTCCAGACTGTTCAGAAACAACATGATACCGTCTGGTTTGGATCATGAATGTCATGGTTGAGTTATGAAATGTGACATAAAGGCTACAACAGGGCCTGAACGCTTCCTATCACTACTCCAATAATCATATTTCTGAGTTTACGTTTTCACTGTCAGAAAAATGTTGTTATGACAAGCTGTCTTTGTACCTTTCGGCTGTCTATTCCCACCACTGCCTCCGTCTGTGTCTGCTCTTTCACTTTACTGACCCCTCCAACAACAGATGGTCTTTATGACTCTGTGTGCGTGTGTGTGTGTGTGTGTGTGTGTGTGTGTGTGTGTGTGTGTGTGTGTGCGTGCGTGTGTGTGTGTGTTTGAAAGCAAAAATGCAGGAGCACAAACGTTCGCTTTCCATTGTAAATTCCACTACTCCTGTTGTAAAGCTGCTGTTATTTTACGCGTGCGTTCGTGTGTGTGCGGCGGTCGTAGATCATTGGTTTGCATGGGAGAGGAACACCCACTGTTATGATTGGCTTGTGGGGCACAAGAATGGTTATTTAGAGGCTATCCGCTCCTCTAGCATCAATGCACAGCTGCTTCTGGCTCATTCTACTTTTAGTTATTACTTCATCGTAAAGGCACAAAAAATGACAGCAGTGAACCAAGATGAGTTGTATTCTGTTAGGACACAGTCAGTAGTCATCTTGCGAAGGCTGTATGAGGACATGTGGACATTCTTGGTGGCAGTTTAAGGCGGGTTCTGCTTTCAGAATAACAAAAATATTATATTTTAACAAATATTTGAACAAAAATATTGCTGCTGTTCATGCAGGACACCATGTCCACTGATGAAATGAATCACCCTTTTCGGGGGATACAGCCTACAAGCTAGCACTCAACATTTCACTACCAGCATATTAACATCAATAGATGTTGAATGTCTTGCTAGAAGACTGTTCAGATTGCTCAGGCCTATGTCAGTGTTTTTGTGTGTGACATTCAGAGCATTAACGCTGAAAACGCACCAAGCAGCAGCGAAGTAAAGCTTGTCGCAATAATTATATTGATCTGTGTCCAGAAGACATGTTGATATGTTTCAGGTGAGAAGAAATTCTTTGTAACAAAGGTCAACATGTTACAGGACTTTGTTTACTGATTGGCTGCTCATATTTTCTGGCCGCAATTAGTCATTAGAAGTTCACTTACCTCACCTGGTAGAGCAGGCACCCCATGTACAAAGGCTGTGTCCTTGCGCTGCATGTCATCCCCACTCTCTCTCCACCTTTCACGCTAAATCTGTCCCATCAAATAAAGGGGAAAAAAGCCCACATGCCACACTTTGCCACTCCTTGGTGTGTTTTTAGGCATAATAGAGGAGCAAACCTTTATTTGCTATCAGATGTAGTGGGGTTAAGGCATCCTGAGCACAGAATAAAGTCACGCTAACCGTGTGTGTGTGTGTTGCAATCCGAGCTTCTCTGTGGTTTGTTGTGGTAAACTGGTCTGGCTACATGTGGATGTTATTGTGTGTGTGTGTATCCCATTGGCTAACTTATCGTTGCCATATTGTACTGCGCTCATGCGGCAGTTATTGCTGATATCAGGACAGAATCGTCGTGGAAACCTAGCACACATCCCCAGGTTCCCCCGTGGTTAGCACTGTTTGCTCTGTCAGCACTGTTGCTGTTGTTCAGCACTGTTTATGGAGTTAGCTGCTAGCTGCTGGCTCAGCCACCTCCATGTTGAGAACCATGTGGAGACAACTCATACACTCTGAATTTTACATAAAGCCCCATTAATGTCACCAAGCAACTGTTCATTTGCCCCACTTCTTTCCATCTCAGTCATTACTAATGCTTAAATGATTTAAGAATTTGACAAAAGTGAGTATAATCCCACTTAAAACAGAGTGGATAGCCACTGATTTCACAAACAGGACAACACAGCACTCACTAAGTTACTTTGCAAAAAATGGTGGGGGTTGTTCCTGTCATCTGCGACAGGACAGGAGGAGGCGGCTGCAGTCAGATTTCACTGTGTATGCCGGAAAGAGTGAATGTTATGGTAGACTAATTTATTCAGATGTGGGAGTAAAGGATCATAATGTTCTTCTTTGGAGTGCAGCAGTGCACTTTGGTACGCTCATCAGGATCACGTGTGCTGGTCCACATGTTTACAAGTGTGTGTGTGTTGGTGTGGTGTCAGCAGCCTTACAGTGTTAGATGTGAAGAGTGAAATGTATATAAAGTGCTGTATATAACAGGCTTCCCTTGATGTCTCAGAGCATGGTTATAAAAACACTGAGACAGACTTCATAACATCATATCTTATAATTTTTTATTGGAGTTAACCTTTAAAAGCAATTTCTTTACTTTTTCAGGTCAGTTACAGCTGCAGCTGTGAGCAGTATAATGGGTGTTTTCAGCCATGATGGGTGTTTGTTATTTTCTTGATTGTTCTAAGACCAGATAGGATCTGGTCGCCCTTCTTTCAGAAGCTTTCTCTAATGTTTGGTAAACCGCTAGCTCTTTAATCTGTATAATAACATTCCTACTTAAAGTCTTGTCTCTAACCTCACCTGACCTCTACAAAAGTGTCCTGTAGTTATCTTTGAAGTCGCTGATTGCATCACTTAACTGTGATCAGTACAGATTCTAAAACACAGAATGGCAGATATCTTTGCAATCATGCACCGCTCACTTTATAGTTCACTACATGATGTGTTTGCTGTTTTGCGGTGTTGTCCCAAACCTTTTATAGTGTACACTGTACCTGTGTGTGTGTGTGTGTGTGTGTGTGTGTGTGTGTGTGTGTGTGTGTGTGTGTGTGTGCGCGCATTTACCAATTTCTGGTCCTATTTGAGTTTGACTTAAGTCTCTTCATCTTCTCTCCTGTGCAGCGCGAGGAGGCCTTGAAGCAGAAGAAAGGGTTGACGCAGGAGCTGGCAAACCTCCGAGAAGAGCTGGGTAAGAGACGCTTCAGAGAAAACCACTCATGCTACCAAGTGCTAATTCATATCTCTGCACTTCCTCTCTCTGTCTCTCTCGTACATTTGCATGTGGAGCACGTATATGAAGCTTATCAAGGACAGGTCAACTGCCATTCAAAACCTGATGTTGTTTCTGCTGTTATGCTGTAGTGCAGTTGCTCATCACGCTCAGCAAAGGGCTCATAGCAAGAGAATTCTCTACGCAGGCTGTAACCTGTCAACACATCTGTCATCTGCTCAGTGCACCTGTGATTTCATGAGTTTTTTATGTGCATTTGAGGACTAGTAGGTTATACATAACAACACAACATCAATGAGTTTTTAGGATTTTAATTTTCAGGCTAATTAGTTTAATTACTATATTCATATTAAACATCAACAACTGACAGCCTGGAGCATTCTCCATCTTCACATTTTTTTGAGAATGTCTGTGTCACTGGGTTGGATTTGAAATGAAATCTGGTTTGTTGCTTTACAGCACAAACAGAAATAGCCAGGCAAGTATTTAATAGTTTGAAGCTCCAAAGCTTCTTTGATAACACTGGCATTCAAATTCTAAATCAACTTTTTGTTGCATGTCTGTTTATTCTGTTTAAACTGGTATGTCTGCACATTTGCAGATAAACATTGGGCTACACCAATATTAACAGTATTCTACTATTTGTGGAGTCAGGCCCCGATCGCACAGTCAGAGGGTACTCGCTGTAGCTCTGGTTGAGGGTGAGAGGCTGTCAGCAAATAGTTTGTTGGACATAAAGAAACGGAGATCTGTGTGGGCACATGAGACCCTAAAGAGAGGGTGGATCATGGGGAGTACCACCAGTTGGTCCAGGAGCTTCACCTCGATGATGGCTGTTTCCAGACATATTTTAGGACGACTCAGGGGCAGTTTGACAACCTGCTGTCTATCGTCGGGCCGTATAGCACTGGGTATCCAGCAACTGCTGCCGCCAGTTTCTCCTCCATTATTTAGCAACTGTAAACTTATTGTCACAACCACCACAAAAGGCCCGCCTCTCATATCATCCAATCAGAGATAACCTGGGGCGCTTTTCTGTTGAAAAACTTGAGCTTAGAGTGGAGGAGTTCAGAGCGCTCCGGCAAAAACGTCAGCCACCTTGAGCGCAGAAACACGAGGTGCATAGCAACACAAATACAGCAAGCAAAAAGCTTCATTCTCATTAAAAAGAATTTCAAAAAGCCGTCTCCAGCTGCTAAAACGCTTTCTGTGTGGTCGGGACCCTGGACTCCAGAGATGACTGCGTATGTTGTGTGATCCAAACATTTCCAATAACTCCAGAGCATTTTTAAGTCACAAGGAAAAATTTATTGAAAAAGTAAGATGTAATCCATTCCAAAGTTCAAACCATCAAAACAGTGTCTAGCCTTTTAAAGAACAATATTTTCACTGTGGTCAAAAAACTGTTTGCTCTCCCGCTTCCTGCACACAAAAGGAGGCACGCACCTGTATCAACTGAGAGGTGAAGCAGCAGTCTAACAGCACTGTAAATTACATTTATTCATGAAAGAAACTTGGTTAAATTTAAAGAGAACTAACTAATTTAATCTGATTTATCACTTTACTCAAATTGAGGATTTTGTTAGAGAATTTTTAATGTATTTTTTAGGGTGATGGCGTCATAAAAAACGACGACAGACATTCAAAGCTTGTAAACCTAAATAGAAGCTTTAAATGGAAAAAAAATGACATTTGGGACAGCCCTGGAAATAGATTTATGGCACAAAACTAACTGGACTATTTGTCAATTTTAAGTAGATATATGGTTTAAAAGTTTAATGGTTTTCATGTTATTTTGATGAATAATATGAGCACCTTTAAGAGCGACTAGTCTACTAGTATGAGTGTCAGCAGCAGCACATAAAGGCCTCTCTTTATTCCACTCACTTAATAACTGCCCGTCAGAACCATCTCGTCTCACAGTGTAATGTAATGAATGGAAGATAATTGCAGCAGATGAGTAAGACATTAATGACGAGAAGATCCGTCTAAAGAATGCAGAATGTCACCTGGCCCTGCTGGGGAGATTTTGGAAAATGATTAGGAAACAGGTTTCATGTCTTATGTACGTGTGTCTGTTGCTCAGTATCTCCACAGCATTTGGCAGTCAGCCATTTCATCTGTCCTGAAGACAATACACGAGTTCAACCCTGATGGTTACAAACTATGTGTTTACTCAGAAAAGAAGGAAGGCGGAATATTTTGTATCAGTGTTCTCATGGCAGTGGTTGTTAAAGTTATAGTTTGTTTCCAGATGATTGAATCGTCTCTCAAACTAGACAAACATGTCTTCACATATGTGTGGAGAGTGGGGTTAAAGTTTCTGTTTGAGCATCTGAACACAAACATTTAGGTCGCAATATGGAAATATCATTACTGTACAGTTTGTGTCCCAAATACAAAGTGATGCTGGTATGTGTGCACGCAGACAGCTGGGAGTGTGTGTCATGTCAATAACAGCTCTGCCAGTTTGGCTGATACAACAGGATTATATAAGAACACACACACTTAAAGTCACACTAACGCACCATAGTGACACACACTCACTGGAGAGACTTGCACGGTGTGTCTTCACATGCGCTGTATTTACATAGCAACATGAAGGCATGCATATCTGCACACAAGCACGCACAAAGAAATATGCACCCACACTTACTGCTGTATTAAAAATAACCCTGACTGTAATTTAAGTATATACAAGTATTTAAACACACACATTTGCTCTGAATGCCATCTTATATTTGGCTTCATGCACGCTGCACATGCCACACAACGCACACACAGACACACACACGCCTTCTCCTGTTCACCGTCACTTTCCTTTTAAAACACCCCCTCTCTCTGTCAACTTTCCCTCCGTCCATCAGTCTGAGCTCTGACTATAATCTTTTCTTTTACTGCATGTTTGACCCTTGGCTCATCTCTTTACACACAGAGCTGAGGAATGTCAAAAATGTATAGACTCCCGCTGTCAACACACACACACACACATACACACACACACACAGTTGTCTGTTAATCCCTCATAGCCTCCAAGTCAAACTGAATGTGAACAGCCCATTCCTGTCTCACTGGGTAAGGTGATTTTAATAGCTTTCATGTGAAGTTTTACAATGTTGAGTAACTGTAACTAGCTGCTGCAACTATTAGGATCAGGTTAGAGCAGCATTCCTGCTTCCTCTGCTGCCACACAGGTCTCGCTCATCTCACTCATCCTGAAATGCCAACCTGTTTATTTGCTTTAAAGTAAAGTTCCGCAATCAGAATAGATGAAGTGTGTTTTAGAAGCACTGATGTAAAGAGGTTAATGCTCAGGCAGAGTCAAAGATTTAACGGGGAACACCACCTAAATTAAAAAATTCAAGTCACTCAAAGCCAGAAACTAGAGAAATAAAGCAGCATCTGAAATTCCATATTAACATGCGATGCAGCAGGCTTAAACATTATGTGAGATTTGAAATCAGTGGTAAGTGAATTGTATACCATTTCCAGTGAAATACTATAGTATATCCCACAATGCAACGCAGTTGTAGTGGCATTCCCTCTGAATATCAAAAAAGCCACTACTGAGCTGGAGGCACAGTAACTAAAGTTTGATGTGAATGACAGGAGATGTAATCCAGTTTTTAACTGTTAACTGAAAAGTTGAAATTACACTCAGTCACACAGTAGAAAAACGATGTGCTCCCATGCCTAACGCAGCTCTCTGCTCAACTAAGCTGCACATATTGTAAATTATAAGATTAAAGGGCGCGTCCAAATCAAATTTCAACATACCTGCATTTTAGTCCTTTTACATTTTTGTACAGTATCTAAGTTTTATACGGCAGACAGTGACTGAAGCAGCTCTGTAACATCAATACGTATTAAATATCTCTAGAGGTGAATAACTTTGGTCGTGAGTCTGTTGCCTGATGTGTAGTTTAGGAAACACTGTATGAAGTATTGTGGTAAATGGATGTCATGTTACGTAATTACTGAGCTGTTGTATGGGTATAACATAGGTTGGGCTTTTTGTTAGCCGTACAGTGGTGTGGCTTCAGGGATGGCGGTGAGTAGCTCCACTGCTTTGATCCAGACTGAAATATCTCAGAATCAGTGTGGATGCTGTGCCATGAAATTTGGCACACACAAACATTATATCTGCTAAACATCGTTGTTAGCAATCAGGAAAAACTCTTTTTTTTATAGTAAAAAGAATGTTTATTAACATGTGCACATAATAATGAAACATGTGACAAGTGTTTGGCGATGAGACCCCATTGAGATGGTGTGATTTAAGGAGACGCTGACGGTGGTGGAAGAGGTGGTGAAGATGAGATGAGAAGAAGATGAGGAGAGGATGGAGAAGTGCTGATGATCTGGATGAGTAGAGGAATGAGCCTTTGTTGAGCTCATCCTGGATTCTGGATGCGATGGCTGGCGGTGATACAACCGAGAAGGGCGAGACGATTCTGCCTAAAATGACATCTGACAGCAGCAGAGGAGAGAGCAGATTTAAAATGTTGCAGTAGCATCCTAATTGGCTGAGAGAGATTGTGGCGATGTTTGATTGGATAACTAGAAGAGTGAACACCCATAGTCAACTGATTAGAGGAAGCAGTGGGAGTGGGAGGGAGAGAATTGTGAAAGGGTGAGCACATAGAAAGTCTTCCTGATTGAACTTACGCTGAGCTTTATTTAGGTAATTCAAATATTATCTTGTCACAAAGATGCCTGTGATATAACGTTACACAAGTTTGCATTTTCTAACATCAGAAGTAACATTACTCCTACAGACATGATGAAAAAACAAAACTCAGTAGGTTCACTATGCTTGCAGACGCCGGTATAAATGAGGTCAGCACAAAAAATTTGGGAGTGTTGTGTTGTTCAAGATTACTTATTCTTGGACTGTCTGAGACCATAGGAAAAGCATGTATGAGTTCTGAAAAAGGGCGTAGTCTCTTGTTATGTGATCGATGTTTGCATATTTAGAAACTACCCATTCCTGGGGGACATTAAACCCAGAGCTCGTGGCTATATGCAGAAGTCACATTCGGTAAATGTTTTAGTTTATCACCCTGTCAACAGGAGGAAAGCTTTGTAAAAGACTGTACATTATAAAGTAAAATCCTTGTGCCTGCAGCCAACAGTGTATTTATAAAATCTCTGCAGCTGTGTGTCACTCTTCTAAACAAGTTGGTTGCATTACCTTGATCGCAATCGGTTTTCCTTGTTTCACTGACTTCCTGCATTCACTCTCTTGTTTTTATTCATTGGAGCAAGCAGCAATAAAGCCCTCACTTCCCCCCTTACAACCCCAAACACGACCTCCAGGTAGACATCATCACACTGGAGAGAAGAAGAAGGGTCTCTTCTGAAGTGATGTCATTATAATACACCACCACCTGCCAAGCACCTGCTGTCACACACACACACACACACACACACACACACAGATAGTGTTGTCTGGTCTATGATAGAGAGCAGGCTTGTGTTCGAGCTGCCCTCAGCTGTCGTTGGTTTTGTGTCTCCATCACCATGGTGACAGGCGCGTACACTCACACTATAGAGCTCCATTCAGAGGGAGACAGCAACTGTCCCGACTGCAGCCAGTTGTTAGCACACAGTTAGATAAGGTAGAACATTATTATCACAGGCACAGTCAGTGCTGTGTGTACAGGGTGGCTTTTGATAAGTTCACCTCTCAGGTGATGACTTCCAGCTGTTCCTGGTAGATCAGTGGTTCTCCATCTCCAGCACCACCATTAAAAGACAGCAAGGCAGGCCTACTATATTCAGCTGTGGAGTGTTCCCACTACAGGCAGGTTATTTTTAATCAGAGGATCATATAGTGTTGACTGTCGACCACACTGTACAAAGGCTTAGCACCAGAGCTGGCACTTAAACTCTCCTACACAACAGTCATACACTGCACAGGTCGCTGCTTAAGTAGCTACTAGCATTTATGTTTAATGTCCACTTCAGTTTCAGTAGGGCTGCTCTAGATAGTCTCCTCCTGATCTGCACTTCTCCTCTTAATAGTTTCCATTTGGAGGCACCATTGCGGTGTTTTTGAACCATCTGATTAACCTCCACTTTCTATCTCACCATCACACTTAAGCTCGTAACTAATCATGGATGACAGTGCGCGCTGTGTTGAACGTGACTTTGTAACAGGCTGATATCAAATTACATTTCAGGGATCTCATAGTGCAGGGGTCTTCAGCGTTTTTCAGGCTAAGGACCCCTTGGCCCAAAGACAGACAGCAGGGACCCCTACTACATATATTTTTTTAAAAAGAGTTGCACTTGAGATAGTTCTGTAGTTGTAGCATTGCTAGGTGCGTTAGCCTCACCCTCTGCACTTTCAGTGGTGGTTTCTACGGTGGACGGTGTGTCAGAGTCTGTTAAAAAGTTATGAAACAATCCATTGTGGCACACAAGAATGTCTGTACACTTGACATAGGATTACAGCTAACTGGCTAATAAGCAAAAATAATTACAGGTGCCGCACAGTGATGTAGCGTTAGCTAGCTCACATGATTGCATGAAGATTCCTGGGTAACAGTCCGCCTATCAAAAATGTTGTGTACTGTTAACTAATAGGTTTTATGAATAGGCTGATTTACCTTGGCTAATAATATGTTAGATTGGCATTAATGTGGATTTTCAGACACATTTTACGTACTAAACTTTCATTAGTTAAGTAGACTATTTAGAGGTCATTTGGTGGCCTCCCTATAGTAAATCTGAGGACCCCCTAGGGGTCATGAACCCCCTGTTGAAGACCCAGGTCATAATGTATTCTCATTCGAAATGTTGCACCATTACTGTAATTTCATGACGTTGATCTGTTTTGGGCACAACATCTATTTCATGTCTGTCCATCCTGGAGGAAGGACGGACAGCTCCTCAGTTGCTCTTCTACCGTTTTTTACCCATTAAAGCTTATTTGGGGGGAGTTTTTCCGTTATCAGCTGTGAGGGTCGAAAGGACAGAGGGATGTCGTGTGCTGTAAAACCCTCTGAGGCAAATTGTGACACGTGATATTGGACTTTATAAATACAGTTGAACTGAACTGAGTTGGTACCATGGCCATAAATATAGATGGTGCAGGCAGTGCAGTTGCACAGTTACACATACGCGTTAAAATATAAACGCTGCCATCTGCTATATATGCCCTCGAGAAGACAAACCCATCTCTGTCAGTTTCTTTTTTCTTTTGTGAAATAGTCAGTAGAAATTTATAATGTATATTTACATAAACTATAAATAAACTAGAATTATTTCTTATTCTATTTGGTATTTTTACAGATTTGCAGTGGTGATTGGTAATATGTATGTAGATGTCCAACGTCAAGTTTGTATTTGATCATGAGACGATACTATAAAATATACGGTAGCCGTTTCGACGCAAAATCTGGCACAAGGGCCCGTCATAATACTGTGTACTGGGGCCCAGCCTAACGTCTGTATGCCACTGGTTGGTACATAAGAATGTTACCAACATTTTTGGGACATGATGCCAGAGAAAAGCTGCAGGGTTTGGTCATGTGCTGCCGGTTAAGGAATGACTGTATACCCCCACAGAGCCTGAGAGTCTAGTTATTATTTAAGGGTTTTTTCACATTCCAGCTCTAGTGTCTGAATACTCCTAAGAATTAAGATTTGACTGCTCTTGGAAAGGGTGTACTCACAGTATTATCTTCTTATATCATCATACCAGGGGCATAACGTGTCCTAAAATGTTGTTTGTGGGGCAATATATTCTCCACTGAAAGTACTTACCGTGACTCCAATACATAATGCACTGATATTGATATTGATATTGATATTGATATTGATAGATCACTGTCCAAAATCTGTGGTCTGTGTGAATGCCGAGAGAAACGAGTGAGAGGCAGAGATCTCTGGTCGTCCAGGTGTTCTAGATTTTTCCAAATATTTCAGATTAGGAACAGACATAAATCAACATGGCGTGTGACGATAGGTAAAGACAGAGGGAAGCGTGCATGTGCTTGCGAGAGTTGAAATTAGTCATGAGAAGAATGAGTCCTGCTGCATACTTCTGAGCTGACTTGCAGATGTTTCAGGGTTGGATCTCCTGTCTGCTGTAAGAGTAATTAAACTGGAATGTGGTTGTCAGGGAATGCTGACGAACACACACATACAAACATATACACACACACAGAAAATCTGTTTTTCATTACCTGTTGAGACACTGACTGTTCCAGGCATGTCCCACCTCTGTGTAGTCAGGGCTGACATAATGTGATGTGATGAAAGTGTGGGTGTATTTTGAGGATGTGACATTTGATTAACGGTAAAATAATAAACGGTCAAAATAGTAGCTCAGTGATGATGATGATGGCTAACGGGCTCCACATCTGTTCTCAGAGGATTTCTAACTGAAATCTTATGTTGTGTGAGAAACAGCTGATTCAAAACCAGTTCAGTATTTTCTCTCCTTTTTTTATCTTTCCTTTGTTTTGCAACGACCCCAGCCAGCAGGTCAAACCCTGACCCATTTGAACCAGTCAGTGAAGTTAATATAGATATTCTCATGTTATTGAAACATTAATCAATCAATAGATTAATCCAACTTTATTTATATAGATGTTTGTTTGTTTACAATAACTTGCAGGTGCAAAAACTCTGTGCCACGTACGTAAAATGAAACAGCGCTGAGCAAACGCTGCCTTAATTGTTTAGTTTTTAGCCACCTAAAAAAAAATTCAGTATCAGTTTAAGTGTACACTATGTGCAGTACATTTTCACTGCTTCACCTTGGCGTAAGACAGCCTTTTTCGCTTCTTTTAAAGCTGCATTTACAAAAACAGCAATTTTACTTGGCAGACCATGGAAGTTGCAGGTCTACCACTGCCTCGATTAGTTAATGCTGTATGTAAAGCAGTAAAAAATATTTCAAATACAGTGTGCACTTAAAGTGATATTGATTTTTTTTAGGTGGCTAAAATATGTCTTGCAGCAGTACATTGCTTTGCTTCTGTGCTCATAAATTTGGTTTATTAAAGATGAGAGCAAAGCAACACAGAACATAAAATAAGAACAGCAGAAACGTCAGACATGTCAGACCAGTGTTTTATTGTACATCTTTAAATGTTACCGTGACGGCTTAAAGTTTGCCGATTCACATATCTATTTACCTGGCAGTGATCGTTGTTGTCAACGTGATGTCATAATTATTCAGTCTATAGCACCTTTCAAACAAATCAATGCATCTCAAAGTGCTTTACAAGTGATTCACAAAAACAAAAAAATAACAGTAAAATGCTAATAAAAAAATATAATAAAATAAATCGCAATGATCAACAATAATAAAATGAGTATAAATAAATAGTTTAGTTTAATTTTAGTTTATGCTTTTCCAAGATATCAGTAAATTCAGTTCATTTCAGATCCTCTTGAAGCTGTTCCAGCAGCTTGGAGCGAAATAGCTGAAAGCAGCGTTGCCAAATATTTTTGCTCTGCTTTGTGCAACAGCTGAGAGAGAAGAGCTGGATGATCTGAGGGGCCTTACTGGTTCATAAATAAAAGCATTTATGTGAGGTAATCTGGTATACGGCCATGTAGTGCCTCATAGACTAATAAAAAGCATTTTTAAATCAATGCAAGAACAAACAGGTCACAAATGTAAAGGCTTAAAAATATACACGATGTGTGCTCTCCTTCTTGTCTGAGTCACTCAAACATAATCATATCTAAAGAAATGATAATCCTCTACATTTTAAAATGGATAAGATTATTTCCTTCTTCATTTTGAGACTTTTGTTTTCTGGATCTTGTTGCAAAGTGTTAAACAAAACAGTTCATTCTAGGTTAGACTGTGCTCTTTGTGTGCTGCTCATTCATATTAATTCATAATTTCATATGAAACATTGATCCCCAACCAACAAGTCTCAAGGGTCCTTAAAGAGTTTTCAGTGAGAAGTACAAACTAACATTTCCTCTGCTCTTCTTGTCTCCTTGCAGTGGTATCGTCACAATGCTGCGAGCGTCTGGAGAAGGGGAAGGAGGAGGTGCGCGTCAACCTGGAGGAGGCCCTGAACAAGCTGGAGGAGCAGCACAAGGAGGAGCTGGTGCAGCTGGAGGAAAGGTGTGGCATCCACCTCTGCTGATGTGCTCACAGGCAGACACCCAACAGTGTTATCACATTATTATTAGGAAATCAAAGTCTGCATTGATTGTACTGTTCTCTGGGCGTACTTTGTGTCCTTAATTGTATATCTGTGTGTGTGTGTGTGTGTCAGATTGAGGAGTTTCTACCAAACAGAGTGGGACAAAGTTCACCAGACGTACCAGGAGGAGGCTGACAGATACCGCATGCTGATGGAACAGCAGGTCAGAGCGGACACACGCACACATGTTGTTACAGTCACTCCCGTTACATGAGCAACAAGTAGCTGCCTGTTAGACTCATAAAATGTTCTTAGACTCATAAAATGTTCTTCAGCTCCCATAAATCCAAGTCTTATTATGAAATAATGACAGAGTTGAACACGACAGGTGATGAAGACAACATTCCCTCTCACAATGCAGCATGACGTTTGATACATGGATTTTAATCTTCTCATCTACTGCTGAGCTGCAAACATGACTGCAGGAGACAAAAAAAATCAGTGTGTGGTCACTTTGTGTTCATCTGATCATCTCTGAATCCTATTATCTGATGAAAAAAACATCCTCAAAGATGCATTGCATGAGTAAACTCTAAATCCAAAATATAAAATGCAAGTCTCCAATCCAAGGCACACTGTAGAGTTTGTGCAAAAATTAAAATGCCTTTATTTTACATGGCAGTACAGATTAAACAGACCAGCGTGTTGTGACTCACAGGTCGTCATCAGGGTCAACTTTTTTTCATATTTGCTGACACTCTCACTATATTCACACAGAACTAAGAGCGAGACACATAATATGTGGAAAAAAATCACGTTTCTCCTCCTCCTCGTAGTGCACCTGGCAGCATTTGCTAGAATCTATTGCGGCTGAGCAAAAAACATACAATCAGAGCTGAGGAGTCTCTAACGCAGCCGTCAATCATAGCCTCGCGTCACCAGGCTCTTCACGTACGGCGAAGAGCCTGGTTTCCATTCATTCTGAATTTTGTCTGGATTCTGGTTCCAGTCTAGAGAGCAGATCCGGAATTCACCAAATTCACCAAAGTCAAAGTGTTCACCAAAGTAAAACCAAAGATACTGGATTACCACTTTAAATTCTGGCGCACCATCGATTTCCGTCTCCGGTTTAGTACCATATTGTTGTTGTTGCTGTTGTTGTGGTTGATAGAGCATGCTACATGGTGAGCATCACGCAGTTTTCCTCTCTCTTCTCGGGCTGTTGCTGCAGCGGCCCGGGTTCGACTCCAGCCTGTGGCCCTTTGCTGCATGTCACTCCCTCTCTCTTTCTCCCCCTTTCGCACTCGTCTGTCCTATCAATTAAAGGCTAAAATGCCCCCAAAAAAATATCTTAAAGAGAAAAAAAAACTAAACTGTAGCTCTAAACACTGGTGTCACCTCTGGGGACATCCTCTGCCCTCCTCAGACTGAGCTCTGATTGGTTCACAGGAGCTCGGTGTGACTCACAGCTCAGATTCAGCACACACACCATGCAGCTGCTCATAAAAAATCTCTGCCAGAGTTTTATGACCGTCGTCATGGTTACACCTCTGATACAGCTGATTGCTGATTGATGAAATTACTGCAGCTTGCATATGAATGTTAAGCTCGAGCTACTTTATGGTTCAGCACAACTTGATGAGTTATTTAAAATTCTACATTTACTGTGTGTATCTGCTCATTAATTAACAGCCATTTCCTGAGAGCTGATTTAAAAACTCCTCTCAGCTGGGTTTAGTTTGAGCATTAGTTGAGTTATTAGTTATTAGTCATTTGCGCACCACCCTTATTTGTGTCTGCATCCTTCAGGTGGAGGAGCTCAGGAGCCAACAGGAAGCAGAGAGGAAGAACCAGGAAGTGAGTCACAGCCAGAAGATCGAGTCTCTCATACAGCAGTACGAGGCCTCCACAGAAGGTGTGTGTGCAGGTCAAGCATATACAACGTCATTCACAAAACTGAAGACTTTACATACTAAACTGTGTTATTGTTTTAATATATTGAATGATAATTTTTAAGATTATTCACCTCTGATTAGTCAGTGGTTTTGCTCACGTGATTGTTAACGTGTTTCTTTGTGCATTTCAGAGCTGAAGAGGCTCCAGCAGGCCGACCTGGAGAACCTGAAGAAAACACTGAAGGAGACAGAAGCATCTCTCTCTGTAAGAGCCGCTCATATATTAAAGAGATAGTTCGGATCTTTTAAGTGGGGTTTTATGAGGTACTTGCGCGTAGTCAGTGTTTTACCTACAGTAGATGTTAGTTGCTGTGCCCCCAGTTTGAAGAAGCAGACGCGACGGGTCACCTAAACATCCATGTTTGGTGCCCCTGGATAAACAGGAAAGGTCACTAAAACACGACTGGTTTTATTGTTTGTTGGTCTGGAACAGTGTTTCTGCAGCTTGGCAGACGTCTTGCCTAGGTGTCATGCAATCCACCATCCCCTCCACGTACTGATGACAAAGTCAGCTTATATACTACATCACTTTAGAAACATTGATATGATGCATATAAACCGTGCAAATGTAACATATTCATGGTTTACAGAAACGGACAATGCCGACATTTTCTTCTTGCATCAGGGCTGGTTTTGGTCACTGAACAGGTGCTGCATTATTCCAGTTTAGTCAGAAAACAAATTGAGTTCCCTTGCTACCCAAACATGTTTTTCTTCTGCACTTTTTTCCAGGGAAAAATATTCAAATGTCTAAATTCTTCTGTCAGAGTCACAATGATTTATTGTGTATATTCCTGCCATACTCCAACAGTTTGGTGAAATTCTGTAGTTTAGTTGTTGGTTGGAAGCAAAAACAAAACAAAGCTATGATAGGTATGGATACACAAAGTTTAAAAATTTATAATGTAGCATGTCTGGAGTCCTGCAGTCCCACACGCACAAAAAATAAATAAATGCTCCTCATATTGGCAGTGAAGTTTTTTTAATCATGTTTTTTAAATCCCTCTCAGGTTCACAGTGAAGTTGACCTATTACCGTTTTTGACTCTGAAGTGTCCGGCTAACTTTGTAAGGACCAAAGCTCAGTGTTCACTCAGTAATTCCTCTGTCTCTGTCCTCTGTCCCTCTTACCAGGAGAAAATATCTGAGCTGTCGGCAGAGAAGGAGGCTCTGAATGAGAAGCTGAAAGCGGAGGAGGAGAGGAGGAAGCAGATACTCAGTGACAAGAATCTGGTAAAGATGTTTGCATCTGTAATAAGAGCTTTCTGTCACTGTGACTCTCAGCTCAGATAGTATTGGTCTGAATCTGTTTCTTTGCTGAACACAACCTCCCCCTGCTGGTTTTAAGGAGTCACACACTCTAACTTTATTCTGAGCTCCATGAACTGACCTCTCTCTAACCATGAGTGCTCTTAGCTCACAGAAATGACATGATTAGCATGACCACATGGTGCTTTTCCCCACAGAGGGCGTTGAAATGTCATGCGCTCACTTTTTTGTTTGCTTGTTTGTTTGTGCAGAAGGACTCCCACACATTGTACCTGGAGCAGGAGCTGGAGAGTCTAAAGGTGGTGTTGGAGATCAAGAACAATCAGCTGCACCAAAAGGAGAAGAAGCTCATGGAGATGGACAAACTGGTGAGCATCAGGTTTCCTCTGTAGTCTGAATGAGCCGTTTTCATTCTCACAAGAGTCCAATATTCAGAAATAATCGTATTACTTTTAATTTTTTGTGCGATTGAAGATGAGCACAAATCATGCAGTCCAGACATACTGACACAGTTCAGAGGAATATGTGCATGTGTATATAGGAGTTTGCATCAAACTAATATTTTGTGTTAATGACACAGTTGGAGACAAATGTAAAGCTGGAGGAGTGTCTGACGAAGGTCCAACAGGAGAACGAGGACTACAAGGCCAGGATGGACAAACACGCTGCTCTCTCCAAGTACGTACTCTTACGTTCTGTGTGTGTGTGTGTGTGTGTGTGTGTGTGTGTGTGTGTGTGAGATGGTGACTCATCTCTCTGCAGAGGCGTCAGTTTTGCCATCTGCTCTGACAGCAGCATCTATCTGCCTCCTGTTTTCCACTTCACTTCTCTCTCAGCTATCCAGTAAAGCTGTCCATCTCTGCTTCATGACTCCATCAGACCTGTGACAGATATGACTCTGTTGATTTAACCTGCCAGGAATACCAAGTATTGTGAGGTTTAACCAGTGTAAATAGGTTACTGATTACTAGTTACCCTGTTAGAAATGTGATAGATAATGTAACTATTTTAATTACTTCATCCGTGTACAAACAAAAGACTCACATCAAGCATTTCGATGTTGATTTGATGTTGGTTATTTTCACTGCTGCTAAAGAAACTTTACACTTTACAGTAACATTAGAGACATTTTCTGATTTCAGTAGGAATATTGTTTGACTAATGAAAACATGAAAATGTGGACTGTAAAGCAGTTCTCACAGATATTAAAATCTAAGCTCAGTTTTATTCTTTCACATTTTTTTATCTTCATAAACTTTGACTCTTGTAGCATCAGTGTTTCTCCATTCAGCCCACTCAGCTCTCTGTCTCCCCCTGCAGGCAGCTGTCCAACGAACAGGCCAAACTCCAGCAGACGCTACAAAAAGAGTCCAAGGTCAACAAGCGTCTGTCCATGGAGAACGAGGAGCTGCTGTGGAAGCTCCACAACGGTGACCTGCTGGCGAGTCCCCGCCGCCTCTCACCCACCTCTCCCTTCAGCTCACCTCGGAACTCTGCCTCCTTCCCCACAGCGGCGCCCTTATCGCCCAGATAACCCCAACCAGAGCAACCCCTTCCTCTCCTCTGACCTCCTGCTCCTCTTTATAACCTTTACAAGCCTTGCAAAGATGTTCCAAATGCAGAGAGAGACTTCAGTTACATCAGTATTGTTGGATATTATTGATAAACTTGTACATTTGGAATTAACTGCATTGAAGACACTTATTTTGAAAGCAAAGACATTGCAGTGGCACCGATGCACTTAACTTATGGGAGCGGGACTGGCCTTGCTCTTTACCAAACGCCTGGTTCTCCAACAAACCTTTCTTCTTTTTCAGAAGGAAACGTAAATAAGAGGCACACCTCAGGGTCTGTACATGGCGCCTCGCTCTCGTTATGACTATCTTTACCTGTTTTTTTTCTGATATGTTGTACAGTTTAAGTTCAGCTCGTCCTGTTCTTTTATACCGTTTTTTTCTAAAGAGATGGATGAGAAAAAAACCTTGGATTTGTGGCGGATGGAGGTTCGTGGGAACAGACTCAAGTTGTTTGGGTTTGGCAAATCATAAAAGAGACGGGCACGGCATGGATTCTTTTGCCTTTTCCCTTCTTTTAAAGAGGATATTTTTTCCCCAAAGAGCGAAGCTCAATCACGTATCTGCTTTGGACCTCTGGAACAAGTGGATGAACTCGATGTCCTTCAGTGGGCAAACAGGAACAAATACTCAGAGTGTCCACCTGAGGAACTGACCTGTATTACTGACATGAACCTTTGATCCGATGGATATCTGTTCTTCCTTGTAAGCTCCTCACAACCTCTACCTTAATCTACTATGTGGAATGTAATCACCCTTGGATGTTAAATCTGAGCAGGCCAGTTCAGAGAGAAGCAACACACCATCTCAGAGCCAAATATGCAGAAGGAGTGTGTTGGCCAGGACAGTGTTCAACTCCGACCCCTTTACTTTTTCCTTTTAAATCTCTAAATAAAGGCATCGACTCCCCCACATCCTTTAAAGTCACCTTGAGCCCAAACAGAAACAAAGCTGAACTTGTGGCTGATCAGTTAATATCTGTCTTTGCTTTGGGTCGCATATGAAATCACCCGTGATCATTTCCACAGAGAAATCTCCCAGACTCTCCTTCACTGAGCGATAACTGGCCTTTGTGTTACTGAATCCAAATAAAAGTATCACTTTGTTTGTCTGGTGTTTGTCCTGAAAAAACTCAGATGTACCCAAATTGCCTCAGTTCACCGTGTTCTGTTTTATTTTGGACATGGAATAAATTCAGTATGACAGATCAAAGCAACATTGTTTTTTTTTCAATAAATGCTATGGTATGCATTTTTTATAAAGTCAAACAGCAGAGTACAGGCAAGGGTTGAGTTAGATGGCACTGATTTTATCCAGTGTGTACCCTGTTACAGATGTGGATTATTTCCCCAAGTTATTGTGTCTAAAGCCCTATTAACATACCTGTAGTATTACCTGTGGTTCTCTAGTAGGTTGTTGTAATTTCGGAGGTCGTCTGTGATCTTAATTCTTTGCAAATCAGCCATGTCCATAATTTGCCAAGTAAAAATTCCACTGAAAATGACCGATCATAATTCACCATACACAGAGGCCATGTGATAATATAATATTCTAGGGGATTTTGGGTCATATGTAAGTTTTCTGTTTTCTCCATGACTTACAGAGACTTATGGAAACTGTGTTTGCATTTATACACTAAGGTTATGACAGCATTTTTGGTGCTGGAGTCTCATTTGCTACACAGCGTGAAGAACCATTCGCAGAAAAGCAAGCTCAAATTTATCAGAAGAGGGAAATCTCGGTTTAACCCACAGTTTAAAGAAAAAAGGATATTAACACTGTACATCAGTACTTGTGGTGCTTTGTCGTGAAATTACAAATGATTGTGCGCACCATACCTTGGGAATAATGTCAGTAAATTTGAGTAAAGACTTTGCTCATTCCCCCGTGAATGCACCAGACAAAACACAGACGTGGCGGGGTGATTTCTAAATCACATGTAGTCCCCAGGTAAAACTAATCCTGTACGAATAGGGCATAAGTGAATAATGGAGACAACAATTTTTTTAATTGGTCCAGTACTGAGTGAGACCGCTGCAGCTGATTGGAGAAACAGACTGCAATGTAATCCCTACAGGCAACTGTGCAGTCAATTTACAGCGATTGGATGTTTTTGATTCTGCTACCAACAAGTTCATTAGGAGTGTCTAACAACATTACGAAAAGGACCCTACAGAGAAATGAAAAGTTTTACCTTAACTTTCGCTGGTCTGTGTGTTATTGTGTATTTACTGTCTCACTCAAGAAGAAGTCTCGTTCTAAAATCCTGCAAGAGGGGACTTGCGGCACAAAAAATAATAGTGGAAACACTAGTGAGAGTTGAAAAGAAGGAGTGTCGGGAGAGTTTGTTGTTTTGGAGTACAGAAGCATAGCCTACACTTACCTAAAAGATTTTCAACATTACGGCTGAATAAGTAACTGATTTTGACAATTTGTAAAACTCAAAGATTTCAGAACGAGACTTCTCCTTGAAGGAGACTCCAGGACTTAAATGGATGTAAATTGATGGTGCTTTATTGCGTGTAGGAATCACGTTGCAGCCTGTTTGCCTGCTGCTGGCTGCAACCCTCTCTTAATACAGGGCCAGTATCAAAAAGTCACTTAGACACAAAAACATGGTAAAAAATAAAGTCTACGTTCAAATAAAGAGCATTAAAGTTATCATTTAAGTCAAATATGTAAAAAATAGGAGAAGATTTCAGCTCCAGTGAGGAGACACATGTTGCTTCCACACTTGCTCTCAGGCCTTTTGGCCATAAGGAACATCAATGACATCTCCTGGTGCGTTGCTTGAGTCAAATGGTCCCGTTAACGGCGCAATGACTGGCGGCAGATGGTCCAGTTCAGATGCTCGCACCATCATGACCACGGATTTGATGGAGTACCACCAACCGTGCCATGTGTACCACACCACCCCGTCATCCATCATCGCTTGGTACGGTCCTTTGTAGTAGTGACCGTTCAAGTTGCCTGAGTCACACCTGTGATGAGGAGGTAAAAGAAAAACATTGCCAGTTGTAACTACTGTACACTTGTTGCTATTTTGTTTTTTTTTCTCTTTTAATTTCCAAATGTTTTTTTTACAGCTTAACTGAAGGATTTGTGTGTCACCTGCTGAACCACCAGCCTGACTTGCTGTGTCTGATGCACTTGGCCTCACTGTCAGCATTGCCGTCATTCAGCTGGTCGTAGGTGCTGAACTTGATCCCACCTGGACCGGCCCATTTCTGATGTGTAGAGGGGAGGCCATGGGCGTCAGCTAGGGCGTCCCCTGCATTCCCATTGTACTCTCCCAAATGTAACTGGTACTGATCCTTTGGTTTAACAGAGGAGTAAGAGCAAAGAGTTTTCAGTTAATCGTTGACACTGCAAAAGCACTTTGGTATGGAGCCCCTAAAGCGCAGAAAGGTGGTATTTTTTCATTCTGTGTGAACACGATAATAACCTGTTCTCAAAAGCACATAATAAAAAATGTCACCTTTCAATACTTTAGGGGCTTCATACTTTGATATTCTTACATGTTATACTATTATCCAGTTATTACATCAATGACAAACAAACTTTTATTTTAGAAATAGAAAACTTACAATCAAAAGTAAGGACGGCAAGAAATGTTGTATATTTTATATTCAAATCTATGATACTGTGAATTGATGCAGCTTTTTGGATGGGAAGGATGGAGGAAAGAGAAACAGGGTTATAGGGATAAAAGGATAAAAAAGGATGATAGAGATAGAGGTATTGAGAGGAAAGTTAATGAGCAGGTAGAAGCCTGAAGGGAGGAGAAAGAAAAAGGGAAGACAGGAGGATGAATGGAAAGAAATGGAGAACAGCTGGCAGGCCAGGAGCCAGACGTCCTTGCTATTGTTTCTGTAGCAGAGGTAATAAAACACAAAGAACACACATAGTCTAAATAAGACACTTGCTGTTATGGGAAATGAGGAGAGGGTGAGGTTAAAGCCAGAAAAAAGACAGGTGGACAGACAGAGAGGGTTACAAGCTGTTTTTACAAGATAGAAAAATATAGAAAAAATGTTCTGCTGTCATGCAGATGCCACTTGAAGCACTTCACTCATCCAAACACCATTGCAGACCAAGTCCCCCCCTCTTGGCAGTAACACTCCTGGATGGCAGTGCCCCCCTCCAGCAGAACATGCACCATGCCTCACCACAAACAATGCTCAGAAATGGCCTGAGGAACGTGACAAACAGTGCAAGGCATCAACCAGGCCTCCAAATTCCCCAGATCCTAATCTGATCGAGCATCCGTGGGACATGCCAGTGCCCCACCTCACAACCGACAGGTCTCAAAGGATCCACCGCCAGACTCCACAGGACACCCACAGAGGTCTTGTGTCCATGCCTTGACATGTCAGAGCCAAGTCTGATCCAAAAAGGCCCCACAGTGGATCAGGGGTACCTCTGGGGTACTGGCAGATCCCACGAATGCTCTATCAGATTGGGATCTGGGATATTTGGAGGCCAGGTCGATGAGTTGAGCTCTCTGTTGCGTTCTTCAGGCCATTCCTGAGCTGTTTTTGCACTGAGGCATGGTGCATTGTTCTACTTGGTGGCCAATGCCATCAAGGTACATTGTAGAGCAAGACAGCTGCAGCCGGCAGTGGCGAAACAAGCTGCAATGTAATCACTTGGGTCAGGTGCATGCTATCCATTAACATCCACTGAAAATTCTTGTTTTTGCCACTGACAGGCTCAAACGGTTATTGTGAATGTCTCAACAACATTATGGAAAGGACCCTAAAAAGAAATGAAACGCCTTTCTGCGCTTGTTTCGGTTTGTCTTACTAAAGGAAAAGTCTCATTTTGTAATCTCCCAGACTTTTTCCACATTGTTGAAATCTTTAAATATTCAGCCATGACATTAAAAATCTTTTAGATTACGGTAAGATACAGTTTTTGTAACAACAAACTATTACTGGCAACCCTTTCTACAACTCTCACTAACATTTCCACCTTTCTTAAGTGCTTATCGAAGGCGACTAGACGTGCTTGAGTTTCTTGAAGACATCTCATCCAAGAGGCTCCTTCAGTTTGTAGTATCTTAAGTTCCATATGGTATTTGACGTCCTGGGTCTGATATGATCAGTTAGGGGCCCAGGTCAAGGATTGACTGGGGCCCAGGTCAAGAACTGATTAGCTAGGTTGAATGGTTGAATTTTATCTAGAGTGTCTCTTTGTTACATGTTTAATTTTGTCTCAAAGTTCACAAAAACAACCAACCTTTATAAGCAGGGTAGTTGGAGCTGTTATTCAGAGCAGTTCATATTGACTTCGAACCCTCTCTCAGGCAATCCTAGGTGCTTGATTTGATGCTGGACTTCTTGTAATAAACCTTTCTATATACAAGCAAGACGGTGTCAGCAGAGTCTCCTTCATTACCTTCACATCATCGCTAATTAATAAACAACAATTTCTAACGGACTGGTGCGGAGTCGCAGTCTTTATACTCTATGTGGGGGTGAACCCTTACAGATGTGAGCTCTGAGTTTCAGAGTCGTTAAGGTCACATGAGAGTCGTCGGCCTGACCATCCATCATGTGTGTTATTAGGGTCAGATGGGTCCAGGTGTGAATGGGTGTTAAGTTGTCTGGGGAGGGATCCCAAGACTGCATTGTAGGTGGGTGATAAGTGGTGTCGTAGGCCACCTCCTCTGTTTAAGGATGGTCATTCCAATTTGATGTAGATGGCCTCTTTCAAACCATCTGTCTTCTATGGTCAAGATGTGAACTTTGCTATCATCGAAGGAGTGTCTGTTTCCCTCTAAATGTAAATGGACAACCTGAGGAGCTGACTCTCTGTGCTGTGCCATGCACTTGTGGAGTGGTTGTTTGGTTTGCTTTTGCCTGTGTGTTTTGTCCTTAGGGTGAATGAGCTTCTGCCTCAGTGTGTTACTGGATTTGAAGTGCACCGGGATGTGGTGTTTGTTGGAGATCCTCATGAGACAGAATCATCACAAACATTCCACTGTTGTTTTTACTGCAATAAGTCACCTCTCGTGAGATTTCAGAACGAGACTTCTCCTTTAGCGAGACTTAGACACAAAACAGACTAGAACTAGCAAAAGGTACAGAGGACAAGTTTCAATTCTCTGTGGGGTCTTTTCTGCAACGTTGTTGAGACATTCATGCTAACAAGCTGAGCCTTTCAGTGGCAAAAACAAGCACTTTAAATGGACGAAAACTAACCGGGCTCTGTCTGTTTTACCTTTTCATTGTCCACTTTGAAGTTCTTGTACTCTGCATAACGCTGCTTACCCTCAAAGTCCTCCATGTCGATCCGCAGGTCGTAGTTTCCTACAAGACACTGAGTTACACAGGCTGTGATCCTATAATGTTTAAGGAATCATGCAAACACACACATATATGGATAAACTCACCTTGTGAGGTGATAAAGTGTAGAGGTTCATTGCCCAGCCAGAATTCTCCATCAGGGGAGAAGAGGTCTCCAAATCCATGTTTGTACTCCACCCACGCTCTGCACACACACAGCACACACACTCATTATACATACACTTGCAATGTCAAATTTCTTGACACACGCAGAGTTTGAATTCCTGTGTTTATGTGTGAAAAGATGAAACACACACACACACCTGTCAAAGCTCTCTTTGCCGTCTCTCCTCCTCTGGAAGACAGTCCATCCTCCTCCATTATTCATGTCACAGTACACGCTCAGCGCAGTGGGAGAGCCGTCTGGACGAATGACATACAGCCCGCTGGCCACGTTACCGTCTGCAAACACCTCGGAGCAGTCTGAACACACAAAGATATCCGAGGTAAAATCAGACAATTAGCATAGTTTTAACACTGTGCTAAACACTGTGGGAGGACATGTGGTACAGGCAGGGAAGTAGCTAGTGCACTTGTGTATTGATAGCTCTGCAGGTAGAACTGTAAACAGGTAGGTAGTGAAGGCAGATACAATAAACACACATGCATGTATCTCTGATAGAAATCTCTCCCTACCTCTGTAGAGGTTGTCAGGGCCCAGGTGTGAGTTGGGTATGTGCTCCAGCTGCTGAGCTTGGCTGTTGTGGAGCCCCCTGATGTAGCGATGCTGGTCGTCGATCACGTTCTTCAGGCCCTGGATCTCCGCTTCCAGACGGACCACCTTCTCCTCACATGGCACAGGGGCCTGGACAGAGGAAGAAAGACAAGACTAGTAAGTAATACATCACAGCTTACCCTGGACTTTAAGTGTAGTAGGATGGAAACAGTCAGGGCCAGTCAACAACTTGATTTGCTTTTGGATATAAAAAAAAACTGCAACCATTATGCAAAGAATAAATGCTTCATGTTTGACATACTGTGGCTTTGTGTTTTTGTGGTTGTTATGCAACAGTTAACCCTCTAAGTTGAGCTTTTGAAAGTTATGACAAAGATATAGAAAGATAGCTGATAGATGAGTCTTATTCCCAGGTCGTGAAATACTGGTGGTTGGTGGTTCAATCTGACTAACAACCCAAGGTGTCGGTGTTTGACGACCTGGGAATGAGACCCAACTATCAACTATCTTTCTCCAGCGTTACATACACCACCTTTAATATGAACAAAGAGATGAGATGAGAGATGTTTTCTCACACTGTTACAGAGGCACGTTTTATTAATGCTAAACACAGTGTTTTTAAGCACTGTCTCTGGAACCATTAACACATGTAACCAATGCATTTACCAACTGTGCCAAACTGAATTAACGTCCTCTGCTTTAAACACTTTTTTTTATATTATGACACATTTGCAAAACTGTGAACATTGCTCTTTACATTTCTACACTATTTCAACATTTATTGACACATTTGCTGCTTGGCTCAAGAAAACATTAACTGTGATGTAGATGAAGTCCTCTGGCCAGACCCACAAAGACGGCAACATTTAGCCTAATTTTTAACACAAATGTTTTTGATTTCTTCTCCTGCACATCTGCCATTTGAAAAGTGTTAAAACATTTTGTGAGAAAAATTTTTTTTCCCCCTTACAGTGTTTGTATTAATAGTGTGGAATAAACATCCACACTTCACACATTTGGATACCTGTGTGTGTGTGTGTACTGTATTGATGATGTATTGATTTTTTAAAAGAGTTTTGCAAGAATTGTTTACATTCAGTAAAGGTTTTGTGATTAGTGTGTGCAGTTTTTTTTTTCAAAAAGGGGCCTTCAGTTTTAAAATCTGTGCATAAGCAATGAGTAAAAAATGTAATATTTAATTTTATCGGGGGCAAAGCTGCACCAGAGTAGAGCTACATAATGTTTTCATCAGTAATTATGGGTCAGGTGACACCTAATATAAGCAACCTAAGTAGTAAGAACAGGCACCAGTGATCCCCCTCGATCCAAAACCTGAGTCTCATAGAAACAAACTTGAAATGGTAGACAGTAGAGATACACTGTCCTCCTTAATCTGGTTTGTCTTTAGTTATTATTTCAACATCTACAAACTACATTTAACCCCCATATCTGTGGTCATATGAAATGATTACAGTAATATAGTATTTACAGTAGTAGTTTTATATACTGAGAAGGAGTTGGAGTTTCTTACTGCCAGAGAGGCTGCCATGTGAAGAAGAAAGGCCACTGATGTCCTCAGCATTCCCATCATCGGTGATCTGATTGAAGACTGAATCAAACTGCCGTTCTGTCTCGTCTCACTTTGACTATACAGCTTCACTGACGTCCTCTCTCCTCTGCGCTGTTTGGTTTTTTGATGGTGCTCACTGCTCTTTTTCACCATGACTCTGTATGGCTGGAGATTATTAGACTGCACATGGACTGATACTACTGAAAAATGCCATCTGGTGGTTTGATTAAATAGTAACTGTCTCCTACATATACCAAATATCTCATACTGAACCTACAGGGTCAACAGCGTTTTCATTTGGCTATGTATCACCTATTTCATTTGTCCACAGTTTGTTATCCCCAGAAACAATGTAGTAACAATGGAGTAATTACCTGTTTGGATACTATAAAGGTGTCATTTTTGATGTATGTTAAGGAAGACTAAAATGTTTTAATCATCAATGATTTAATCAATCCATAAATCACATCATTATATGTAGATAAATGGTAAAATGAAGACAAAACTGAAATAAATGCATGAATAATCAATCAATGCATCAATTAATGAATCATTAAATAGATTTTCTTAACCACAGTAATAAATGTACAACTAAATTTTGGAAGTTAGGTGGTATTAACCTTACTGTAAGGCAAAAGTGGAGCTGTACCAAATACCTCATTAACGTATAGGCACAGACAGACAGATTTGTAGAAGTAATGTTTATTCATTTCCTAATTAACTACCTATATTTATTTGGCAGGCCTAAAAAGTGACTTATTGGCAACAAATATTTAAGTAAATATGTGGATAAAAGCTTGAATAAATACACTGGTAAATAAATTCATATTTTAAGCTGCTTAATAAATATAATTAACAATAAATACAAGCTGTAAATAATTAATTAAATTAAATTCCTGCATTTTCATATTTTATATTTTAATTGCCAACATTTAAGACATGCTAAGTATGCATATTATTTATTTATATTCGCTTTTATCTATTGTTTCATTTTATAATTAAAATATTTATTAATTGAAAGATTCATGTATTTATTTCAGCATATAATTTTCGTCCTCCATACAATGTGATGACGGGTATTACACTCACACTTGGCAACACACAGCAGACAACATGAGCGCAGATGGAGGTTAGCTACTTGAACAATTGCTGAAAACATTCAGGCGTTAGCTAGCGAAATTTTATGTAAAAGCGATTTAGAGCCAAAAAGACCGCATAAAAGTGTCAGGACGTCTGTAATCCATACAGCAAAGCTATGCAAAAGTGCGACTCCGGTGGGACTCGAACCCACAACCTTTGAATCACTGCTCAAGTGCTTGACTAGAAGTCCAATGCGCTATCCATTGCGCCACGGAGCCACCTGTTGATGAACAACGCACAACCGGAAATAAACTTTATCTCGATACGTTACATTTCGTCATCGATTAAACAGTTTCATATGACTTTATATGACGCTATGTTGTGTCGCTAGCTCCACGGTCATGTACTACAGAGAACAATCTGAAACGTCACTGGGTCAATGACATTAACGGAACAGACGGGATAACGGACTTTAGAGCCACGTCCTCGAGCCTCTCTCTGCTCGGGACTGGTAATGTTCTGTATATGGCGTTTAAGCGTAGGAGCCACTCTCGTACACTTTTTATTAACCATTTACTCGTTTATAAAGAACACAAGTCTTCCAGACGGTTCTGTCTGTTAAAAGCTGCTATTTCTCTGTTTCTGTTCGTCGTAACTACACGACGGGTCGTCATCCTGTTTAACCCATACCTTCCCAGCACTGCACACGAAAAGCTAGGACTTCCGGTTTGGCTGTATGCTTTCAAAATAAAATGGCGACGGCACTAAATCAGAACTACTTTATTATCACCTTAACACGATGGCCCAGAGGGCTAAGCTAAATATTTTAACCCTTTCACGCGTGAATTATGACTACTTCAGTCATGTTTTTCCTAGGTATTCACCTTAAGTCATAGAAAACAAAAATACGACGTTCATTTTTTAAAACATGCATTTTTGAGAAGTTTTTTTTACCCATCCAGTCCAGTGGACAGCCTGCGCTCAAGTTTTCAACTGACCTTAATAAACCAATGAAAAAAAAAAAAGATTAACTATGTGAAACTACAACAAGATATACTTTAATGCTGTTAAACTAGTGTTCACCTATTTAAAGATACTATTCAATGCATAAGCAAAAGCGTTGAACCTTGCCTCTGACTCTTCTGCCTCTTGTACCCCTCCTCCCTCACTCAGCTCTTTGCTCTTGACTCCTCAGCCCCCCACAAACCTCCCCCTGTTAAACTAATTATATTTTTTCAATGAACGTTTTATCAAATACGTCTGCGTAAAAAATATTTTGTTTTTGTCAAACATTACATTCCGATAACACAAATTAAATTATTTACAGCTCAAAGAGTGAATGTAGATAAAGTACAAGGTTGTAGTAATGGTATTTATTGTAGTTAAAATATAGCCAGTGCTGCATGATGTCCAGGTTTAACTGTAGTTTCTTCCCAACATAAAACCAATACTTGGAAATTTTAACAACTGCATTACTTCTTATATGTTACTTGATGTTTTATTTGATAGATTTTAATTACCTGCAAAGGTGTCCCGTTATAGTAGGACTGGCGATAAATTCCTGAGCTGCACAACATCTCTTGCAGTCCTTCGGCCATCTTGGTTTTCAGAGATTTGTGTTGCACTTACAACACCTGGCCAATGGGTGGCAGTGTGCGGCAAGACGCACTTGGATCCACTGCAGTGGCTTACATGCAACTACAGCATCACAATCCATGCATATACAAGAAAATGGCTTTGATGCTATATCTGTCTTATCAAATAAATGCAAAAAGCCCCCAAAATATCTATACAAAGATCAAATAAAAGAATAATACAGTTTGTAAATGATTAAAAAAAATCTTAGTGAATCTAAAACGATTGTACAGTATGTTGATGCAATGAAAGTTTGATTCTTTTTAATTTAATTAAGCATACTCACAGACTGAATGTTTCATTGTTGGCAGTACTAGAGCTCTGTAATGTTATCTTGATAATTTGATGAGCTGTTGGACCACACTGTCAGTTCAGTGTGAATACTGATTCTCAATAATGCTCTCCTCTTGTGCAGTCATCAGAAAACACACTCATAGATTTTGTGGATTTTTTTCCACTTTGATCAGTAATTATCAAAATATTCAAGACCTCAGACTGAGGCAAATTTCATCTCTGTAATATAACTACAAAGTTGTAAAATTTGTTGTAAAGGAAATGTAATCCAATGGGCCCTCTTGAACCAAGGTTAATATCAGGTTACATAAACTGATAAAGTATATAGGTTACTGTATATGCTGATGTAGAATACAGATTGCCACATAAACATATCATTTTGATTAACATTAGCCACTTTCCCAGCCACGTGCTGGAGAAAAGCTCATTGACACCATTGGTTGTGTTGGTGAGGCAACAAGATAGGACAACTATGCAAACAAACGTGTGTATAAAAGAGTGCAGAGTGCAGCCCTGCTGTATTCACCAAGCCAGCTACCAAAACTTAATGTAGGTTCAGATTTGTGTTTATGTGAAATTGGAGCAAAATTAAAAATGCTCTCAATGCAGCATAGTTTAATTTGCAGATGGTCATTAGTAGTATTTTGGTGTTTTGTTCTGCTGACAACAGAGATCTCCAGTCAAATCCCAGGAGAGAAACATCAGAGCAAGTCTGCCGGTGAGTACATTTGACTGGTGAGGCAGTTTGGAGTTAGCAGAGACATCGTTCCTTCAGTTTAGCCTTTTATTCAGGTCTATTCATTAGGAGTTTATCAGAGAAATGACAAGAAGACAGAGTATGACACTACTCAAATACTGAACTGTACTTAGTAACATTAAAAATCATTCTAAGCATGGATTAGTCTTAAAAAAGCATTTGTAAATTAGTTTAAGTATCACATAATTTGTCCTTTTAGAGTGTCTGTTTTTATGAAATTGCTGGATGAATTTTATGTATCCTAAAATACAGAAAATATTTGTGTGACCTATATGTTGAAGGTCTGTCCCATGCCATGCAATGTTTGCTCATAGTTTAAACTCTTGAACCCTACTGCAAAACATGTTATTATGTACTATGACTTTTTTTCATGGCTTTTGAGAACGTACTATACTATAACGTTTTTTTTCATGGTTTTTGACAACATACTATACTATGATGTTTTTTCATGGGTTTTGATGACATACTATACTATGAGTTTTGTTTTTATGATTTTTGACCACATACTATACTATAACTTTTTTTCGTGGTTTTTGATGACATACTATACTATAAATTTTTTTCATGGGTTTTGAGAACATATTATACGATGACGTTTTTTCATGTTTTTTGATGACATACTATACTATGACGTTTTTTCATGGGTTTTGACCACATACGATACTATGACGTTTTTCATGATTTTTGGCGACATCCTATACTATAACGTTTTTTTCATGGTTTTTGACGATATACTATACTTTGAAATTTTTTTCATGGTTTTTGATGATATACTATACAATGATGTTTTTTCATGGTTTTCGACGACATATTATACTTTGACTTTTTTTTAATGGTTCTTGATGACATACAATACTATGACGTTTTTTCATGGTTTTTGATGACATACAATACTATGATGTTTTTTTCATGGTTTTTAACGACATATTATACTTTGACTATTTTAATGGTTCTTGATGACATACAATACTATGACGTTTTTTCATGGTTTTTGATGACATTTTGTACTTTGACTTTTTTAATGGTTTTTGATGACATACCAATACTATGATGTTTTTTCATGGTTTTTGATGACATACCAATACTATGATGTTTTTTAATGGTTTTTGATGACATACTATACTATGACTTTTTTTTCATGGTTTTTGACGACATACTATACTATGACGTTTTTTCATGATTTTTGACGGCATACTATACTACAGAATGAGTGGTCACGAAAAATAAATGAATGAATGAATGAATGAATATATCTGAAAAAATAGAGTTTTAATGAGACTTTTTGCTTTACTCTCATCATTTTATTTTATATATTCTAATTGCGGTTTGGCTTTCATAATTCAGATTCACATTTCTGGCAATAACTCTTGAGTGTTTGCTGACTCCTGATGCAGTATCCTCAGCCTCACTGCCCTTTTGAAACTAAATCAGAGCTTCACTGTCCACCTTCCTCCTCAGTGCCTGAAGATGCTCGGCTGGCCAATGGTGACAGCCTCTGCTCTGGCAGGCTGGAGATGAAGCATCGGGGAGAGTGGAGAGCTCTGAACATTGTGAGGGATGAGGCTTCAGCCATGAACAAAGTCAAGTATGCTCTAGTGGCATGCAGGCAGATGGACTGCGGCACTGTAGTTTCAATAACACAGAGAACCAACAACACCGACAGGCATCCAGCTTGGGAGGTTCAGTTCACCTGTGAAGGCACTGAGTCGACTCTGAAGGAGTGCGAGAGTACCATGACACGTAGAAGAGTGCAGAGGAAAGATAATTCTACCTACAGTGTGGAGGTGATCTGCTCAGGTAATACAGGACAAAAAATGGCACCAGGCAATATTTTCATGTCACATCACAAATAACAGTTTATGAGCGTTTTTTTTTTATATATATATATCAAATCAACTTTTCACATCAAATATTTCTCCAAATGCCTCACGGTCACATCTTATCTGTACTACTTCTTCAAATGTCTGGAGGAAACAGGATACATCAACTAAAATGTTAATTTAAAGGGTAACTAATAAACAAATTTTGCAATTAAATGCACCAAAACTTTAATCACTTAAGTTTTATATAAATAAAATTAAAAATAACTTTTTGTCATATTTTCTGAAACTCTCACTATGTCCACACAGAAGTACAGTAAGCCCCGTTTCCACCAAACACTTTTGGTATGGTACCTTTGGAACTAAAAGTAACCCTTCAGACATGGTACCGGTGACACAGAGGGAAGTCTGCACTCAATTTGTCATCCACAGAAAGAGGCTGCATGCTGACATTTTTAGTATAAAATAAAACAGGCTACAGTGAGAGTCTCTCTCCATGGGATATTTAGAAGTAGCAGGTTTGTGCATTTAGTCCTTTTCAGGCAAGCTCAGGGGTTTAGTGTTGCCGGAGCCCACAGGAACAATGCTCTGAAACACTGTTTTTTTTCTCTGAGTGAGGATTAGAATATATGCAGTTCACATAATAAACACTTGAAGATACACTCATTACTAAAAGTGTATATTTTATTAAAACTCAAGTAATGGTCAAAGTTGTCACAGTGAAATTTAAGGTGTGATGATGGATTCACGTCGTCAACTCATGTATTGAGTCGTGGAAACGGGGCATTTTACAGATAGGCCCCTCCTCCCACTCCTTGTGCTTTAAATGACTTTGCTAGAATCTACCACAGTTCATGGAAAACAACCAATCAAGAGTCTCAAACATAGCTGTCAATCATGTCAACCACTGCTTGTGAACTGCAGTTAAACTGTCAGCACTGATCAAATATGAATCAAGATACTGTTAGTGCATTGTTATTTCTCATCCCAAATATTTTTAGGAACATATTTTAGTGTACTGTTTAGCTGTAAAATGATAACATTTGGGTGGGTGGGCGGTGCCTGGTTTTTGTCTCGACTGTTTCTAACATGGCGGCCAGGTGACAAAGATTCTAAGATTGCAAGATTTGCCATGGATTCCTTTTTAAAGCTTGATCATTCTCTCTGTCTGTTTTTCAGAGACTGTGAGGTTTGTTGGAGCAGCAGAAGTTTGCGGGGGCAACGTGGAGGTGAAGTCCGATCAGGGTTGGGTCTCGGTGTGTGCGGATGGCTTTGATTCTGAGGCTAGAAAGGTGGTCTGCAGGGAGTTAGGCTGGGGGCCTCCAAGCTCTTTTACGTCATCATTTAGAAGAAAAGACATGCCTGTCTTGTCCAAACAATTCAAATGTAAAGGCAACGAGTCTCGTCTTGAGGAGTGCGCCACATCGACCCACAACGACTGCACACATGCCCCTGAATTCAAATGCAACAGTATGTGTACATACTGCATCTTTTTTTTTATTCTAATTTTTGTTGTTGTTCCCCAGCCCATTCTTATTCCGAAGTCATCAAATGCCGTCGCTTTGTCAGCGTCAGACACGTCAAAAGCCATCTGTGGAAGGCAGCAACACTACTGGTAACGACATAATATAAGGAGCCGGAAAGTCCCTATGAGGCGGTCAGGAGCAGTGGTGGATGGATCACCAGGAAGGCCCATGTTTGCTTCCCGTATGAACGTAGAGCTAAACCATGATGTTTTCTAAACCTAACCACATGGTTTTATTGCCTAATCCTTACCATGTGCTTTTGTTGATGTCCTGGCATTGGTTGCAGTGTCCTGGAACATAAACAGCACACAGCTTACCTAGCGTGCAATATATCGTCATGACAAGTGACTGCAAAGTGGCGATGTGAGGATGACTTCAGAATGAGAACGTGGTTGAATGTACTCATTGTAATACTGATTTCACATGGAATCAGGCACAAGATAGATCAAGACCAGATAGACCAGAACTAACTGGATATCATTTTAGTGGACGAGAGCAGGACGGTAAAACTAGTTGAGGCTGGCAGAGTATAACTGTATTGGTAGACGACATTATCGTTCAACTTTTTGTGTCCTCCTGGATAAAATTTACAACCAGATGTTATGTAACTCCTTCACACAAAGAGAAAACACAGGTGATCTGGACAATAAGTAGACATTACTAGTCAGTAGTCACATAAAAATAAACACAAAACAATTGTATTTAGTGTACTATATTCCATTCTTTGTTAACAACTAGTCCATACCCATTGAGTACACAGTTGCCCACGTACAGTTCCACATGGTGTGTGTTTGGGATACAGGTCATAGGAAATAGCAGATTAAATAGTCAACTGAACCCATTAAGAAGAACAATGTATTCAGACAGAGTTTTTGTGAATTTGATAGTACGATTGCTTTATTGAAAGTACAGTAGTACCATTGCCAATAGTGGGATAGTTAGTGGGCTAAAACTGTACATTAGTAGTTGAGGTAGCACGTTGAAAAGCAGATAGTTAAAGTGTTTATATGTTGTATTGACTTAAAAGTGGGGCGCACTGGTACAATGACTGACTGACTTACAGAATGACACACTGACAGTTACCATGATTATGTACAGCATACTGAACCATGACTTAGTCATACCAAAAATTAGAAAAAAAAACCCCAAAACACTCGGCCACAGGGGGAGCCACAGTAATCGGTCGCATTTTAGTCATTTTTAAGCATTTTTCTGTTGTTATAGCGCCACCCAGTTGCCAATTAGAGTTAAATTTCTCTAGTCACCTTGACGCGTCCTGTTCTACATATCTACCAAGTTTAGTAAAAATCGATATGGTGGTTAGGCCTAGATAAGACATTAGCTCTCTAGCGCCCCCATTTTGTTTGATGGGGTCAATAATGGAGGGGTCCCCTCAGATTATGTGTGGTCATATGCCTACAAAGTTGCATGGTGATCGGTGAAACCCTTGAGATGTTATACACCTTTATGTGATGAGCCACGCCCTCCACAATATTCATTGCCTTATAGAAGCTCAGTTTTAGTAAGTTTTCCAACTTTTGCCAAGAGGGAACTTTAGATATTGGTCCCTAGATTATGTTCACCAAGTTTCATGCAGATTGGTCAAACTTCCTAGGAAGAGATTGATTTTAAGTGTTTTTCAAAAAATTCAAAATGCGGCGGAAAATCTATATAACCGGAAGTTATGGGTTCTTGAGGTAAATTTGTCCCTCATGAGGAGAAGCATCTCTGTGCAAAGTTTCATGTCTCTACAACATACGGGGCATGAGATATGCCCATTCAAAGTTTGCTATTTCAATCGGTTGCTATAGCGCCCCCCTTTGGCCAATTGATGTAATATTGCTTCATTCACATCCTCCCATGACCCTCTACCACTGTACCAAATTTCACATGGATTGACGAAGTCAGTGAGGAGAAAAACGTGGAACAGACACACCCACCCACAGACAGACAGAGTTTTCGTCATTATATAGTAAGAAGACATGGCATCACCATTGGGACATATCATGAGGCATGTTTCCTTTTACCATCCCACCATTCTATTGGACTGTTTGTTTGTTTTTCATGTGCTGTGTTGTTTGTCTGCTGTCTACCATCTACCTGATTCCATGTGAATGCAGCACAGGTCACTTTGGATAAAAGCATCAGCTGAATAAATACGATGTAATATAACAACACCCCAGGCTAAAGAAGCGCGGGAGCATTGGAATAGACATACTGTGCGTCTGTCCCTGTCAGCCAAATATGCACAAGAAAAAATGAGATAGTAATAATAGCGATAACAATAATAAGTCATTACTTTTTGAAGCAGTGACAAAACAAAGCTTAGTTAAGCTGACCAAAAAGGTGTAGGCTGAAGCCTTAGCTTATTGCACCTGCCCTTTTTACATTAAGAGTTGTGTGCTGTTCTTTTTAAATTTATACAATGCAAATGACAGTATTTGATTTATTAGTGTTCGAGCCTGCAAATTACTGTTTTAGTAAGTCTCACCACTCTAATAAACCTCGTTTCTGGTCGCAACAGGCGACTGTTTTTGGTAAAATACCTCTGGGAACTCCACCGTACACTACCAAACCGCAGACAGACACAGTTAGCAACTAGCTGGCGGGCATAGTGAAACACTTAAGCAGCTGGCAAGCTCCTCAGAGGTTGATGGAGACCAAAATAGAGCTAAAAGCAGAGTGAATATCAGTTTGTGGTTAATGAAACCACTGAAAATTAAGGAGGGAGGCATCATGTGAGGAAACACACACACACACACACACACACACACACCACAGCCTCTTGGTCCACATCCAGGTTTAATAAAGCTTTCATGTCAGCAGATTGTGATGCAGACCATAGACAGACTACAGACTGAAGTGTGCAATCTTGTCCCCATCCAGGTCCGTATACTTTAAGACTGACAGGAGGAGAAACTCATTGCAAAGGCACACTGGAGGGAAAGCATCATGGAGAGTGGAGGCCCCTGGGTGATATTTGGGGTAACTGGAACTCAGAATACTCTGTGGACGTTTGCAGGCAACTGGACTGTGGAGATGCCATCTCAACATCAGTGGGTCTTCTCCCAGAAAGCCAACCTGTGTGGCGTCTGTCATACAGATCTAAAACCTATGGTTGCACTGCTCCCTTCGCGTGTAAATCATGGGAAGAGAATCATTCAACCAGAGCCATAACTGTGTCTTGTACAGGTAATGCTAAAATGTAGGGGCGTATCTTTCCCTTTTCCATCTCCTGTTGTTAAAGATGACTTCCTTAGTTAGAATGACAAAGCTCAAAACAATACAAGGCGAGCAGAAGTTACCTGAATGTGACTCCAGTTCAATGAATACATGCTATTTTCAGTATGCATGTAACATCCTGAGCCAACAGTGTCTATCTTTACATGCACAAAATATTTCGATTTTTGCCCTTATTCCGAAAGAGACAATGGGCCTCATTTAATAATATGTGCGTAGAAACATTTTTACTCTGTGCATAATAAAGTGTGCATGCAAAATTCCCGCTGGATTGATTCATGACATGTGCACGCTGGCTTATTCTTTTCTTACCACCTTGTGTATGTTAGTGAATCACAATCACTCTAAATTGACAGGTGCCCTGCTATTGGCAAACAGCAAACTGCCATACACTGATTTCTCTATACACGGAAATATGTTTGCCCAGAGGTGTATCATGGAGGAAGCAGTGAAGTTGTTTCACATATTAAGGCCCTGACACTCCAGTGTCGGACCATCAGTGAGTGTCTGCGAATGTAGCGAAAATCAGAAACCGCTGATAAGCCAGTCATCACTCCCTTCACACATGTTTTGAAGGTCATATGTTTTTCATATCCCCTGTATGACTATTAATAGGCTGCCAATTAACCAGTTGGCTACAAATTAACATATGCGGAATTTCTAAAACTTATAAATTAAACTTAAAGGGGAACTAATGTTTTTTCAACCT
The DNA here is from genome assembly GCF_041903045.1 of Epinephelus lanceolatus. Lineage (NCBI taxonomy): Eukaryota > Metazoa > Chordata > Actinopteri > Perciformes > Serranidae > Epinephelus > Epinephelus lanceolatus. Next base: position 36,541,695 of record NC_135736.1, read on the forward strand.
GGGCCCTGTTTTCCGATCTACTTTTGTCTAAATGAGTGATAGCATGTTCAATATTTGATATTTCTCCAGTACGAAGCTAGGGCTGACCTGTCTGCAGCCCGTGAGCGGGCACTCAGACAGCGTCAAACAACGTCAAAATACGTCCAACTAAAAGAGCATTTTTTTCCCACACAGATAGGCTCGGATTGTTAGTATAATTATCCGACAACATAACGGAAAGGAGGAATGAACGTCTGTGTTTACCTTTAGCTGGATTCGGACATGTTCCTCTGCCTGTTGCTGCTCCCTCTCTCTCCTCGTCCACTCTTCAATTTCAGTGAGCTCTGCGTCCGTGTACTCCGTGTTCAAATAAATATGGGTGGTTATCAAATTTAAATGGCTCATCCAGATCCAGTTGGTCAAAATTGGGCAAAAATTCGGACGTTTGTTGTGGCAAGTCAAAACACTCACTCAGAGAGTGAAAGTCTGGCTCTGAAATCTCACGTCTCGCTAGATTTGAGTTGTTGCAGGAAGTTACCGCTGGAGCGAGCTTACAAACGCGAGGAGTTACTCTGTTTGGAGTAGTCATGGCTGAATTTTTACCTGATTTTGACCAACTGGATCTGGATGAGCCATTTGTATTTGATGACCGCCCATATTTATTTGAACACGGAATACACGGACGTACACTGATGCAGAGCTCATTGAAACTGAAGAGCGGACCAAGAGTGAAAGGGAGCAGCAACAGCCTATATAGGTCTAAATTTGTCCAAAGGGTGTGAAAAAAAGTAAAAACACATTGATGAATCCTGGATTTCTACTAAAACGCTTGGTTTAAGCACAGATTTGTGTGCACATACTGTTTGTGAATGAGGCCTAATATCCCTACCAAGCAGTTTACATGGTAATGAAAATGAATATTCCACTAATATCCCTGTTTACATTAAGCCATGCATACGCTGATTAATGTGCCCTAAATTGTCATTTATTATGTCAGTACATGGAAAAGTGGAATGGCTGGATTCACTTGTTATTTTACTTCTTTGCATCAAAATAGGATTATTTTCAAAGTTCTCCACCAGTGTGCAAACACACCGCCTCTTGTATTCCTTCAACCACCCTCTTACAAAGGTCAGCGTTATGATATTTGCATGTGTCCTTAAACTTGTTGATAGCTGAGTCTTCCATAATGTTCAGAATCACAGCTTTAGTATGATGAGTTATATGTTGCCTCTGTATAATCCAGAATAGGGTCATTTTAGTTGCTGCTTTATTCTAAGACTCTCTCTCCAAACAAACTTTAATTATGTTAAACAACGTGTTCCGACCTCGATCTGAACCAACTGATTATTAATGTGCACCTCCTCCTGTACTGCCTTAATATGCACATTCAGCACATCCAATGCATCAAAACATTGTTTTCTAGTTGGAGCCACGCCTCATTTTCAAACTGTATGGTTTGACTAAAATGAACGACAGCAATATAGTCCACAATGACCAGCACTAAAATCAACCTGCGTAGCTGTCCCTCCATTGTGACATTAGAAAGTGTCTTGAAAGTGTACTCTTCTTCAACGTTTTGTTTACTTCCTGGATTTATCCTGAAATTCTGGGTTATGACCTGTGATTAACCAAAGTCTCCCGTCACCGCATAGATTTTTCCAAAGCCTGAAGACAGAGCCAAGAGGAGGTGCAGAAGTCTTCTCACAGACCAACTGAATTACAATATGCTCAAAGGAAGACACATTTAAACTGCCTACCCAAGCTTTAAAGGCTTAATTATATACATAATGAATTGATTTTAAGGTACTCTCAAAGTTCTCTTTCTGTCTGTTTCTGTCTCTCCAGACGGTGTGAGGATTGCAAAAGATTCCAGCAGATGCTCAGGAAAGCTTGAGGTGAAGTCTGGTCAGTCGTGGGCTCGAGTGTGTTCGGATTACTTCAGCTCCCGGGATGCACTGGTTGCCTGTCGAGATCTTCACTGTGGGCTTCCTGATGATTACCATGGGAGGTGGAATGACAACTATTTTAAAAATACAGGACCCATCTGGCATCCGGTCTTTAAGTGTGAAGGCAACGAGAAGCGTCTTGTGGATTGTCCCACCACAGAAGAGGAACTGAGCGGTTGTCTAAATACTTACCTGGCCTGTATAGGTAATAACCAATAATCACGGGTTATTTTTGGCCCTGTCTACATGTATACAAATATTGTACAAATTGAACGTGGATATTCTCCTCTACATTTTGGCCTCTCGTCCACATGTAAACAGAGTTTTTGTAAAACGCCTTCTAATGTGCAGATTTTTCAAAACTGTCACTCTGTTTCCATGTGAAAATGTTAAATGGAGGGTTAAGAAAATAATGACATTGCTGCTTTTGTCTAATGACCACACACTAGAAACAACAACAATGGCGGACTACCGATTGGTTTACATTCTGTCAGCACTCTTTCATGTAATGATGACTTTTCTTTCTAACTCTCTATTGCTGCACCACTTCATGGTCTAACAGAGGCATCTTCTGTGCCCACTGTTTGGCCCATCTCAGCATCTGAGGTTGTCCATTAGCCAGAAACAATGGTTTTGGATCAGGCGAGAAGATGGTGGTATACTTTCGAGAGGGGGAATATTATTGATGAGGATGGGAGGGAAAACTTTTGCTTGTTAAGAGCAAGTGAGCACCTTCTTCCTCATATCAAACGGGAAACAACGGTGATGAGATCACCAGTAGGTGTTTTGAAAAAGTTAGCGTTAAAGTTCATTCTCACTGCCGCGATGCGGAAATGCGGGACAGATTTGCGGAATATTCGCGCAGCGCTTTTCCGCGTTTAAACCATACACACAGGCGTGCTACGGATGAAGTGCGGAATTTCGCGTTGTTGTATTCCAAGTCCGCGCAGTGTGAACAGATGTGGGTGAATATGGACGAGAGTAGCAGCAGCAGCAGCAGCAGCAGCAGCGACGATGACATTATTGTTATTTATTGCCTGAACAAAAAGAAAAAAAAATTTTGGGTCCATCCGATCCTCCAAGGTCGGTCATAACATGGGGAGTTTTACAGGCTTATCCAGGAGTTGCACTAGCTAGCTAGCTAGCAAGCTAACGATTAACAAGTGTCAACATCAACTTTCTTTAGCGCTTACCACTCTCACCACAGCCACCAAGCTGGACAGTGGAATGCCTGACATTGTCCTTTAATTCATTGTTCATTAAATCCCGTCTTTATCAAAAAGGACGGGGTGCTGTGAAACTATACTATAAACAAACAATTTCATTGGTCCAGCTGTGTAGTTCCGCTGGCCATTTCCGCTAGGGTCAAAGTCTGGGCGGAAACTTTTTTCACCGCATGAAAGTCCTTTAATGTTGACATGATACGCGGCCAATTGCTGTTATAGTTTAACAGTGCTCAGCGGCATTAGGGGAAACATGGCAGGACAGCAATGAAAGTTGGGGTAGGGTGGGAGGGAGGGGTGGTGGATGGGTCCACCAGACTCGACTTTCACCCAGGAGAGCGGTGTTTGTGTCGCGTAAGATTCTAAAGCTAAACATTCTTTTTTCCTAAACCCAACCATGCGCTTTTGTTGTGTTGTTGTACTGAGACAGTGAGAGACTGGATGTAAACGGTAGTTTGAAGTGTATTTTGAAAAAAGACAATGCATGTAATAGGCAGAACTTGACATGGCGTCCCAGAACCAACATCCAACAAACCTGGGTCACATTGTATCTGGATGTGCAAAGTCCGTGACCAAACGTTGATATGTGACCAGGTTGGAGTGAGAATGAGTTGGACAGAGATATTTTGTGAACTGAAGATTGTGTTGACAGATTTTTTTTTTAACTGAGGAAAATATCTGCTTTGAAAAAATATTTTTATACATGTAGACAGGGCCTGAGTTTAGCTATTTTTGTTGCGATAGGCGCAAGGTTTTGTCTTCAAGTTAGATACTAATTTGCTTGTTACAGGAATAAAAGATCTTTGGGTGTGTTATTTTATGCTGTATATTCACATGCCCTTGCAACATTATGTCACAAATTGCCTAGATTTACAACTGTAGAAAATTTTTAAAAATTATTGTAGGTTTGCAAGTTAATTCTTAAAGGACTAGTGTGTAGAATTTAGTGGCATATGGATTACTGAATGGGCCTACTGGGCAGAGGAACAGGGGCCCACAGTGTCAGGGTCCCCTTTGGCCTTCACCTGCAAAATGTCACTGAAATCGACACGTACTGATCAGTCAAAATTACCACCAAAAATAAGAAAAAGACTACAAAGAGATACAAAGGAACTTCAACGAGATGCAAAATAAACACAAAAAGATGCAAAACAATCACAAAGAGACACAAAACAAGAAAAAAAGGGGGGGGCGCCGAGGGATGGTTTTCCCAGGGCGTAAAACTAGCCAGGACAGCCTCTGCCTGTTTGTTTTTCAGGTTAAAGTGGGAAGAAGCAGCGGGTTTGTCGGGCAGCTGAGTGAAGTGGAGCCTGCGGAGGAAACACCGGGACCGTCTGAATGTAATAGTCCATGGAGGTGCTGCGGTGCTCGGCTGCACAGATAGGAAACCCCTTGGCTGACTGGATGTACCACTCACTCACTCCGCTACTTTGTTTCTCTCGTGCATTCCTCGGACTTCCGGTTTCCCTTTTTACGTTATTTCCTCTCACACAGGTGCAGAACATATGTGCTACTTGGCTGTTGGATGTAGTCTTTGTAGTGTGTTCAAATGCATCTGACACAGGGCGACGTGAGGCGACGTAGATGATGCAATAGTTGCCTTTCGTCACCGCTAGTTCTTTGATGTCAGTTTGGTGTGTCTGCACCTTAAGGTTATGAAAACACAACAATTCTTATACTTATGAATGCTATATTACAATTCTTCCAATATATCTCCCTAAATCCTACACACTGGATAAAAAAAGTTTTATTTGCAATATCTCTACCATACGTAACACGTATGGATCCATTTTTCATGCATATGACATAGAAAATGAGTAAACGTTTAACTCTCTTTTTTCTTTACAGATCGCCCACGTGAACCTTCTATCAGCTTGTATACCTCGCAAGGACATGCTTCTGACAATCCCACAAGGATTTTCAAGGGCCAACGCTTTGCCATCACTTGCTCTAAATTTTCAAAATATGATATAGCCTCCTACAGGCTAAGATTTGGTGTTAACAGTGACAACCACACTGAGCAGACCCAGTCACCTGACACAGGGGAAGCCATCTTCACCTTTCCTGCTGCAGAGGATGCCGACCAATTGGTTGTTAAATGTGATTACAACTTGAACGTCAGTTCTGAAATTTACTCCACGTCAAAGACCATCACTCTCACTGTAGAAGGTAAACCTGAGTTTATCAATCCAACAGACAAAGCATGCAGTTCATTTCCAAGTTATAGCTTTTAACATCCTGTCTATAGCTCAACTGAATGTTGGTAACATGTTGTTCTCCAGCTATCAAGATGATATCTCACTATTATGTGCAGTCAGCACTGAGACCAGTGCTAAGCCAAACTATGACTACGTTCACATGACAAGGCTTGATCCTAAATTCCGATTACTTCCCTAGATCCAGTCTGTCTGCCTCGACTGTTTACATTTATGTTTGAAGTGACTCATCAACTGACATCAACGTGAATGGATCTCTGCCCTGAAATGCAACCAATACTATCACAGACATGCACCTTGGAACAACATTTGTGAAACAGATATTTAGGGAAAAACGGCATGGCTTCTTCATGCTGTACACGCCGGGATGTGATGAAGTCGTTGTGCAAGAATGATCGCCATAAGGTCTGATGATGTCATTCTGCACTATAATTGGCCATGTGGTTCTGTTTGGGAAAGTGTGTAGAGTATTTTCCAAGAAAAAAAAACAATTTAGATGATTACAGGCAAATGAGCTGGCTCACGGCTAGAGAGACAGACAAGGAGCGGGGAACAGCGGATGAAGAGAAACACAGGAAAAATAGTGACACAGTCAGGGCAGCAACACTGATGAAAACGCTGTCACGGCATGTAGGCAAGCTGCCTCCACGAGCAAGTGGTCGGGCTCTGTTGGCTGGCCACTGGAGCAGCCTGTCACAGCAGCGGTATGGCTAAGACATATATAGCTGCATCCACATGCTATTTGAAGCGTACTCGACATGTCCATACAAACTGCGCCCACCACCAGCACAAGACAAAGACACCAACATGACGGTGGTTTGATCTGGCTATATATCAGATTTAGGACCACATATGAAAGTGGCCCAGATCTTATTGTAAAAACATCAGATTTCTATGTCCAAACTATTCTGAGAAAAATCTGATCTGTGTCACAGAAGAGCAAAAAACGGATTTGGGACACATTTGCTTGTAATGTGAACGTGGCCTATGTAAAGATCTGGGATTCCATCAGAGCATATTTGAACAGCAGCTCAAGACAGATCTTTAATTGGGACATTTTGAGACATCCCTTGACTAATGAAGTTATATGCTGTATATGTAATATATGGTCAACACTAATATCCTGTACTTTTGACTTCTCATGGGTGTTGGATGGATTGTATATAACTTGTTGATCATGTAATTGCAGAGCCCAATGATGTGAGGTTGGTGAACACAAGAACCCGCTGTGCTGGTAGACTGGAGGTGCAGCATCAGACAGAGTGGAGACCATTGACCTTCCAGCACTCCTGGAGTCTGAAGGAGGCAGCTGTGGTGTGCAGACAGCTCAACTGCGGCTCCACTGTTTCAACCAGGAAAGTAGACAAATTAACACAACCCCTGCCAGCGTGGCGCTTTTACTCTGACTGTGACGGCTCTGAGCAAGCACTGATGGACTGCGGGACAGTGAGACAGTGGCTTTCCTCTGCCACTGTTGAGGTTATCTGCTCAGGTAAGAATAGTAACAGTGCTATTTTTACATTTAGCTGATGATGATTTGAGCACAAGAAAACCTGCCTCATAATTTAAGCTGCAACCAACAAATATTTTTACTGTTGAATGTCGAATGTCAAATGTCTTGTTTTGTCCACAACCCCAAGATATTCAGCGCCAACCCCCTAGTGCCAGGTGTCACAGCAGGCTGGTGGCCAGCGACAGCACTGTGTCTAACCTGTTAGCTGATCCAGCAGGGAGTCAGGGTTGTCTGGCCCCCCTTGAGCTAGGGTTTGCGCTGGCTGGATTCATGTTGCTGTGGCTGCCGACTGGAGGTCTGTCTCCAGAGCTGCTGCTCACTCTTCTCCCAGTCAGGTGGTCTTTTGTGGTAGGGAGTGAAGCCGAGGACACATTGTGATTCAAGGCTCTAGCTAACTTGAGCTACATAGACGTGAACTTGAAGCTGCAGCTGTGAGCCTTTGGCTCCGGTTAGCAGAAGGCTAAACAATTAGCAACATTTTCTTTCCACCTGAAACCTATTTTGTTTATTGTCAGACTCTCTTTTTGTTAAGTTCGTCTTCCTTTGTTGAGTTGCTTTGCAGCAGGCAGTCGTTGTCGATGCTGTAATTGCAACTTCCTTTGCTGGATTCTACAATCAGGCCAAAGAGCATGGAACGCCCCATAGCAACAGACTCGCCCATGGTTTCGTCCTACCGCCGCCATTTTGGACTGTCAGCAGACCGCAGCAGACCCGCTTGCATACAAAAACACACTAGTCTCACCACCAGACAATCAGAGATCTCCGCCTTCTGATAGTCGGGGGACACTCCGCCTTCTGATAGTCGGGGGACACTCCGCCTTCTGATAGTCGGGGGACACTCAGCAAAAGTGCCGGCTCGACAGTGCTGTGTGTGCTCCTGGAGGAAGAACGAGAAGGAATGAAAAAGATTTGTAATAAGTTTAAGCAACTGCACAATGGATTACTCGCTTGTAAACATCCTTCGCAGTATGATGCCTTTGAACATAACGCCAACCTTCTTCTGCTTCTTCTCTGTGTCCCATTACATTGCAATGGTTTCCTGCCGGTTAGCGACACCCACGTAAAGGAGCATTATCATCATCAAGTGGGCTGGAGGGAATAATTTATTACAACCTTTTTTCTTCTCGCTGACTGTAAAACAAACTTGAGAGTCAGACACAGAAGTCACAGAAGCTTGTGCACTTCTACGTTTATAAAGTTGTATTTGCATAAGCTTTGTGTCACATCTCCAGTTTTTGTCTTTGCCTGCAGACATCCTGCCTCGGCCGAAAATTGACATTAACACTATGTCGATTGGGCCCCCTGACAACCAGACGCAGGGTGTGGTGCTGTACAAGGGCCACAGCTTCACTGTCATCTGCTCCGTGGAGCCACAATACCCCAGAGGTCACTTCAGCCTCATCTTCACTGGCTCCAACCAAACCCACAGCTACACCCAGCCTGCTGCCAATAACTCTGCCTACTTCATGATCCATGCTGCAGAAGAGGCTCACCAAGGGAACTGGAGCTGTGTTTATCACAACTTTGTTTTCAATCATAACTTCTCCTCTGAGAGCCAGAGCCTATCAGTCGTTGTCGAAGGTAGGACAGCAGGATTGCATTTCTGCATAGATCACACAGATACCGCAATATAATAATAAATGCTTAGATCTGTCGTCCTACTTATATTAACGTACCTTGGCTTTCTTGTTAATCCCTGGCTAGAGCGTTACGATGTCATGCTGGATGATGGAGTGCTCAGAGATGTCGACATGAAAATCTGTGCCGGCAAACTGTTGGCGAGCCTGGGCTATGAGATGAGACCGCTGAGCACAGAGTCCACAGTCTGGGACCTGAAGCATGCCTCTGTGGTGTGTAGACAGCTGGGCTGTGGTTCTGTTGTTTCAACCAGAGAGATTGATCTTCACAAAAACACAGCTGTGGCGAGATTCTTCTCTGACTGTGATGGATCTGAGTCTGCACTGATGAATTGTGGAACTGTTAATCCGTGGTTTTCCTCCTCTGCTGTTGAGGTGGTCTGCACAGGTTAGGGTAATCAAGATTGATTGATTATTGCATGGAACAGACCTTTGACTTCCTTAGAGCTGGCTGATGTAGAAATCTGTGTTGAATATCAAAAGCTTATACACTGATCTGACAGCTCTAACTGTACTTGGTGAGCGACTGCTTGTGGTCTGAGCTACTTTCACTGCAACAAATCCAAAATTGTAACATTGACTTAAAAACAGCTCTTCGTAGTTTCTTTACAGCAGTCGTGTCTCTCTGTGATGCAGTCATTTATAAAAAGTATTTTCAACTGATGCCTCTAAATAAAAACATATCAATGAGCTGACTGTTGTTTATTGAAGGAGTAGTGGCAGCTGCGGCACACTTTGATGGCTAATCTAGTTAAACGGTCACCAAGACTTCTAAACACAAAAACTGAGCAAGCTCTGGACAGTTATGTCATTAACCACATGTGCTTTTCATGTCAATTTTGGCCAAGGACGTCTGTTTGTAGCTCTTACATTATGAGAAACTGGAATTATATACACTGCTAAAAAAATGAGGGCAACACTTGAGGGATATCAATCTGTCCACGTAGAAAGCACAAGTGATTATGAATCAGTTTTACCTGCTTTGGTGCAAATTTATGTGACAACAGGTGCAACGGAGAGGCAAAAGTCCAGGGAATATATGGTGTCCACAGACAGTTGCTCTCTCCTTATCCTTCCTGACTGATTCTTCTCTAGTTTTGCATTCAGCTAGTGTCCTAATTACTACTGGTAGCATGAGGCAGTACCTGCAGGCCAATCAGGTTGCACAGGCAGTCCAGCTCCTCAATGCCATTGACTGGCCCTCTTGTTCCTCTGACCTAAATCCAATTGAGCACCATTGGGATGTTATGTATTGGTGCATCCAACGCCGCCAAGTACCGCCACAGACTGTCCAGGAGCTCACTGATGCCCTAATCCAGGTCTGGGAGGAGATCCCCCAGGACACCATCCACCAACTCATCAGGAGCATGTCCAGACATTTTCAGGAGTGCAAACAGGTACACAGGGGGCCATACACGCTACTGAGTGACATTGTGAGTCGCTATTGTAAATTTCATGCAAGTTTAATCAGCTTACGATTTCATTTTTTCACTTTGATTTTCAATGTGATTTTGAATACAGCCCTCAGTGGGTTGATGATTGTGGTTTCCACTTTCTGTTGTTTCGTCATTTTGTTCTCAACATGTTATACAATGTACATGAGTCAAGATTTTCAACATGAATAATTTGTTCATCAAGAGCCGATGTGTGATTTAAGTGTTCCCGAAATTTTGTTGAGCAGTGTATGTATCTTATAGCCTGGAAATCCAGACCCAAATCTAGAAAGATTTAGGGTCTGGCTATGAGTAATGCAAATGGCCCAACTCGAGGGGCGGCACCAAGCATGCATTTGAAAATATCACTGCAAGCAATTGGGTAACACTACGACCAATCAGAACAATACTTAGAGCTTAGCTACCAGCGGAGCTAACTGGTAGATTAGACTCTTGCCGTATCTGGTCAGCAAAACATCAAAAACGTCCTTCTTGCAAAGGAAAGATTCGAGCGCCGTCTTCTGTTCCTCTTTTAGAGAAAAAGCCAAGTCTAACTCGTTCATTGTAGCGGCCAAAGCCGTTTCAAACAACTGGTGTTCATCCGTAGTCATCTTGCAATGTTTACTGGCAAATTCTGGACTTCGTCGTCGCAGCGCTGTCGTCATCTGTTTAGCTCGCCTCTGGCCCGCCTATATCAGATACATCGATGTGATTGGTGCAGCTCGGCTCCAACGGCATGGGTAATGAGCATCATTACTGATTGCCAGAGTGACTTGCTAAGCAAATTCAAATTGTGCTCTCGCGAGAACTCTGGATTTCCAGGGTATGTATCTTACATATAATGACAAAAACTCTGTGTCTGCTCCACGTTTTTCTCCTCACTGACTTGGTCAATCCATGTGAAATTTGGCACAGTGGTAGAGGGTCATGGGAGGATGCAAATGAAGCAATATTACATCAATTGGCCAAAGGGGGGTGCTATAGCAATCAATTGAAACTGCAAACTTTGAATGGGCATATCTCATGCCCCGTATGTCATAGAGACATAAAACTTTGCACAGAGATGCCTCTCCTCATGAGGGACAAATTTGCCTCAAGAACCCATAACTTCCGGTTATATAGATTTTCCGCCATTTTGAATTTTTTGAAAAACACTTAAAATCGATCTTTTCCTAGGAAGTTTGACCGATCTGCATGAAACTGGGTGAACATAATCTAGGGACCAATATCTTAAGTTCCCTCTTGGCAAAAAACTTACTAAAACTGAGCTTCTATAAGGCAATGAATATTGTGGAGGGCGTGGCTCATCACATAAAGGTGTATAACATCTCAAGGGTTTCACCGATCACCACGCAACTTTGTAGGCATATGACCACACATAATCTGAGGGGACCCCTCCATTATTGACCCCATCAAACAAAATGGGGGCGCTAGAGAGCTAAATTCTTCACTAGGCCTAATCGCCATATGGATTTTTACTAAACTTGGTAGATATGTAGAACAGGACGCGTCAAGGTGACTGAAGAAATTTAACTCTAATTGGCAACTTGGTGGCACCATAACAACAGAAAAATGCTTAAAAATGGCTAAAATGAGACAGATCGCTGTGGCTTCTCCTGTAGCCGAATGTTGTTTTTTTTCCCTAATTTTTGGTATGACTAAGTCATGGTATGGTATGCTGTACTCAATGGGTATGGACTAGTATGAATATATACACCAATCAACCAAAACATTAAAGGTGAAGTGAATAACTTCGATCTTTGGTTCTGGCATTCATGTTCCCAGATCCCAATCTGCTCAACGATTCTTGTGATGTGCTGGTTCCCCAGATGACCCCCTAACCCAAGGTGGGGCCTCCTCGGATTGGACTTAGCTCTGACCTGCCGAGGCATGGACACAGGATCTCTGGGACTGTCCTGCTGTGTCTGGCACCAGTGCGTTGGCGGCAGATCCTTTTAGTCCAGTGGGTTGTGAGGTGGGTTAATGGCACGTGCCACAGATGCTCATTCAGATTGTGATCTGGGGAGTTTGGAGGCCAGGTTGACACTCTGAGGTCTTTGTCACATTTCTTGGGCCATTTCTGAGTGACGTTTGCAGTGTGGCATGGTGCATTAACCTGCTGGGGGCCACTGCCCATTTTTAATGGAGTCAATGTGGACAGAGAGTGATGCTCACTTGCATGCTGTTAGGGCACAGTATACAATTCATATGAGGCATTTTATGTTAACAGATTTTTTAAAAAGCATGTGGAGTACACCTGCTACATGACACTGTTGTGTGTTTCTGGCATGGCAATATAAGACTTAGACAAATAAGCTCAGCAAGACATTTTTGAAGTATTCAAAAAGTAATCCAAAGCATTTAGAATCTGTTACTTGGTTTAGTAATCTAATAAAATACATTACGAAGTACAATTCAGTGCATGTGTGCAGTAATCTGTAGTGAAATACATTAGTAACTCTGCCAGCACTGCTGGTTCGGCTTCATTGATTTTGATCCTTTTTAGTAAACTGTCCATCGTGAGTCTGTCAGTGTCGAAGACGGAGGACTTATTGTTAAACACAATGTTTGGTTATAGCAGTGGAAGACTGGACTGAAACATTAGAAATAGAAATACTTTTTAATTTGAAGGTTCATCACAGGCATAATCGTAAACAAGATATTTAAAAATGCAGATTTCATAATTGTCATCATTCACTCGGTCCACCTCTCATGCGCTGTGTCACTGTCGTTCACTCACAGACAAACACACATCAGAGACTAAACAAAGAAAAACAAAAGTGACTACAGATTCTGCTGTATTAAAATTCAATCCACCATGGATTCACCTCAAGAGCACATGCGCACGCACACTCACTCACACACTTACACACACACTTGACTCTTCTGATACACGCACAAAAAGAAAGGTCTGCATCCGGTGGGGCGGGAGGGGGGTCGTTGTGTGTTGTAACTTCTACCTGGACAAAGCAGAGATCCTGAGAAAGGCAAAGAGAAAACTATTAGTTACACTTAATCACCAAATGTTACTGCAACAAGAAAAGAACACGTTTATTGGAGGTCCTGATTCATCTTTACTCTGACATCTTTATGGAACACTTTATCAAAATTATTTAAAACACTTAACGCCGTTTTCAGTACAACCTGCTTGTTTTCTTTACGCTAGCTTGTCCAACCACTTTTGGTGAGTTGATATTGACTCACTGTAGCTTGTCCTGTAACAGCTCCAGCCTCTGCCGATCGACGTAGCGTGAGAAGAGGGAGAGCAGGTTAGGAGGGGTGAAGAGGGGAGGAGACAGGGATGAGGTGGGGACGCTGAGCAACTCCCTCGTTACTGAAAACACCAACTCAGTCCTGGAGGGAAACAGAACAGAGGTGAGTGTGGATTAACGGCGCAGGTGAAAGCATGAAGAGAAGAAGATAACAGGGAATGAAAACTAATTTAGTTCTGTCGCAGGGAACAAAGCCATTTCAGGATGCGTCATTAAACAAAACCACAAAGTAGCTGACATCACTAACACACAAAGTGCTTACCATCGATTGTCATCCATGAGTTGACAGTTGGGATCGGTGCTTTGCATCCTCTCTCCTTCACTCAGGATCAGATACAGCAGTGTCACACCAAACTAGACAGAAACAAACACAGAGGTGTGTGTAATGGGTGTGTTTGATCACAGAAATGGGTTGCATAGCGTCAGGCTATCGCAACACTTGACCCCTGAGCTTGCTTGACAAGGAATAAACGCACAAACCTGCTTTTTTTTTTAAATATCCCATGGAGAGAGAGACTCTCACTGCAGCCTGTTCCATTTTGTTCTGAAAATGTCGGCATGCAGCCTCGTTGTGTGGACACTAAACAAGGTGCAGACTTCCATCAGTGTCACCAGTAATGAAGAAATGCAGTGAGTGCTGGATGGAGCAGTGAGTGACAACAGATTTTAAATTGGCGTCAGCTGGTCACTTTAGCCTCTTTTACACTGCCAGATTTTCCGCGAATGTTGGGCCATTTTGCTGGCAAGCTGCGAGCATTTAGACACACAGAGCCAGATTGGCGAGTTGATCCAAGGTGCCCAATTTTCCGCCTCGTAGGGTAGTCATATTGGCGGAATCTTTTTGGTCTAAAAAGAACGAGGCGCCCTTCCACCATGGGAGGGGCTGTTGATGATGTCGCATGTGCGACCCACTGGCGGTGGATAAACAGGAAACAGCTGATAGCAGGAATGAGCAGCTAGTAGCCAGAGGGAAACGCAAACCTGACAGACACTGTAAAGATGAGCAACTGGGGAGACAAGGAATTGCGCACCCTCCTTGCCCTCGCAAACAAAGAGACCATTAACCGTCAGATGACCATGACGTTGAAGGACAGGCCGACTTATGAGAGAATTGCTGAAGGACTGCCGTGGCTTCCCTCCCACGTCACTGTTTACGTCACACGCTGAGCTATACGTTTTGTTATTTGCTCACGACCCCCATTGCCCTGAAAAAGACACACATTCTATTTAAACAAAAGTAGGCAGATGGCATTTCGCTGCACTCCCCGATTTTGTTTTAATACTGCCAATGCTGAAAAAAGACTGATTGGGCTTTCCTGCAAATTTGCACAGTTCCCGTTTAAAAGGGCTATAGTGTTGTTTGTCTCTGAAGCCCCCTGCTTTGGACTCTGAACTGATTTTCTACCATTTTCAGTCCTTTACCAGTTCACACTGCTATGTATCTGGACGTGCTGCATATCTTTTTTTTGTTTTTGGGGAAATCTGCTTTACAGGCTTATGAGTTAAAATTGCATTGAGTTATGATTGAGTTACTTCTAACATAGTTCACTTCTTCGGTCTTCAGGAGCTGCAGCATTTATTCATAGACAGTCTAACTGAAAGCTACAAAGGAACAAAATGTATCATTCCATATATAGAGAGATGTATTATCCTGTTTAAAGAGTATTCTGTCTCCTTTTTGTCTCACTTTTTTTTTTTTAAAGATTTTGGGGGGGGGGGGGGGGGGGGGGGGGGGGCTGGGGCTTTTTAGCCTTTAATGTATAGGACAGACAAGTGTGTGTGTGTGTGTGTGTGTGTGGGGGGGCCCTTCTTGTCTTACTTTTAACCTGACATGAACTGAACTGTGTCCTTGAACACATATCATCTGTGTATGAGAGACTTGCTTTGTAGCTGTTCCCATGACAGTTATCAGTGAACTGGAGGCCTCCCTTTTGCTCCTGTGCTTTTTTAAGTGGCTATATTCAAATCCTGGAGCTTTCTTAGTGGGTATACAGCTTATACCTGCGTATTGTGAAGGCTCTGTCAAATGTCTGTTTATTCTGTGAACCTACAGATTCTCAGAGAAGTTAATGAGTTGCTCTGTGTTCTACATCAGTCTGCAGGATTGTGTGTGTGTGTACCTTGTTGTGCAGTACTGTGGCCAGTTGGCCCTCATTGCCCTGAAGCTCCTGGAGCAAGTCTGTGAGGGCGGAGCTCGACAACGCCTGGATCACTGCAGAAACTGGCTCAACTAACCAGCACAGCACCTGAGCAGGAGGGCAGAGACAGAGGATGAAAGGCAGCTGCTGGAGAACAACATGCAGGCAGCTGTGAAGCCCCAAACATTCTTAGTTTATCAAACTGGGTCTGTTTCATTGTGCAGAAGATTTTTTAGTGATGTGAATGATAATAATTGAGAAACTACAGAACAAGACAAATATTTAATGTGTCTTACCTGTAGGGAAACTATTAAATTCAGACTTGAACAGTGTACTGTCCGTTCAAGTGGTGACAGATAAATTAATAGGTCTTATTTCATCAGACTGAATGTTGCATCCTGAATTGGTTACCTGGTCCTGCTTGTCCTTCTTGGCCAGGGCAGGAAGGTTGCGGGAAATCGCCATGACAACGGCAACGGCCTGGGCTGAGGGCAGGAAGGGGAGCAGCCTGGAGATGAGTCGCTTGCCCTTCCTCACTGACATGATCATCACACACTGCTCATCACTCACTCTTATCAAGAGGAAGAGAAAAACAATTTGTGAATGCACTGGGCATATCTGAGGTGTTTTAATGATCTCTAGAATAAAGATTGCAAGTGCAGCTCTTGAAGGTAATGTGTCCTACCTGTCGTCCCACTCCTTCTCCCGCAGAGAGTTGCACAGCTGAACCGTGTTGATTTTATGCTGCTCCAGAAGAGCCTCCCTGTCCTCCTCTGGCGCCAGGACAAAGCGCTTCTCAAAGTCTTGAACCTCCAGCAGCAAACTGTACATCTGGAGGATAGAGGAAAGTGTCACACAGACATATTCAGGATCCAGGAGTCCAGTTTAAACACCTGCTCGACATGAACAGCCATCCTCTTCTTACCTTCTCCACAGTGTAGAGAATCTGTCGCCTCTTATTCCAAACCTGCTTCTCTCTTTTCTCCTGGAGGCAGACAGACAGAAAGGGAAAACTGATAAAGAGGTATTTAAAACTGACCAGAAAACTTCAAATGGGCAATGATTAAAGGTATACTACGCAGGATTTTGCTTTGACTTATGGGAAACTAAAGCTTCAGAAAACAATGCTGTGGAAACACCTTCTTACAAAAACAGAACATTATGTGCACGCCTTTAGAAGAATAGAAACAATGAATCATAGAAACTGACCTCGTCGTCTGTGCGCGTCGTCACCACAGCATCAATCATCTTGCGGGGGTTGTTAACGCTGGAGACTGTCAGCTTACCCAGAGAGCCTGCAAACTGAACTGTAGACAAACACACAGATTTATCTAGTATCGTGTGTGCATGTGTGATCATGTACTATGGAGTGCAGATAATATTGTGGTGCGTCATGTTTACCTGGTCTGTAGGTGTGTTCAACTTTGGCGACCTGTGGAGTGATCAGTTTGGTGGTGTGCTCCTTCTTGCTGCTGTCTCTCTCTCTCTCCTGACGCTTCTCCATCTTTTCGTAGTAGTTCTGAACACACACACACACAATAATGTCTTGTGGCATTTTCCATAGCCTGATGTGACATCTTCAAATTTAATTTTCTACAACAAACGTTCAGCCTGAATTTTGAACAGTAACGTCAGCTAAAGTGAAAGCCAACCCCAGATGCACTCTCATTTTAGATTGAGCTTTGTACGCTTGGCATTTCGCCTCACCATATTGCGCGTTGTGTCTCTTAGATCACCAAAAGTCATAGTTAAAGACACTTGCAGGATATTTTACTACAAAAGACACCCTCTTGACTATCAAGGTCCAAGCAAATCCTCTAAAAGTCTCTGATATAACACCACTGGCTGGAATGTGGGAAATTACCACATCCTCAATCCTGGCAGTTAGCCAAAAAATATAAATAAATAAATGTATATACACAGTGTGAAAAGCAATTGGAAGACGTCACCTCAATCTATAGCAAAATACGCTGCTCATTTTTCACTATTTTCTGACATTTTACGGATTGAACAATTAATCAGAAAAATAGGAAAATAATATTTTAGCTCCAGCCCTGATTACTTGTATATCCCTGTCTAAATTGATTAAGGTCAGTGATACCCAATCAAAACAAGCCAACCATTAAAAGAGACAGATATTTCGAGCCCTCTGAATGATTGCAGGGTAACCACAGTATATAAGAACCAACCTGATAGTAGTAGTCATCCAGGTAAGGGTCAGTACTCTGCAGCTGCATCATCTGGATCTTAGTTACCCATTCCTTCTCTTTCTGAGTCATAAGGTTACTGTAGGGGTCCCTGCTGCGCCGGTCTCCTCCAGTCCTGCCACGGTCCCTACAGGGAGGTAAAGACACAAAGATGACATCATCTACCCAATAGGCTTTTGAGCGCAACTGAAAAGCAACAGCTGCCATTTTCTGTTCTGTTCTGATGTTTTGCATTTAACCTGCCCGAGGACGTGTTTAAGATAATGCTGCTTGTTGTGTGTGCTGTGTGAGCCTGTGAGCTATTAACACTTGCTTACCCTCCCCGGTTCTGCATGCGCTGGGTGAGCATGCGGCGGTGCTGGGGGTGGAGGTGGGTGGTGTTGTGCCGGATGGGTGGTGTGTGGTTGGGGGGGCCGTGAGGGGGTGGCAGGCCCATTCTGTGACCAAGTGGAGGAGGAGGGCCCCCGAAGAATGGCCTGAAACCACCACCACCGGGTAACAAAGGAGGCGCCGGACCACCGCGAGGAAAACCAGCCACCTGGAGAGACACAGATGATTACCCAGTATGAGAGAAGAATTCATGTGATTCAGGAGTAACCTATTGAAGTATTAGTGCTGCTGTGACAGTATCCCTATTTTCTTGAAACACAAGTTCTGCCCGCATAGTGGGGTTGAATCATGAAGTCACTGTTCCTGTGTGAGTGTCAATGTGGTGGAGACGCTAAGCATAGTTTTTTATTACATGACTATTTTGACACCATCATTTACCTACCAGTCTCGCCAAATGGAAAAACCTATTGCATTTGGAGCTTGACAGGTTTTAGTTTTCAACCCTGATGGTGTGTGTATATAAAAAAAATGTACATGTACATTTTGCGAGGACTATGAAAATATGATCTATTGGTCAGCATTAGTAACAACCACATTACTCAGAGGAAACCATTACAGTTATTTTATTCTCACTGACTTGCGCATAACCGAAGTTGTAATGCATTTCTCACAAACAGTGAGTTATCTGCATCAATCTAAAAAGACTGTGTGTCTGAATGTGTGTAGTACAAACCTGAGAGTTAAGCAGCTGGGCCCGTTGAATCTGAGACAGGACAGGACCAACACCAGGAGGGAACGGACCACGACACAGAGGAGAGTTCTGAAAAAAAGACAGCACACAGAAACTTCACATCCCTGAATACTGAAAATGGAAGTTGGTTTGTCTCTCCCATCTCTGCTCCTTGTTGTAAAGGAAAAAATTGACACTTTTGCATGTAAGCTTATTTGCTTTCTTTCCAGGAATTAGATGAGAATAATAAAGCTAACACCAGCAGCCGGCGAACTTAGCTTAGCCTGTCTCTGTCCGACGGTAAAAAGAAAAATCCCCCTACTAACACCTCTAAAGCTCACTAATTACACGTTATACCTAATTCGTTTAAAAATGACAATTTGTTGTTTTACAGGTACTAGGCTATGTATCCAAGTAATTTTTGAGGGGACCACTTTTCAGGCAACCAGTGAAGACTCCAGGATGTTGGTCTCAGCTAAGACATGGTTCTGCAAATAACTCTCCTGCAAAGTAACTAATATAAAATGATAAAAATTCATATCCTAACACCACACCATCGCCATGTTAAGCTTTCACTGTGATCTAATAAGCTCAGTTTACCATTTTAGAAATGTTAAATTAAAGACGTGACATTTACTGAAGGTCTTTGACCTGCAAATCCAGCCAAGTTGTTGGTTTTGTTTGTGCCATTAAACCTAAAATGATGTTCTTTGATTAAATGTACATACAGAGCTGAAAACCGAGGGGAGGATGGAGGAGAGGAGGAACTCACAGCTATATTGAGGAGGGTGTTGGGTGACACACGCTCAGGGAAAGGAGGAGGGTATCTGTGCTGGACCGGGGCTCTCACATGAACCGCCGTGGGATGGTGGATCTACACACACACACATACACATACAGGACAAAGTTAACAGAGACAAAGCCAACTACATGTTACTTAATCACAACATGATGTGGAATGGAAACTACTACCGTTAATGAGACTGCTAGACACACTATGATGAGATTAAATGACAACACCAAGTACACAGCATATGACTCCATGTCTTTGAAGTCCAGGTAAAGCAAAAATAAATATGTGTGATGAGTTTGTCACACCACAGAAAAATCTGTTATTAACCACCCAGAAAAACACTGTACAATGAGAGGAGCAGGTGTTGTTACTCACCTGATGATTCAGGGCGTGGCTCATTGGCTGTTTAGGCGGGGTCCCGATGGGCACTGCCCTCACCGGAGGGGAGCCAATCACAGGGGAAGAAGAGCGCGGAGGTGGGACCCTCTCTGACAAATCCCGTCCTTCATCATTCCTGCCCTGAGGAGGTCGTTTAGGGAGGCCCACCTCCTTGATTATAGACATTAGTGGACTATCCTGAAGAGGAAGAAGACAGTAAATATGATATTAGAAGAATACAAATGACTTGCTTAAAATCAAAACCTTGGTTAAGCCATTTTGTAATTGACACCATATTTCAGGCGGTGCAAGAGAAAAGTTTGAATAATATTTGAAAAGGTTAAATAAAGAGAGTGAAGAGTGAGTGTCCCTCACCTCCATGTGTGTGACCAGTCCGGGGGTGACGCTGACTGGACCAAAACCCATACTGTTCTCCCAGATACTGTGAGAGTTCATCTAGAGAAAATGAGAGAAATTAAAGTTAGGGGTCCTGAAACAAAAAGATTTTACATAAACAAAGGTTAAATAAATGTTACTGCAGTGAGCTGGTTTCTTGTCCCACCAGAAATAAAAACACAAAAGTTTAGCAAGCCTCTTATCGCACTTGTCTCTTTGCATAATCTGACGCAGAATAAATATAAGGTGACTGCTTTGCACAGCTTTAAAATACTGGTATACAGAACAGTGCACAGAGATAGCCAGTTGAAACAACTAACCTGGGCCATGGGAGCAGTCCCTCTGCGCAGCAAGTGCTGCTGCTGTTGGTAGCTGAGCATGGACGATGGAGGAGGGCCAGGAGAAAGGCCTGGAGGAAGAACAGAGTACAGCAGAGTTTAATAAAACATGGCCAACACAGTAGAATAAACAACGCTGTCACAAGTAGCTGGAAATAGACTGTTGTGTCTGAAGGTAAATTTGTAGCAGTATAACACCAACAATCACATGGTGACAAAACAGAAGATATATTTTTAGCTTCACAATGACACCTCTGCACTGATCAGACTGAACGGAAGGCACGGACTCTTATTTTATGTTTATATTATGATCAGGGATGCACCAAGCAGGAAAATCTGGGCCGATACCGATGTACAAACAATTTGGCCGACAGATGATAGTAATGTTTTTTGTTATTTATATTTTGTGCCAGAGAAACAAAGAAATCTTCATTATAAAAAAATGTTTAAGTCATTCAGCCCTTAATAACACTGCCTTTAAATGAGCACAAATTTAATCATTCAAACCTATAAAAAAAAACTTTTAAATGATCCTCTTTCACATGAAAACATCTTTTTAAAAAGTGACTGCTTCAGAAGCTCTTTAACTATATATAATACATCAAAATTTCCTCTCTAATATCAATTTTACATTGCCGTGAAAACACCAAACAATTGTATGTATTCAAATTTCTCGCCAAAGACTCTTTTTTACAAGACCACATTTGAACATATAATGAGAAAATCAAAATTAACCTTGTCAGCAGAACAATAAAAAGGGATTGCATTCATTCTGACCTGAGGTGGAGTGCCCAGGAGGCAGCTGGTGCTGGGGGTGTTGGGGATGCTGGTGCGGCTGAGTGGGGTGTGGGATGGAGGAAGGCTGGGGCAGGACTCTGGGTCGGTCCAGGCCCTGCAGAGCAGACAGGCTGGTTCCTGAAGAGCCGGGGGATGGACCAGGTCTCTCAGCCGCTCCGACCCCAGCGATGGCCGGGTCAGCCTCCAGGATGAGTCTGGCCAGAGACTCGGCCAGGTCACCTCCCCCTCCTCGATCCTCCACATCTGAAACCACAGTTTTACTTTGGATTTTCTCACCTGGTGTATTATTGCTCTACTTAGCAACCAGTCAAGACAAATGTCTGAATTCTGAGAGTTAAACACAATTCCTGAGTCAAGTTCGCTAGCAGCATCGTTCTAATCACATCACTGACCTGATGGAGGCAGTCTGGAGGAAGACAAGGAGAATTTGAGGGTAGGGAGGGAAGATGGATGGGGAACATGGCCCACAGAAGAGGAGACATGGGTGGAGGACAGGTCTTCAGCTCCTCCTAAATCGGATTCTCCTCCCATCACCCCTCCTCCTAACCCCAGCCCTGCTCCTAGCCCGTCCCTCTCATCGAGCTCAGCAAGGCGTTTGTGTTCTTCCTGCCAGTCGTCATCTGGAAGAGGAGAGGAGGCAGAAAGAGGAGTTGTTTATTCTATGGCGATTAATCATCTTATGTAAAGTTCTAGGAACAGATTTGTGCTTTGTTTGGCTTCCAACTTTGACAAATAGTCTCAAAGGTGGTTTCACAATCACAGTGCTCTTGTTGTGTTTTTATGAAGGTGACCAACAATCATAACGAACACCCACACAGGGTGCAACAACAAGAACTGTCCGACAGCTCCGGGCCAGAAAAAAGTAACATTGGGCGAGTAAATACAATCAGCCAGTTGCCTAATCGGGGCCAGCACTCGATATATATACTACCAACCCGTAGTTGAGAGACCTCTGGTTTCTTTAGGCTAACTCAATTAGCTTTAGCTTGGCTCGTAGCTGGTAACTAGCTTTTACAGTCCTCCAGTTACATCATGATGATAAAGAGATGCTTTATTTCGTCTGTGCAGCAAACACAGAGCACACACTTTGCACTTCATTGTGTCTGCAGCACTTGCTGGACTGGCTAGGGTACTTTTCTACGCTCACACGCACTGGAGAGTCTTACTTCCCATAGCTAACGCCACCAGACTACATCAAACACACACGTAACCTGCCTTAAAGGGGAGAGCTTGGCCAGTCACATTAGTCATGGAAAATGAGAACTCTACAAGTTTTCCTTTTGTATGAAGCAGTGAAAAATGTGGTAGCACGGCATGTTTGCCTTTCTTGACATCACACACCCTGTGATGCTGCAATTACTCATGCACACATTGCAGTGCTGAAGCTAAATTTATGTGCTGCAGCTCTAGACCAAAATACAGATTTCCACTAGTCAAATGTCCATTACTTGGCCCAGGCAAGTCTTTTCTTTGTCTTGGTCTCCCTCAGTTGTGGTTTCTTTGCAGCAATTCAACCATGAAGGCCTGATTTACAGTCAGCTACTTTGAACTCTGTGAAGCATTTATTTGGGCTCTAATCTGAGGTGCCATTAGCTGCAAATTTCTGAGGCTGGTATGTCTAATAAACCTATTCTCTGCAGCAGAGATATCTCTTCCTTATCTGGGGCACTCCTCGTGAGATCCAGTTTCATCATGTTGTTTCATGATTTTTATGACTGCACAGAAACATACTTTCAAAGTCTTAAAATTTTCCGGACTGACTGACCTTCATGTCATAAGTCGGAGATATAATGCTTTTAACCACGAGTTTACATGCACATGATGGCTGCCTTGCATCACCTTCAGCTGTTTGGACTGTTGGTTGTGCATGTCCTCAGAAATTAATGCAATGTGTTTGCAAGATGTAATATTGACATGTACGGCTGGGGCAGTGTTGGCAGGACGAGAGACAGAAACTTACCACTGTCAAGATATGCTTTGATCATAACACCTATGATGGCACAGCTGTCACTTTTTCTGCCATGATCCACGCTCATCTCAGTATTAACAATGCAGTAACCTCCTTTAGTGTCGCCATGTTTATGTTTACATCATGCAGATCTGTAAATTCTACACGGTCTAAGATCTGTGGTTGAATCCTCCATTAACATGCGTAGTGCATAGGCAAGCATGTGATAATTCTGTTCACGAAGTAGCCAGTTGTCTATGTAAATGCGTGACTAAAAAGCAAGTATATCTCCAGCCTTAAAGTAAGGTTGGACTGTCATTTCTCCTGACTTAGTTGAGAGGGTCCTGCCATGATATGGATTACTACAGTAGTCAAACGTAGTCAAACGGGGCTATTTGCTGTATACTAATGCCACCTCATCACATCACAAAATCCGCTTTTTAGCTTTTGACTGGGCACACCTGTTAATTAAAAACCATTCTAGGAGTGTACATCATAACGCTGTTTAGGATAATGCAAGGAGTGTGCAAAGCTGTCAGGCAAATGGTGGCTACTTCAAAGAATCTAAAATATGAAACATACCACGTGTTATTTCATAGTTATGCTGTCTTTAGTGTTAATCTAGGTCATAGAAAATAATAAAAAATAAAGGAAAACTAATGAATGAGGTGTGTCTAAACCCTTGACTGATACTATGAGTAAGTGTGAGTTCTGTTAGACCACCGTCTTGAAAGTTAACTCCATTAAAATTATGTAATTATAAATAAACATACGCACATTAATTCTGCATGTCCTGGACTAAAGTGATTTAATGTTAACACACTTTATATAAATGTTGTACACGTAACTTACCAATGGCCCCGGCTCCGAAGGTGTCGTCATTGAACTGATCAATTTCATCTTCCTCCTCTACGAGCCCCTCGTCTTCCTCCTCCAACGTACAGTCTTCATCCAGGGACTGCAAAGACAGCAGGGAGGACAGATGAAGGGACAAGGAGAAGGAAGAAGGAAAGGGCAAATGACACAAATGAGATTGTTGAACTACTCCTGAAACAGGTATGATCAATCAATCAATTTATCTGTCCCATGAAGTCACACAAGGTAGCCTATATCTCCAGTTAAATGTGATCTCATCAGTTCCTTTAATATGCGCACTGTAATTTAAACCCTTTACTGCTCCTTTTATGTTGTAGACTGCTGCTTTATTATTGTCCATGTTTCCAGACTGGCTTCAGTGCGTGTTTATGTCATCCTGGATAATTCTAGTAATTTATGGTTTCTGGTTGTGGAATAATTTCTCTGTAGTTTTGGGTACAGCAGCTTCTGTTGTTTTACACATTAAATGAATTTATGTTACTGGTGATGTCAACGTCGGTGTCCTGAAACAGTCTGTGCCGTGTATTGAAGATTGTAGGGCAAACTCTGATTGGCCTGACCACCTCCTGACCTCTTGCATCACTTGAGGCATGTGTTGTAGTTTGTTTACATGTTTTGACCTCAGCCAGATGGCCGTATGGTCAGGCAGCAATTCTGCTCTGTAGCTGCCTCGAGTGGTGTACTGACGTAATCCAGAGTGTTTAGTCCCTTGTGGCACAGGGTGAACAGGAACAGGATAAAATTTCAGCATTCTCACTGTCACACCAATTCTTATTTATTCCAATGTAGAGATGGACAAGAGATGGTATTGCTTGTCCATGAGGTTGGGACTGTAGCTTGTACCCATCTTCTCCACCTTTTCGTTAATGTTTATATTTGAAAACCTCAACAGGCCACTTAGCAGAGTTGGCAGACGGATAATGGTGAGTTGATTCCCCATTCCCATGAGTAACCCGTAGTCAAATGCCATCACCATCCAATGGCAATTACAAAAGTTACAACCAATATTTGTTAAATAAATGTAAGCGCATAAATTTGGAGACTGGATGACAGGGTTGGGCCAGTGTAAAAAAAACATTAAAACCAGTCTGATATTCAGCCAAACACTGGACCAGTACACCGAATTTTACCATTAGGTGTCGCACCGTCGCCAACTCAGCAGCCAATCTGAGGTAGAACACACCCGTGGGGTCCCAACAGCAAACGAGCATCCGCTTATCACCACCAGCGACTGTCAAATCTCTTAACATCAGAGCTCTCTGTCCATATTGAATCCCTTTAATAAGCACCTGTTGCGTCATGTAAACAAACCATGTAAATATCAGCTGTGCACTCGAGATCAGACTGGAATGTAACCATGTAAAAAGACGGGTAATTTCTTGCCATCTTTCTACACTTTTCAAGAGATAACTCATTTTATATTGTGATAATTACTGGAAATGACAAATTGCAATACAGCCAAAAGCAAATAGGTCATCAGGCAATCTCCCTCCAGCAAGCTGCCACCTTATTTAGGTTTTTATAAAGGTAAAATGTGAAATAAGAATGTTTCATACGATAGTTTCACATTTCAACGTCATCAATCAGCTGTTCGTTGTCCATGCAGTGCTTTCAAAGCAAGCCACAGGAATAAATAGAAGCAGGGCGTCCGAGTTGAATGCTTTGTGTCCTAACCAGTTGCACAGCGTTGCTTGCAGCCAGTAAGGACACTGCTTTTGTCGGCTTCAAATACAAAATGTTGCCAATGTTACCAGCCACCTAGTCTCGCCACCAGACAATCAGAGATCTCCGCCTTCTGATAGTCTGGGGACACTCCTTTCTAAAGTGTGTTTAACACACCGGAGAAAACGGCCGGCAACAAAGCAACGCCTCTTGCATTTTTGAAAAGGACACGCCCTCCCGGAAATGTGCACTCCCCCTTTTCTCGTCTGCAAGGACACAAACACACAGTGAGCTTGAAAATGGATGCTGAGAGATTTAACTCTGTTTTATCAAACGTGTGCTCAGTCCACAAGATTGTGGAAATGAAGGACTTACAGCAACTTGAGCCATTTTGTACCGCTACACGTGTTTCTAGTAGGATTATGTTTACGAGCACAAGAGTTCAGCGAGCCACCAAAGGACCGCCCTGCGGATTTACTATTGGTTCTGCAACGTAGGGAGTTTTTTTTTAAACTCTGAAATTGTATCCGCCCATCTAAACACAAAATCAGGGAGAAAGTCATCAGTCTTTAGTTAAGCAAAGCGTCTAAAGACTGACTTGTGAGTCTACCAGCCACCAGTCAGATGCTGGTAAAATCTGCATGTGGCTGCTAGATTTGTTTCCCTCACCAGCCAAAAAACAACCTACTGAGTGAATGGTAGACTTTGAAATCCACCGGCCACAGTGACAGGTGTAAAAAAAAAAAAAAAAAAAAAAAAAAAAGAGTTAATATCCCATCCTGATTGGTGCAGTTTCAGTTTTTGTGCGAGACTAACTCTGCCATGTCTCATCACCCAAACAAACAAAATAGGCACCGCTAGTCCCCCTCCCCATCTCTACTGAAATTTTATTTCCTTCATGTTGTCAGCCCTGGCTCAGCTGTAAATAGCACACGGCATGTCAGACACTTGTGGCTCAGTTAGTCAGTTAATAAACAAACATAATATTTTGTTAATAACGTTGTCACACAGCTTATCACTAATGAAAATTGAAATTGAATTTCTCCTCAAGGTGATTCATAAAGTATACAATTAAAAAAAATCTAATTAATTAAATACAAATAGATTTCACGCTGTCATGTTGTCAGCAAAGGTTGCTAATGTTGGCTACTTTTTTAATTTGCCAGAATGTGTCATTTTAACAAATGCTGGTTCAGCCGGTTTGCAGAAAATCAAACTAGTTTAAGCTTGTAAAACTGATCACTAGCTCAACTCTACGGAAGAGATCCATGCCTTCATTCTATCTATAGATTCAATGGCAAGTCATGCAAAGAGTCAGTTCATGAAGAAACTGATGCGTCTCTCCATTAACACAAATTTGTAGAAATTTTTTTCCACAAGCCTCCACAGAAAACATTTAACATACTGATTCATTGATTGATTGGGGTCCACATTTAACAGCAAAATTACATCCAAACATCTGTTTATAAAAACTATTTATCAAAAACCTCACAATGAAAAACTGAAATGAAAGTGAAACTTATCTATGCTGTCTTCAAAGCCAGGCACCAACACTAAGGCTTTGTAGTAAAAATGCATTTATTTGAAAAGTACTGACCATATGACTTGATAAATGAGTTGTCTGAGAGTTTGCAAACAAATAATTTGGTACAGTTATGCTGCTGTTAAACATGGTCCCCAACCAATCAATAAATCAATCAAAAAAAAACATAAAACTATATCACTTATTCTTTTGCAATTCTTTTTTCTTAAATTAATAATATATACATATTTAAACCACTTTGTCGTATCATCAGGTGTACAGTAATCGCAAAAATACCCTGAAATATCGTGATATTATTGTAGGGCCATATCGCCTGCCCCTAGTGTGCACACAGGAGCTGGTGTCATCAAGTGATAAAACCTTTGGTAATGTAAACCTGCATGCCGCTCTTGGCCTGACAAAAAACTACATATATGTGACTCTGCGGTGGTTACTGTAGCATAACAGCCTGTCACAGGTTACAGCGTGATGATTAAAGGAGAAATGGCAGAGCTTATAGGTCCAGGTGCATCAGATTTTGCTAAAAGAAGGAAAGTGCCTGTTGATTTACACACACACATATAGATAGATGGATAGATGGATAGATAGATAGATAGATAGATAGATAGATCCTAGGGTGCATTTTTTTGTATTTGTGAACTATTCAAATGTGTAATTTGAGGTGGTAGTGGTAGATTTTATTTTGTTGAACTATTAATATTGTATAGAGAATTTGAATCTCACTCCATGTTACTGTTATCTTACAAACTAAGAAATTAGAGATCATTTTGGCTTAGTTTTTACTGAATATTTGAAGGCTAACTGTTAGGTTGACATATAAACTATATCACTTGTTTTGTTGCAGTTTTGTGCTCTTAAATTAATAATACAGTATCGTTATCACAAAAATACACTGATATATCTTGATAGTATTTTAAGGCCATATTGCCCACCCCTAGAGTGCACATGGGAGTCTGTGTCATCAAGTGATAAAAGCTTTGGTAATGTAAATCTGCGTGCAGCTCGCTGTGCCTGTTCATTTATATATACAGATGCCAAGAGTGCATTTTTTGTATTTGGGAGCTGTTTAAATGTGTAATTTGTGTGATTTTATTTTGTTCTACTATTAATATTGTATACAGAATCTGAATCTCACTGTGAGTCACTGCTGTTGTTCACACGCTTAAGAAATGAGGGATAATTTTTTCTTAGTTTTGACTGAATATTTAAAGGCAAACTGTTAGGTTGACATGTAACTATCTACCTTTTTTGTAGCAGTTTAATGTTCTTAAATTAATAATATACATATTTTTACTAACTTGTCATATAGTCAAGAATACGCCCACACCTATTATAAACTAAAATATAGAGCAATGATACAGTAAATACTTTCTCAGAATAGCAATTAGCCTGACATTGGTTACATTAGTTAGCCGTGTCAGCAGTGACCTAGCATGATTTCTCACTGGCTAAACCATCACAAGCAGGCAGATTGACTCGAGCCATGAACACATAAACTTCACAAAACGTTATATATTCCAGTTAGTAGCTCCCCTTTAATCTATCTGTTAAAATAATATGAATATACATAACTCAGGAGCTTCTGACAGCCTGTAAATAGCAAGAGAACCTGTTAGCTTCAATGCTAATGCTGACGTTACATCACGCAGGACCCACGTCGATGTAAAACTGCTGCCCTACAACCACCCAACATGACACAGATTAACAACGCTTATAACTATCACACATTTCATATGTTAGATTAATTTATGACACACTGAGATCATCCTTGTCACCAGGGGAAGGGAGCCCCTCATCTTCCCTGTGGTTCATGTCACCAGGCAAGCGGGCTGCTTCACAGGCCGCCGACCGCATTGAAATTGGCAGTCGCATAAACAATAGACAACATTCACCGTACAGATCACGCGCAAGCTGGAAAAACCACCAGCTCTCTGCGACACACCTGAAATCATCCTCAGGTGAGGGGTAACACGCGTGTTGGGGAACAATACTCACCTGAAATCGAAACATCTATCTTTAGGATTTCGGGAAAAGACGTGCATCAGGAGTGAGGCGGCGCGCAAATGACGCAGCAGGGACGTCTATTGAACGCGCGTGGCTGCGGAGCGACGTGAACGAGCACGCACGGCGGGCACAGACGGGGGCGGCGCTGCTGCTGGATGTTTTCACTTCTTACTGTCTGTGCTGGAGAGATAAGGAAGCGCTATGAAATAACAGAGACAGCAGCAGAGACGGTAAATAAACTGGACAACATTCTTTATATAATCTTCTATATATATGTCCTTTACTATAACAGCCATTTATATCCTTAATTATTGTATCGTTTTTTATATTCAAGCAGCCTATTACATACTATAATTATTCCATGTATGCAGTCATCTGTATAGACCATAGCCAATCTTTAAAACTGTCAACAGTGTGTGTGTATTTGTTTGTTTATTAAGATCCCCATTTGCTCTTGAGTTGCAGCAGCTATTCTTCCTCGGCTACATGGCAACAATACAAAACATACATTCACAATACACAACACTAAATAATACATCATAATGCACATCCACTGTTGATATACTCTCACCGGCCACTTTATTAGGTACACCAGTTTAAGTGCTCATAGCTAATCAGCCAATCACGTGGCAGCAACTCATTGCATTTAGACATGTAGACATGGTGAAGATGACCTGCTGAAGTTCACACCGAGCATCAAATGGGGAAGAAAGGTGATTTAAGTGACTTTAAACGTGGCTTGGTCTGAGTATTTCACAAACTGCTGATCTACTGGGATTTTCACACACAACCATCTCTGGGGTTTACAGAGGATGGTTTGAGAAAGAGGAAATATCCAGTGAGCAGCAATTTTCAGGGTGAAAATGCCTTGTTGATGCCAGAGGTCAGAGGAGAATGGCCAGACTGGTTCAAGATGATAGAAAGGCAACAGTAACTCAAATAACCACTGGGTATAACCAAGGTCTGCAGAAGACCATCTCTGAACCACCAACATGTCCAACCTTGAAGCAGATGGGCTACAGCAGCAGAAGACCACACCAGGTGACAGGAAACTGAGTTCTATTATAGTTCACACAGGCTCACCAAAACTGGACAATAGAAGATCGGAAAAATGTTGCCTGGTCTGATGAGTCTGGATTTCTGCTGCCACATTCAGATGGTAGGGTCAGAATTTGGTGTAAACAACATGAAAGCATGGATCCATCCTGCCTTGTATCAATGGTTCAGGCTGGTGGTGGTGGTGTAATGGTGTGGGGGATATTTTCTTGGCACACTTTGGGCTCCTTAGTACCAACTGAGCATGGTTTAAACACCACAGCCTACCTGAGTATTGTTGCTGACCGTGTCCATCCCTTTATGACCACAGTGTACCCATCGTCTGATGGCTACTTCCACCAGGATAACACACCATGTCACAAAGCTCAAATCATCTCAAACTGGTTTCTTGAACATGACAATGAGTTCACTGTACTCCAATGGCCTCCACAGTCACCAGATCTCAATCCAATAGAGCACCTTTGGGATGTGGTGGAAAGGGAGATTCGCATTGTGGATGTGCAGCTGACAAATTTGCAGCAACTGTGTGATGCTATCATGTCAATGTGGACCAAAATCTCTGAGGAATGTTTCCAGCACCTTGTTGAATCTATGCCACGAAAAAATAACACAGTTATGACGGTAAAATGGGTCAAACCCGGTACTAGCAAGATGTACCTAATAAAGTGGCCGGTGAGTGCAGTTTACACAACACACACACACACAAAAAGACACTACATAAATTAACATACAGTAGAAGAGAATGCCCATGAAACATTTACACACCAGATAATACTATGAATTAGTACAGTTCATTTTCAAGTACTTTTTTAAAACCACATATATTATTTTGTTGTGTAATATGATTTGGCAGTGATTTCGGTATATTACTGTCTGCTGGATTGATGTGGTTTTGGATTTTGGTGAGGTAAAACAACCTCCAACAGCGTGTCTTGTTTAATAGCAATAGTATGTGTCTGTTTTTGTCTGAATTAGCTCCACCATGGTTCAGTGGCAGATCTGCACTCTGGAGCACCTGATGAATTCAGGGTTTGGCCGTCCTTTTCCACGACACGGCCTTCAGCTCCTGTTTTGGTTTGCGAACCAGTGTGTGACCTGTGAACCCATTAACTTTGTGGTCATCATGAAGGTACAACTAGATTAGATAACAACTTGAATTGTATGGCATGTTAATGATTGTAGTTGTGGTTTTTGAGGAACATAGTTACAGTACACACATAAAACCACTTCAGAAAACCATAAAATTAATGGATATTGTCTGTAGCCTATATTCAGCTGTGCCCCATTAAGGTCACAACAAAGCTACAGTATATTTCAATACAAACAATGGGTGATGCCGCTGCAGTAATACTGGCCATTTCCCAATCATATTAACGTGTATAATAAAGCAGTAAGTACAACTAAGATGTGTAATGACCATAGTCTGTCTTCACAGCTGGTGTCAGATTGTCAACCAGAGAACGGTTGCTACGGCTTCCACCTGTTTGGCAACGTTGAGGAGCTTTTGCCAGTGCTGAAGAAGCGCAAGGGTAAAACAAAGGTTTGTGGCATAGTTTGTTTGTTTTCTGTCATCATAGAGGCACTTCAGCAATTTTATACATAAAGATCAACGTACTCATCACTTGGAATACGCAGCCTGTGAAAACAGATGCATAATGTCTTCTGTGCCTCTGGAGGAGGTCAAACCAGATGTTTACCACTCAGGTAGAGTCTCAGTAACAAACATGTCCAAAGTCCGGCCCGGGCCAATCATGGCCAGCTGACTGATTTTAAGTAACCCTCGACTTGTTTCTCAGAATATACTAAATGTGGCCCACCACACAATATTGGT
Source organism: Epinephelus lanceolatus (assembly GCF_041903045.1). Classification (NCBI taxonomy): domain Eukaryota; kingdom Metazoa; phylum Chordata; class Actinopteri; order Perciformes; family Serranidae; genus Epinephelus; species Epinephelus lanceolatus. The sequence goes on from NC_135736.1 coordinate 36,573,945, forward strand.
GAGTCAAGCAAGTTCACTTTGCATTGTTTCACGATGGCAGCACTATCATACAGTTTAAGGACATGCACCAATTAGGAACTATGCAGGAGGAACTAAAATGTTTTCAGAAACAGACGCTAAACAAGCAAAGAAATGGTGACATAGCAAAAGACAACAAGGGCTGCCACTTTTAGGAGCGGTAGAAAGTTGAATACTTTTTCACTGACAGACGAAATAGTCGCACTTTTCTCATTTGTATGTAGTTTTTTAAATAACCCATGAGATGTGAGAAGCTGCTGGCCCCCAGGTATTTTCATATCATCTAATCTGGCCCCCATTCAGAATAAGCTTGGACTCCCCTGCAGTAAGAGATACTATTGGGTTGCATCATGGGAAGTGAAGTTTAGCATCAATTGTTTTTGGAGCCTGACCCACAGGGCCATAATCACCTATTCAACATTGACACCTTCTGTGACCCAAACATACTTGCCAACCTTGAGACCTCAAATACAGAGGGGATTTTGAAGCCAAACTGAGGGGTCTGTGGGGCCACGCCCAGATAATTTTGAATTTCTCAGACTTTGTTTTCCTCATGCTTTTGTTTTACACTCTCTCACATATCACATTCTTGCCAGGAAATTACATTTGGTGTAGCTAAAGTGTTGCGAGGTTGGAAACAGTAGACATTTAGAGCCATAGTGCTTATAAGATAAGATAAGATACACCTTTATTGATCCCACAATTGGGAAATTCCAGTGTTACAGCAGTCAAGGGTAAAGAGTCATATATCAATATTTAAAAACTTAAAAAACTAGGCATGCAGAAAAAAGTACAAAAAATACAAGAAATAGTAATAAATAGCAATAAATAATAATAATAATGAGCAGTGGATAAAAAGTGAGCAATGGATTAAAGTGAACATATTTAGTGCAAAGTGAATATTGAATGTGCAAATAAACAACAACATGGGGGACAGCAATGCTTATAGTGGTGTCCATAAAGTGTCCATAGTGTCCCTCAAGTGTCCATGGTGCAGTTTACTGTGAGCAGTGCTGGTTATGTAGCCTGACAGCAGCAGGCAGGAAGGACCTGCGATAGCGTTCCTTCACACACTTTGGGTGAATCAGTCTATCGCTGAAGGAGCTCTCCAGAGCTTTTATCTCCTCCTGCAGAGGATGGGAGTCATTAGTCCTCAGAGATGACAGCTTGGCTGTCATCCTCCTTTCTCCCACCACCTGCACAGAGTCCAGAGAGCATCCCAGGACAGAGCTGGCCTTTTTGATCAGCTTGTCCAGTCTCTTCCTATCTGCAGCCGAGACGCTGCTGCCCCAGCAGACTACTCCGTAAAAGATGGCTGATGCCACCACAGTGTCAAAGAAGGTCTTCAGGAGCACCCCCTGCACTCCAAAAGACCTGAGCCGCCTCAGCAGGTAGAGTCTGCTTTGGCCTTTCCTGTACAAGCTGTATGGTGCCAGGAACAGGTTGTGATAACAAAAAGGAAAAAAAGGTGGGAACATTTGTCATGAATCGGGAGAAATATGGGAGAACTGTGACCCAGGGAGGAAACTGGGAGAGAGCAATGTAAATCGGAAGTCTCCCAGAAAAACTGGGAGGGCTGACGAGTATGGACGCAACCCTCCAGGGGGGTCTGGGGTGATTTGCACATTTTGATTTTTTATGACAGTCTGTATTATGACTTTCTAACCTGTTTTATAACATACTAACACTTAACAAAACTATAAAATAACAACACATAACAGTCATATTACAGTCTAGTTTTCCACATTTTAATACATTTGAAAGTAATGAAATAGACAATTTGACAGTGATAAACCTTCCAACAACAGTCAAGCAGTGGCTATGGCAACACCACTTTGACAAACGATACGCAAAACTGCAGAACACCATAGTATTTGTTTTGTTTATTATTATGATTACATTTGCTAATGATTATTTTGGATGGCAGTGCACGGTTGCCAATCGTAGCATAGCAGTTATTTTCTTCATATTTTTATCTGTATATAAATATTTTTATTAATATATATATAAATATTTTTTAATTTCCTAAGATTATGAACCTATTTGAATATTTGATGCATCCCTCCCCAATAAATATTACTGCCTAGCTGTTCATATTAATGAACAAGATTCAGGGTACCTCCACTAGCCTACCGTAATTCTCTCCCATCTATCGTGTTCAATACACTTTTTGATTTCTCTCTCCTTCTATCTGTCTCTCTCAGGTTGTGTACTATGAAGTTGGCAACCTGAACACAGAAACCTACCCAGCTTCTGCAAACCTCCCCGCATATGTGAGGGAAAATTATGGGTTGTATGGTGATTACAATATAGACCGGATCATCATCGGTTACCAGGTGAAGACCAGGGTGGTGGAGACGGTGTATGTCACAGAGCATGACGGAGCTGCCTTTGGGAGGTTCAACACTGACAGGACATACGAAGTCAGCCCTGAACTCATCCAAGTCCTGCAGAACCTGCAGCTTGATCTCACCACCTTTCTCACCCAGACAGGCTACTGGGGAGACATGCAGGTGGTCCAGGCTGACAATATGGGGGAGATACGCTACCCAGACCCTTCAGTCCAGGAAATCTTCGACTTAATGCAGAACTACAGTGGATCTGTAGCAAGAGCAGTACATGATGACTTAAGTTTCTTCTCAGAAACCTTTAACCTGCAACTGGATGTAAACATGGAGCCCTTCAGCTATGACCAGTATGGGAACCGCATGGTCAACGTAACCTCAAACAACAGCAGAGTTGTGGCTGGCTACAGTGAAGTGCAACGGAAATACAGGAAGCCTAAAGCCAAAAAGAAACCAAGAGTCTATGATGACAGTTATTGGCTGTCTGCGTTGGGGCCGCCTAAAGGGCAACGTGCATTCAGCTATTACTCCCGTAAGTGTCTCACAATTCTTTGCATTTCTACAGTGGGATTATTTGTATGTGTCTGGCTTTGTGTGACTAGCTAGCTACAGGGATTAAAGGGTCAGTTCACCCAAATTATTATTTTTTCTTAGCTCTAGCCATGCAGGTAGTTTTGGTTTTTATTTGCCTAGGTTGTCATACATCTGTCTGTGACGACGTCTTCTGCCACCTCAGTGCAATGGCTGTTAAAGGTCCAGTGTGTCGTTTTTAGGGGATATATTGGCAGAAATTGAATATAAGGCTTTTTTCTTTAGCGTGTAATCACCTGAAATTAAGCATCATCGTGTTTTTAGTACTTAGAATGAGTCGTTTATATCTACATAGGGAGCTAGTCCTTATTCACACAGATCGCCATGTGGCACCGGCATCTTTCTACAGTAGCCCAGAACAGACAAACCAAATACTGACTCTAGATAGGGCTTATCACATTTTCTTGTCACTTTGGCAGAGCCTACAGTGATAGCTGGTAATTGCAGTTTGCTTATTGGCAGACTAACTACATCGTGATGTGTAGACACATTTAGAGCACTGGTTATATCTGGCTCAGAGTGATCCATTCCAATGTTGTTTTGAAAAACCAGCACAAAGATAACATGGATTAGCTGATCCTGGACAGTAAACATGGGATTTCCAAATCTGGATTATTCTGATCCAGATAAAAAAATTTAACTGGGCCCAGATGGGTTTTTTTGCAGAGGAAGAGACCTCTGCAGATAATTCAGCTCCCGTTAAAAACCTCCTGAACAATGAACACTCCTAACACCTGATTTATGGTCCTGCGGCGTACCTACGACGTACCTACCTACGTACCTACCTACGTCGTACCTACGTCGTTGCCGTGACGCTGTCGTGAACCCTTCGAACTCGACGTGTAGTTACATTTTTGGGGAGGTGCACGTCAGGCTACGCTGGGGGCTATGGCGAGCCTTCTGCGTAGCCACGTACCCTACGACGTAGCAATGTCGTTGATTTAACGCAGGACCATAAATCAGGCTTAACCAGGAGATGCTACAGATGGTTGCAATCTATACCCCTCACCACTAGATGCCACTGAATCCCCCTAAATCTTACACACTGTTCCTTTAACACAATGTTTTTGTGGTGCTCACAACATTGAAAAATAACATTTAAATACTTAATCTGTCTTTCAAGTAAAAATGCCCTAATTAATGTGGATAATCCACAGAACATGCGGTCACAGAAGCTACTTTAATATGAAGAAACAGTCCCTATGGAAACTGTTGGCAGTGAGGTCTGGGGATTATTCAGTAACAGGAGTATTATGTCTGAAAAAAAAGGCTGATTAGTTTTTTGATACTGTAAGCACCACAGACTTAATTCCGTTCACCTCTATGCTACTGAGGTGAAGGAAGAAATTCAGAAACTACATGAAACCTCAAGTAAGTGCATATCCTCCCCTCTAATGGTATGTAATTGAAGAAACCATAATTCATTTGACTTACAGGATTTAAATCAGCACTGCTGTGTCCTGTTAAAGACAGTACAGTTTATTCATTGCAGGAATGACAGGCTTTGTTTGGGGTGCTGCTTGACCCTCTGTGAATTTCTGTCTCTAGGTTTTGATGAAGAAGACAGGAGATGGAACAGAGGTGGTGGTGGTGGTGGTGGTGGTGGCATCAGCTTCATGAAGATTCTCCTTGGTGCTGGTGCACTCTACTTGGCAGCCAAATGTTTCAGCTGGCTGAGGAGCTTGTGGGAGGAGGACTTAAATGAGTACATCATCAAGAAGATACCAACTTATCAACATCATGTCATGCTGGATTATGTGTACTAAGATTTTATGGCAATGGATGTCTTTTTGGTCAAACATGAAGACTCCATACAACAGTTGTCAAATGAATCTAAAACAAGTGTGAATTCACAATAGCTGCAACCTTGATGCCAAATGTACGTTACATTTGGACATTTCATACGAATTATATCAGTGTTTCTAAAGTGACGTAGGATATGAGCTGGACAGTGGATGGCATGACATCTAGACAAGATGGCTGCCAAGCTGCAGCCCACTGTTCAAGACCAACAGACAACAACACTGGTTGTTTTTAGCATTTCCAGTGGCGTTTGTGGCACTGAACTTTGGTGTTTTTAACTGACCCGTCCCTTCTTTTCCAGCAGCTTTTGTGCCACCAAATGAAGGTGTTTTAAGTCAAAATATGATCTTTTCCAAACTATTACCAAGTGGTTTTTGTGCATAAACCTAACCACACCTTTACTACAGCGTTGTTGAGAAACATAAAGTTTCAATGTATCTACTACAAAGTAATACACAAATGTAATGTATGCCTGCTTTGTGGAAACGTACAATGCAAACATGTTTTGCTTGGATTTGGTTGCAAAATCTTTAACCGCCAAAGAGTGGGCAGATTATTGTGGACAGGTAGCTTTGCAGAACAAGCTATAGAGCTGCTGGTCTCAGCTAATTACAGTTAAATTGTTATGACTGAAATACTGATATTTTAAATTGATTGTATCATTAGAAATAACACTGAAAATTACTTCAGCATTGACAGGCTCCAATCGTGCAATACTTGATTTTGAAATATTTTGATAATACTTGAATGTCTTTGTTATGCTGAAAGGTATGGGAGCATAGATTGATCATAATTACAATGATAAACAAACAAAGAAAGCAAGAAAGTAGATGGCCCTGGCAAACACAATAAGCCAAACCCAGGAGCAACAAAACCACAACTACATTTTGTCACTGTCAAAGCTTTTTTTTATATCTGTGGGTGTATGAGGCCTCTGTGTGCAGTGATGCAGAACTATGAGCTGGACTGCATTTTGTTATGTCAATATCTGATTGTTATACTGTACATTTTTAAAAACATTTTTTTGGGGGCTTTTTTGCCTTAAGTGAGAGGACAGTTTGACGACGACATGCAGCGGGGGGCCACGAGCTGGACTCAAGCCCTCAGCCACTGCGGCAAAGACATTGCCTTTGTGCATGGGGCGTCTGCCATGGTGCCCTACCTACTGAGCTACTAGGCGCCCCCTGTAAATCATTTTAATTGGGATCAATGTGACGAACCATTCATTGGATTAGCCACAAACAGACATTCCCGTCTAGTTATTTTATGTGTGAACCATGTCACAATAATATAAAATAACATATAACATGTTGGAGAACTGTATCTATATCACCACTCATTTCAAAAATTTAATCAGTAAACAGCAACATGGACATTTGACTCTGTGAAAAACATTATTGTTATTACACTACTCAACTGAAGTACGGATAGTAAGTGTGTTAATAATAAACAACATTTGATTTTCACATCCAATGATATCATCTAATATCTTATAATTTTTAATGTGGGCATGTCTACACATTGTCGTTTCTAATGCAACCACTAGAGGGAGTCAAAGTCAAACTTTCTGACTCAAATTTCAACCCTTTATACTTTGTAAACCTGTCCTGCTCCAGCTGGTGGTGGCAGCAGCAGGGGAGATTTGTTTATCTCCTGGGCCAAAGTAACTTTGGGGTTAACCCTCTTCACTTTACCAGCAGCTGGAAAGCAGTGAAGCGGCAGCCTTTATTAACAGAAAAACTGTGACTTACACTGCACATTTACTGCTAAGCTGGTCACTTTACTGCTGCTCTGCTGCCTTCAGCAGACAACATCAAGAATTGGTTGGAAAAAAAAATTATATTACTAATTACTAATGTTTTTCTTCATTTTCATTTATAAATCTTGTAGGTAGCTTTAATCAAATTGTGTGCAGAACTTAAATAGCCTGAAGTTTATGGCTGTCAACTGTCAGATTCCCAGTCATACCCAGTTTATGTAATTCCAAGACTGTTTCTTTAGAGACCCCAGTGTGCAGAAATATTTAAATACACCAAAATAGGTGCATCAGATGGCGCGTTGTAGCCTAATGTGTTTTAATGTTGAAAATACATTTATTTATCACGTAAATACATCTAACTGGTATTGTCAGTGATATAAGTCAGTAAGGAAACTGTTGGACTTGATCTCATATAAGGGTCACCTTATATGAGAGTTACCTCATATAGTATAGTTAATTATTATACCAGAGTTGTAACAGTAAACGTCATTACAGACTACTCATGGTCTCCGTTGTGCTCCAATCTAGTCCTCGTACCACAAAGAGAATACAGTAGAATGAGGGAGTTGTGGTGGGGTCAAACACACCGAACTTTCCTCAGGAGACTGCTGTTTGTATCCCCTGTGAAACAGAAAGTCAGCTTGAGTTTTTTTAACCACCAACTTACTGGTGTATGTCTGGTGACATAGTCGTCAGGTGACATAGTTGTCAGATCATTTCTGTAAACCTATGTTTCCTATGACAACAGAAGTTTATTTTGAAGGCACTGTAAAACGTAATGAACGGAAATTGACACAGAGACTGACATGTCCAAAAGTGCTGGAGGGGTCCCAGATAGTAGTCAACTCAGGGGGGAATGCGCCCTCTAGTCATCAAATCCTCTGTACAGTCTCACTCATTTCAGCCATGTGCACAGGATATGCCCCACCAACAGACAGCACACCACCAAACAATGGACTCTCTGCTGACACCAGGTGGATCCAGGCATCAAACGTGCCTTTTTTTTTCAGTTCAGAACTTTTTGACAGCTCAGAGCACCTGGCCTCATAGGAGGAGAACCTCGGTTTTGTCACTGTTGAGTTTTAGGAGATTTGAAGAAAACCAGGATTTGATTTCCTGTAAACAGTCACAGAGGGAGGAGGGCGGGAAGGTGGAGGTGGGCTTGGTGGAAAGGTAGAGCTGAGCGTTGTTCGCGTGACAGTGGAAATGGATTTACGGAATATATGACCAAGAGGGCGGAAATAGATGATAAACAGAATGGGACCGAGAACAGAGCCTTGGGGAACACCTGAGGAGAGGGGAGATGGTTGGGATGTAAAGGTTTTCAACTGAATGAACTGAGTGCGGCCAGAGAGATAGGATTTGAACCAGTTCAGGGGTGTGTCAGATATACCAATTGATGCTAGCCTGTCGAGGAGGATGGTGTGGGAGATGGTGTCGAAGGCTGCACCCAGGTCAAGGAGGATGAGGATGGGGATGGTTAATAGTCCGGAGTCAGCTGCCATCAGGAGATCGTTGATGTCTCTGTGCTGTGACGTGAGCGGAAACCAGACTGGAACTGTTCATAAAGGTTTATAATAGACTGTTGTTAGATAGGAGCTATCGGCACTTCCTGATGAATCTGGTAAATTTCCACCCTGGAAGAAAAAACAAATAAGGGTTGTGAGTGGCATCAAGACTTTAAGAGAGTTCTTTCTACTGATAAATTTATCTGATCTGGTTGTGTACTGTCTTTTTGACAGTCAAACTATCTAAGTTATGTAGGAGATATGTGACAGATGCAAGTTAATAGGCTGATTCGAGATGAGCCAGGCCTCCGCAGGTTCGATCACCAGTGATCACCGCACAATGCATGCTGGTTAGTTTTGTGTCCAACTTCATCCTGACTTGCTCTGACATCATACAGAAGTGGACAACGATAATCTTGCGGCTGCGGTTTTTAGAGCTAGGTGCTGCAGTTGCATACAAAGTCTACTGTATGTTAACATTGAAGTGTATTAAAGTATTTAGCATCACAGAGACTTGTGGTCCGTGGGATGTGAGGATTCTTAAAATAACATCTGTAGAGATGTAAATCCCGGACTATCCCTGACTATATCTGACTGATATGATGCTGATTTACATGAGAATTCATGTAAATGGAGGTTGAACCACAGATATAATGTACAGATCAAAACAATCGGAGACTGAGAACAAACTGATCTATGAGTCTGATAATATTTTAATAAACCGACATATTGGACAGGATGTGAGTGTTTCTGTGACTTCCTGTACGGACTGAAGGCTGCTGGAAACTGTCGGGAAACTGTCCAACTGCATTGCAGCTTTTTGTCACCGCCCCCTGCTGCAGCTGCCTGCGCTTGTTCACTTTCCAGGCCTAGTTCATCTCAAATGAGCCTAATATTTACCTTTTGCTTTACTATATGATGCTGCTGGCCAGTTAGCAGGTAAATTGTTTGTCCTGGTTAATTGAGCTGACTCTTAAGTGAAGATAGACATGTCAGGTAAGAGATGTGAGACGCCACGTTTAAACCTTCACAAAGGTTGGTACTTGGTGGGAGGGTAACTATGCAAACACTGCTGACAACAGCATTGCCTGGAAACAGGAGACATAATTTCCATCACACATTACCTGTGGGTGTGTTTGCAGACCACCCTGACTGCGTCTGTCTTCAGAAATGCTCACTGAATCTGCAAAGAAACAAAGCTAAAGTTAAATGTTAAGTTGCAATGAAGTAAAATTTAATTAACACAGCAGCACATTTGAAATCGAGGGTGACAAAGTGCTTCACAGGTACAAAAACATTTTGAGTGCAAGTGACTCGTGTGAACAGGAGTTTTTGAAGTTGGTCCATTACTGTGAGAAAGGGCTGCAGACGGCAGTGGCAAAACAGGCAACAGAGGAACCACTCAGGGCAGGTGCGCCTTGTCATATTTACGTCCACTAAAAGTGCTTCTTTTGGCCACTGACAGGCTCAGCTTGTTAACACAAGTACCCCTTTTTAGCAACCATCTTTTTTAAGACACGAAAAGCTTCACAATTTTTCTAGTGGGGTATTAACTGACATATTTTATGTCGTAGAACAAAACGTGTTCTGTCTTCGGTTTAAGCAAACATCCTCTAAAGCTGAGGTCATGTACCCGTACGCCGACCGACTCACTATATCTTGGTATACCTCAGTCATCCTTATCCCGTCTTCAATTAGTTCAAAATGCAGCAGCAAGGATACTAACAAGGTCAAAAAAGTCAGATCACATCACTCCTATTCTTGCCTCCCTACACTGGTTGCCTATCACCTACAGGGTTAATTTTAAAATTTTGTTGTTTATTTTTAAGGCATTAAATGGTCTCACCCCCCCTTATATCAACGAACTCCTATCCCCTTATCACACTGCCAGAGCACTGAGGTCTTCTGACCAACAACTACTCTCTGTCCACAGAACAAGGACAAAGTGCTATGGGGACAGGGCCTTCTCAATAGCTGCCCCAAAGCTGTGGAATTCCCTTCCTCCCTCTATCTGTTTCTCCCCGAATATAGACACTTTCAAGAGTAACCTTAAAACATATTTCTTTTCTTTAGCTTTTAACTGTATATAGTGTTTACTTGTTTGTTTATTTGTTTATATGTTTTTCCTTGGTATGTGGTGTAAAGCACTTTGAATCAACCTTGTTGTGTGTAAGGTGCTATATAAATAAAGTTGAACTTGAACTTGAACAGTTGTCACTATTTGTTATCGAATTTCAGCACAATATCTAATGTGCTAAGTAAGAGGAGGAGCACTAAGCAGCCAGTAGTTAACCAGATAAAAACAGCAATAAACCAGCTCAGCAGCTTAACTCAATCCTTGGCAGTGATCACATCATTATCTACAGTAGAATTATTAGGCAACTTTGCTTTATTTCAACTTCGCAAGCTGCTAGCTCGTACACATTAAAAGTCAACAGCATTTTTTAATGTTATAAAAGACAACATACTTCGATACTGGGACCCCCGCCTCCTCTTTCCTCTGCTTTCTGTATGTCGCACCTGAGGGCTTGGAGGTCTTTTCATAATGATAACCCAATAATTTGAGAAATTATGACCTCTTGTTGTCTGTCAGTTACAACCGCTACCTAACTGAGATGCGCACAGATAACTCGTGTATCACACAGTGACGTGACTGAGCATGGTGCAGGACAGGTCAAATAATGACAAACAACAGGGGGGTTGTTGTTGTTTATTTTTTCTTTATATGTTCTTTTTTTCAAGACAGAGCATGAGGAAAGGGTGCCAGTCAGAACTGCAAATTATTACTAATATTTATTCTATTTTATTTATTCTATTTTTTTTTTTATTTTTTTTTTTTGAGGGCTTGCAGCTGTGACCCGCCAGCATGTGGCGCTCTAGGCGGATTTTTGTTGTCTTGTTTGCTTGTTTTATTTGTTAATAAATCCCATGGATTTGAGTGTTTTAAAGATGTCTTATGTGGTTATTTTATGGTCAGTGGTGGAGTTTTGTTCATCTCATAAGACAGCCCAAGGGCGGGACGTAACACTCATACTTCACCATTTAAAAAAAAATACAAACTACCCCTTTAAGTTTTTCAGTGGCATTTGTTCAACCCAGTGAAGTCATGCGAACACAGTTTAATCTCTCATCTTAATTTACATTCATAGCCACAGTAAAATGTGTTTGACAAACAAGCAGTGAGATCAAAATAAACGAACAAACAAAAAACAAATACCTGCCTTGTGTTTGTTTGATTGTCCTCTTGTTTTTGTCGAGACACTTCCACGTGATGACAAATATAAGAATTACAGCCAACACGATGGGAATTCCAATTCCAATCACATCTGTCAAACAAAACACCCAAAATCAATAAAATACACTAAACACGTACAGATGCCAAGAGCCTTTAAAATATGACATTTTATGTTAGCATTAGTCTTACATTGTCTTGTGTTCATGTTGCTCCTGCTGTCTGTGTTGTTTTGGTCACTGCAGAGTGTTATAACGTCGACTGAACGAGTCTTGTTTTCAGCAGGATTGGCTGCTACACATCTGTAAGAGAAGCTGAAATCCTGGCTGTGCACAGTCAGAGGCAAAGAGAGAACGGAGCCGGTCTGGTTCAGTATTTCCTCGTCTTTGTACCACGACAGTGTCGCTTCCTCAGCTTTCTTCACAAAACACAGCAAGGTGCAGCCATCAGCGCTCACACTCAGTGTGCTCACAGCAGGAGCTGGCACAGACTCTGGAGAATAAATTTACAGAGATTAAAAACTAGACAACATGACTGATTTTAGAAGTCCTAAACTACGCTTTTATACTTTCTGTTCATAAATGATACTCTCTTTTCAGTGTTCACCCAAGCAGCAACTTCGAAAGGGTTAAAATCGTGGACGTGCCAAAAACTGCAGTTCCTCACACAGCCACTTGAGGCTGGCTCCAAAACAGGGTAAATCCCCATAGTAAATAAAAAGTAATAAAAAAGATCACTGCTTCATTACCAGGCCTCTAGCTGTGCCGTGTAGGTCATCATTAGCAAACTGTGCTTCTACCCTGCTGGTCTGATACTAGAGGAGCAGTAACAAGTGCAGCAACTTCACTACAGGAATGTTTTAATTTCAGAAATCATATGCCATCAAAGAGGGAGAGGACAGAGAGACAGGCAGAAAGAGCGCACCTCCCTGCTCTTCCATGCGCCTACATAGAAAGCCTAAGGCAGGGAGAGCAGCAGCAAAGACCCCCCAGGAACAGAACAGAGCAGCATCAATGACAAACAGAAATGACATGATAAGTCAGACACAGCATGAAAAGGAGGAGCTGGGGTGGAGGCAGGTTGCAAAGCAGCTTGCAGAAGAAGCAGCAAGAGTAGGCAGGCCAGAGCAGTTTAAATAGGGCACCCCGAGTGAGATGTGCCAATTGGTTGCATAGAAATGAATCATGTGATCAATCAGCTGACTCAGAAACAAAAGGAGGGATAAGGGCTGTGATGTAGGGGCAAGGGATGTATTGGGATTGGGTCCAAATCAACTGGAGTAACTGCTGAGGTCACAAATGGGGCTAGGATGCTGAAATGTTACCTCCAACACATTGTACAGTTTACTGGCAAAGGAAATGTAACTTACCATACACTGTGAGTTTATATGATGCAGTGAAAACGTTTCCTTTTTTAGAGTCAATATTATAAATCCCTGAGTCGTTCCTCTGCAGGCCAGTGATTGTAAAGAGTCCAGTGTCGCTGTCCCAAAGAAGTCTGTCTTTGTAAAGTTCCTCATATACTTCAATATTCTTATTTTCCACCATAACTAAGATTATTCTTCCAAATGAAACAAACCCCTGCACCATCATAGGGTCAGGTAAAGTAATGGATCCCCCTTCAGTGCCTGTCAGGTACCCCTTCATGTCCTCAGTTAGAGATGGGTTAATCACTGTAAAAAAATGGAGAGATGCAGTCAGTAGAGTTGTACAAAGTGAATCCACTGACCGAGCAAGCTCACTATATCTACTACAGCCTTAGAAAACACTGTAGCCATGTGTATGAAATCCTTTACAGTGACTTACTGTCCTTGCTGTGTGCCACATTTTTATGATAAATATTTTAATAATAATTTGTCATTTCCACAGAGATCAGCGAGAAAACCATCTCCTTCTGATACTGGTTGTTACAAACTAAACATTTACAATTAATGCATCTTAGATACATTAAAAAACAGCAAACAAGTTAAACCTTTCTGGACAAGATAAAAATTCTAGCAAACGAGCCAGGTGGCCAAAAAAACAACAACAAATGAATGATCATGTCGCACCCTGTCTGCTCTATGTCAGTGTTGTTTTTCTACCATCATGCAATGTGTTCCTGCACGTTCAACTGTGAACTGTGCGGTACGGAAGTGCAGTGGTTAGCAGTGGTTAGCAGCACTGTGGCCTCACAGCAAGATGGTTCCTGGTTCAAACCCACTGCAAAAATAGGACAAACAGTGACATACATATGAAAGTAAATTAAGTGGCTGTGAGGGTAACTAGCTATCCAGTGGATCTCTTCCACTTGTTTTTATTAATATCTTTAAAGTGAAAAGTTTTAATATGTCTATCTTTGCGATTGCCTGCTAAACTTCATGTTCACCACAATGAGCAGGTAAAAGTTTTTACCTCCCCAAGTGACGCTGAGTCATTTATTGAACAAGATTTAAATATCTAACTGTTTTGTGGATGCAGGCTTTTGAACTGATCTCCTCTAAGACAAGTATAGACGGCGGACTAAATGCTTAATTTCATTTCCTTTTTGTACTTTTTCAACGCGGAGTGACGGAGGGTTGCAGCGAGTATTCCGCTGTTATAATGACTTTTTTTGTTTTTCTCCTCCTGGTGGGACTTTGGCTGACAGAATTTATGACAGAAAATCTCAGAGAATTTTTAGAAATCAATGATAACGGAGAAGTCTCAGATTCTACTCTCTGGGAAACATTAAACGTTACCATGAAAGGATTTATTATTTCTTTTGAGGCTTCAAGGAAAAAAGACAAACTTAAAAGACAGAAAGAGATTGAACAAGAAATCGGTCGTATAGAACAAACTTATAAATCCTCTCTATAACAGTCTGATTACAAAAAAATGCTGGAATTAAAATCTGAATATAACTCTATTCTCGTAGGAGAAATTAGTAATCTTTTATTAAAGACCAGACCTAAACACTTTGAAATGAGTGATAAACCACAAAAATTACTGTCACGACAACTTAAGGAGAGTTGACAAAAACTGCTATCCATAAAATACAGTCAAAAACTGGACAAATTCTTACAGATCCAAAAGATATTAATACCGGTTTTAAGGAATTCTATTCAGATCTCTATACTTCTGCTTCCACAGCAACAGAGACAGATTACTCTCAGTTCTTTAATGCAATAACTATACCACAGTTAAATGAGAACAATCAGCGCTCCATGGAAGAAGCATTCTCTGTTGCTGAGTTAGTAGAAGCGATTAATTCATTCCCCACAGGTAAATGTCCTGGTCCGGATGGATTTGGAGCAGAGTTTTACCAAGCTTTTCATGAAATTTTAGTGCCTGTTTTACTTAGGATGATAGATGATTCTATTGCAAGAAAAACACTCCCACATTCGCTCTATGGGGCAAATATATGTTTGTTGCTAAAAAATTATAAGAAAAGTTTTAGCCACTAGACTAACTAAGCATATAGCAACAATCATTCACCAAGATCAAGCTGGCTTTATACCAGGCAGGCTTTCTTTTTTCAATGTGTGTCATTTGTTAAATATATTGTATTCTGATTTGGGTAAAAACACCCAAGCAGCTGTCATAACATTGGATGCTCAGAAAGCTTTTGATTCTATTGAATGGCCATATTTATTTGAAACTTTGAAGAGGTTTGGATTTGGAAGGACTTTCATGGACTGGGTTGAGATGATCTATCACTCCCCTAAATCATCTGTCATCACAAATAATATTGTATCAGAGCCATTTAGTTTATACCGTGGTGTGAGACAAGGAGATTACTTGTCCCCTTTGTTGTTTAATTTAGCAACTGAACCTCTGGCAATTGGGATAAGAAATCACCCTCATATCAGGGGTATACCAGTAGGTACATCTGAAAGTCTTGTAATGTTGTATGCTGATGATTTACTTGTCACCTTAATGAATCCTGAAGAGGGTATTCCTTGTCTTTTACAATATATTTAATCATTCAGTAAAATTTCTGGTTATACGATTAATTGCACTAAAAGCGAACTTATGTTTATTGGAGAAAATATAATTTTACAAGATTGCCCTAATAAGGTTGTTCAAGACTATGTTACATACTTAGGACTTAAGATCTCAAAAAACCCTAAATTTCTGCTCAGATTAAATTTTCTTGAAGGTATTGATCAATTAAAACGCAGTATAGAATACTGGAGGACTTTACCCCTCTCCATGACCGGCAGAGTAAACGCCATTAAGATGATGTCACTACCAAAGTTTTTATATATTTTTCAAAATTTGCCAATATGGATCTTGGCAGACCTTTTTAAGAAACTATAGACAGTTATTCTAGATTTCATTGGGGTTATCAAAAACACAGATTATCCAAAAAGCATCTATTATGGTCTACATTGGATGGAGGTCTGTCTTCCAGTATTTAAAGATTATTATCGGGCAGCTAATGCTAGGGCACTGGCATTTTGGCAGTGGGGTTCTCCAGACTATAAGTCACTTAACTCTGCTCCCATTTGGTTAAAACTAGAACTTATGTCCTTAAAAAAACCATATGTTTCACTATCTTCCCTACTTTTACAAATTGTACATCTCCTATTAAATTGGTAAGTAATAGTTTTGTTGTCAGAAACTCACTTAAGATTCTCAATCAGATCAAACAGACATATAAAGTCCCTTGTATTTCAGTCCATGCACCACTTTGCCATAATTATGCCTTTACCCCTGCACTGCTAGACAACACCTTTGCTATATGGAGTCTAAAAGGACTCAAATGTATAAAGGACTTCTATATAGACAACAAGTTTGCCTCCTTTGGTGAATTAAGTCTTAAGTATAATTTACCTCACTCTAATTTTTTTCGTTAGATCCAAGCTAGACATTTTGTTAGGGAAAACATTCCTCATTTTGAGTCCACCTGTGAGAAGCATGCTATTTTGGAATTGTTTTCCCTTCCACCAGAGAGGAAGAAGTTGATTACTAAATTTATAAATGTTTTTAAGAGGTCTGATTCTGCTAATTGTATCAAGAAAGCTTGGGAAAGGGAAATTAATGATGTGTTACCAGCTAAAATATGGAAGGCTGCACTTTCCCATATACACAGGTGTTCAATAACCTGTGTGTGTGTGTGTGTGTGTGTGTGTGTGTGTGTGTGTGTGTGTGTGTGTCTGTTTTGGTTGGGCTTTGGGCAGGGATTTTTGTTGTGGCTTGTATGTTTGTATGGAAATACAAAATCATTAATAAAAATAATATACAAAAAGTTTTAATATGTGATTATTCTCCTGTCTGGCGTTCTACTCTTACTTTAAATATTTGGGATATAAGTGGGAGTAATAGTGCCGTCCAGGGGCCCAAGTGGGACCCGAAAGGTTAGATGGATAGAAAAGTAGGAAAGAGCAAAGGAAGGTAGAAAAGTAAGGAGCACAGGGAAGGCAGAGCCAAGGAGAGCCGTCTGTGCCAACTGGAGTATCCCCTGTTGGACTGGGCTGTACACTCTACCTCATTCTGATGAGGGAAGAGAGGGAAGAAGAGAGAAGAAACTAACAGGGGAAAAATGTACTTAACTTTGATCAAGGTGGAATTTACCTGGTCGATTGTTATCCTACTATCCTACTAAGCTGTGTACATGTCTAATGAAAGTAAGTATTCCACTAATATGACTGTTTACATGCAGCCGTGCAAACTCTGATTAACGTGCCCTAACATGTCATTTTTTTCAAAAGTGTCCTACTGGTTTGACTTGTTGGACCGTGTGAGCATGCTCTCTCTTTTGTGCCTTCATGTGATGTTTGCACATTTTGAAAAACCTGTTGATATTCAAGTCTTTCAAAATGTTTAAGAGTAGGTGTGTTTCACCTTATGACCAGAAATTAAACAATTAAGCAGACTGTCTGTGAGTTGGTTTGTGTACAACGTATCCATGACAACGCACAGACCTGAGAAAACAGGCAACAGGCAAAACTGCTGTAAAAAACCTCAGTTGAGACCCATTATCCAAATGTGCTGTATACATGATCAACTAATGCTCCTAAAACCTGACTAATACCGGTATATCCAAGATGTCTTAATTGGAAAATGCTTAATTCGACTTCCATTCATTTTCATTCGGCTTCCATCCATTTTCATTCGCTTATCCAGGGCTTGTTCACTTAATGGGAGGCGCACAGGAGGCATCCTGATCAGATGCCTGAACCACATCAACTGACCCCTTTCGACGCAAAGTAGCAGCAGGTCTACTCTGAGCTCCCTCCAGATGTCCGAGCTCCTTACCCTATCTCTAAGGCTGAGCCCAGCAACCCCACAGCCTAATTCGTAAAATTCAAGTTCACTGTAAGTTTATAATGTATGATTTAAAAGTCCAACACAGTCCTCCATCTTGGACATAATTACAAAAAACAACAATAATATACATGCCTTATTTGCTTATGCTGACTGACTGACTAACCTTCTTGTGTCAGTTTTTACCAAAATCTATCCACTAAGTCGAGCAGTGAATTTGCATCTGTCTTGAAAAACAAAATTCAGAAGATTAGACACACTATCAGTACCTAGGCCTACATATTGTATTAAACAAAGTAGCACAATTAATTAATTCAGTTTAAAATGCTAAACATAGAAAAGCTGAAACTAGAGATTTTCTGGCATTTCTTCTTGATGAAGGTTTTTAGCAATTAATTGAGGATCGAATAGGTTTTTTGAAGAATAACTACTGTAATCCATGAATTGACCTATTGTTTCAGTTCCATACAAGACCGACAAGAAAACTGAGTGGGACTTTCAGGCACAGTGCTAAACTGGTATAAATCCT
This sequence comes from Epinephelus lanceolatus, assembly GCF_041903045.1. Taxonomy (NCBI): domain Eukaryota; kingdom Metazoa; phylum Chordata; class Actinopteri; order Perciformes; family Serranidae; genus Epinephelus; species Epinephelus lanceolatus. The sequence continues at coordinate 36,591,960 of NC_135736.1, forward strand.
GTTTAAAAAATAGCTACTACTATGTGTTGATCTGAGTAATGTCAAATGAAATGTGGAGTTCCCCAAGGCTCAATTCTCGAGTCTCCTCTGTTCCACAACAACATGCCCCAGCTAGTTCAGATTATGGGAAACAATAAAACATTTTACTATAATAATGCAGATGACACATGACACATATGTCGATACCACTGAATGAAGGCATGGAACAAATCAAAGTTTTCTGTTGGAAAAAAAAAGATAAAACTGAAATGTTTTTGAAGCCAGAACAAAATGGCATTGTATGTTTCTGCAAACCAAGAATACATTATATCTGTACATCATACAATCATATCAACATTCATATATTAATATAGTATATATGCTGACTTTGTCATCGGGAGGAGAAGGGGATGGTGCATGGCATAGGCAACATGCCAAGCTGCAGACCATTGTTTGAAGCCAACAAACAACAAAACTGGTTGTTTTCAGTGAGTCATTGCTGTGTTTCCAGTGGCTTTTTAGGCACTGAATGTGGATGTTTTTAAGAGATCTGTCACTGGGTTTCCATCTGGGATTGTGCCAACAAAAGCGGGTATTTTGACCCAAAACATCATCTTTTCCCAACCATTACTATTTGTTTTTTGTGCCTAAACCTAACCATAGCGTTTTTAAAGTTTCAACATATCTGCTAATAACATAATAACATGCAACTTCAACGTCTCTGTGGTTTGCATAAATGTACAATGCCAACATTCCTCTGCCAACTGGGTTGTATAAACCATCCAGACCTCTCAGATGGTCTGAGACAGGTCGGCTTACTCTCTCTGGCGTCAAAACTAAACATGAAACAAAAAGCAGCTCTTAGGTTTTTTTTTAGCTTTAGGCACCATGTTTCTGGCACAAACTCGTGCCAGACTTGTTTCACTTATTTCAAAACTAGGCTCTTCAAAATTCTGCCCAAAACGTTTTGGTTTGCCACTGCTGATTGTTATATTTATTTTCAAGCGATTTATCCATATTTCTCACTACACTATCAAAGTTTTATTCTTCTGTTTTTACTATAAAAATCCAATCAATAGGCCTATGTACCTTCTTAGAAAATTGGCTACTGTTTCTTTTATGTCTTTATGCCTTTCTGTGTCTAACATAAATCACCTAGATTGCCTTTAGAGGTGCCATATTAATGAACTTAACTAAACATATTTACTTTTACTTACTTACTTCCATGTAGTTACAAAGTCCCAATGTTGCGTTTTACGCACTGGAAACTCGTTGGTGAGGCAGTTTTGTCATAATGCTCTCAGACTCCGAATCACCCACAGATTTAGTCTGGAATAAAATCTGTTTCAAATGTAGCTTTTTCCACCATTACGGTTAATATTACTTGTGTTTTTATAAGCCTGTATTAATGTCTCGATTTGTATCTTTAGAACATTGTGTTCGTGCGTAAAACGCAGGCTCTTATGAGTAGAAATCAGAAAAGTCTTGAAGGATAACTTCAGTCAGGCAAAGCATAATGTGCAAGTGTATCACTTATATAGTTAGACAACTTACCTATAAAAATGAAAGTAATTATCACCCGTACTTCCATCGCAGAGTTTAATGACCGCCGTCCACTTGGGATTTAACCGTTCATGATAAATGTCTCACATCTGGAGCTTAATCCAAACTCCTGCACAAAACGAGTGCTGTCTTGTCACAGACAAGTCTTCTAAATAAATCCAAATGTCAGCACTCACAAATATCATATATATCAGTCTTTTAATAACGCACAGCAGTATCACAAACGTTTCAGCACTTGGCTTTCCTCAGACAAGTCTTCACCAGACCCAGGACCTTGCAAAAATATTTAATAAGTAAAATATTAATAAAAACGGGACGCGTTTAAACTTGCAGCAACTACAACGAGTCAAAGAAAAACAGCCGTACTGCATACTGCAGCGGATACGCATTACGCACTCACACATAAGGGCGTAGATTGGGGGGGGGGGGGGGTACTTTGAGAAGGTGGGTCCTCAGCCAGAAAAACTTTGAGCATCAAACACTTAATTTTCTGCATTCTGGTTAATTTTGATGTACCGATGTAATCAAAATGTCTCCTTTGCTATTTCAATATTTTTATTAAGGGGGGGAGGGAACTCCTATGCACACACACACACACACACACACACACACACACACACACAATGTCACTAATGATATTGATGCAGACAGCATTGTCTGCTCATTACCTCCCAGCATGCATTAAATTTGGTTTTAAAGACTCGTTGACAGTTTCAGTTTATAAAATGAGTGGTTATGTGAAAATGTTTTAAAGCAACACTAATGGAGGATTGCGCTTTTTACTTCATAGGGTCCCCCTACAGACGAAAAACGGTATTGTTTTGTGCATGCATTTGTTGACAGGACAATGATACCGGTAAACTTCCTGAAGCTGGCCATGTAATGCGCGATCATATCTTCAGAACAGGTAAAGTAGCCTTATAGCATTTTGTACATACATGATTAGGCCGATTGCTCAAGGTGACTGGAGAAATTTAACTCTAATTGGCAACTGCGTGGCACTATAACAACAGAAAAATGCTTAAAAATGGCTAAAATGCAACCGATGAGGTGTATTTTTTACACTTTAAACCACATCTCAACCGAGAAAAGTGTCTCCTTTGGATAAAGTTGTGTAGTAACGTTAGACCACAACATCAACTCAACGTGAATAAGATTGACAATGATGTCTACATCTGTTCTAAGCTAAGTCAACATCGTGTTTGAGGCAACATATTGTGACTTTGCTGGAAAGAAATATAAAGTTATCTTTAACATCTCTAGCTAACGTTAGCTAAAGATAGCCTAGCGTTAGCTGCTAGCTGCGTTGTTCATCATGTCACCTTGTTTGCTGGGCATTTATTAGCCTATTTTGTTCTAGTTTTGTACTTTGGTGATCGTACATCATTGTTAGCTGTTGTCCAAAGGGCTCTAGTTAAGCTAACGTTAACTTCTCGAGTTTAGCTTCATTAATTTATCTGTAATCACAGAGATAACAAAGGTTGGCAAATGTTATGCTGAATGATTCAGTTTAATACTGTAGCACCAAACTAACAGAGAGACACTCTTGGTAAAGATGGTAAAAAGGCCGTTATCCTTTTCTCATATTCTGAGCCAAAAACCTTAACTTCAGTGGCACTTGAACTTGTTGTCTTTGATGGCAACGGCAATGAGATGCGGTTCACAAGCGTACACTGTGACCTGTAAATTTTGGCTTGTAATTTAAGCTTTTCATCGACCTTCTCAACAATAAAATGATGAATATATTCCTCCAATGCGTAGTTCAGGCCCTTTTGGTTACTTCTCAATGACATCTGATCGTTATGTCTCCAAAAATCATCAATTGCCTCCTGCGGAATGCCGTGTACTGTGACACCTGCCATAGCGCCCAGTCACTGAATATTGATAGTTTGTCTGAATGAGTGGAGGGGGGCGTGGCTTAGCCATAGGTCAATTAGAAGACGCCTATGTGAAGCCAAGCTATCGGCAAGAAGCCCCATTGTTGCAAACACGACTTGTGCCGAAGTGGTTACAATTTGCCAAAGAACATACTGACTGGGCCTAAAGAGAAATGGTGCAACATTTTGTGGACTGATGAAAGCAAGATTATTCTTTTTGGGTCTAGGGGCCGCAGACAGTTTGTCAGACAACCCCCAAACACTGCATTCAAGCCACAGTACACTGTGAAGACAGTGAAGCATGGTGGCTCAAGCATCATGATATGGGAAGAACAGGGAACAGGATCAGTTTGAATACATCAAAATACTTGAAGAGGTCATGTTGCCTTATGCTGAAGAGGAAATAACCTTGAAATGGGTGTTTCAACAAGACAACAACAGTAAGCGAGCAGTGTCTTGGTTCCAGACCAACAGGATTGACATTATGGAGTAGCCAGCCCAATCCCCGGACCTTAATCCTATAGAAAACTTGTGGGGTGACTTCAAAAATGCTGTTTCTGAGGCAAAACCAAGAAATGCAGAGGAATTGTGGAACATAGTCCAGTCGTCCTGGGCTGGAACACCTGTTTACAGGTGCCAGAAGTTGGTCAACTCCATGCAACACAGATGTGAAACAGTTCTCAGACACAGTGGTCTTACAACTAAATATTAGTTCAAGGATTCACGGGAAAGCTAAATCTTCAAGCATTTTTCAGTTTATGTAGTAAATGTTTGAGTTTGTAAAGAAAAATGCTGACACTGGGTTTTACACACTTTTTTCAACTGCTATTATTTTGAACACAACTATGCAGTACATTTAGTGGTATTTGTTGTGGCACTGTTTAGCACTGTTTGCAGTGGTCCCAGTTCAGGTGGAGTATTTATCATGTCATTAATCTGAACTCATCTTGCAACCTATATGTTACACGTCCTACTCTTTATGCTGATGTGGCTTTCACTGTCTTTCTCTATTTAGTAGAGATAGTCTGGTAAAGGAAACATTTTTGGAAAACAAATGATGCCATCATACGCAAGTTCAACTGCCCATCCCTCATGTTCTGGAGTCATCAGTATCTGGTGCTGCTCAGCCTTGATCTTGGAACACTAATAATGTTAGTGCCACCACATTAGACTGTCGCTTTGACTGTCGTTGGACTTCTGCTTGCTTATACAACAAAACAGGAGAGACTGTTGTTTTAAGGCTTAGACACACCAAACCGACCAAACCGAGACACAAGTGAATTACAGCAGTGCTGATATTCAGTACAACAGCACTCCCACTCATGTTATAGTGCCTATATATAATATAAGGTGAAATGCATTAATGAAGTCTGACATATTAAACAGTTTTGTACAGCATTATAACACAGGATATAAATTACATTACAGTATGAGCATGGCATATGTATAAAAGTACTGCTGCTAATAATAATAAATATAGTAAAATATATAATATAAGAAATAGGAGGAGATAAAGTGTGTCAGACACCATAGGAACTGGATGTGTGTGTTTGAGATATTAGCTGGCTGGTCAAAGTGACTGAGAGAGAGAAATGTAAGACTAAGCCTCTTCCCTCACAGCTGAGGAAATAGACATAATCTAATTTGAAGCTAACTTTACAGCCACAGGACATGTTGTAGATTACTTTATTTTGATTATTCAATCTAATTTCTTGACATTTTTGATGGGGGCATGTTTGGTAGTGGCATGTTTTGCTGTCTGCCTCTTTAGCTTTTCTGATGCAACCACTAGAGGGAGCTAAAGTCAAACTTTCTGACACAACTCCAAGCCCTCTGACATTTGTACTGATTAACTGTTCCGGCTTCAGTTTCCTTGGTCAGAAAAAATCAAGAAAACTCAAGAACCTGATTGTGGAATTACTATATTACTAATTACTTAAGTCTTTCCTTCATTTATAAATCTTGAAGGCAGCTGTAATCAGAGCTGTAATCAGAGCGTCAGCTCCCCGGTCCTCTTCACTCTGTACACTGATGAATGCAGGAGTTCACATCCTAACAACCATGTCATCAGATTTTCAGATGATACTATCATCTTAAGTCTGTTGGATGTGAATGCCTGCCCCTCTGTGTACTTCAGTGAGATAGCCACCTTCAAAATCTGGTGTGACAATAACTTCCTGGTGTTAAATACCAAAAAGACAAAAGAGATGATTTTTGATCCTAAAGAAATTGCAGCTCATGACCCGGTAATCTTTGATAACTGCGTTATTGAACAGGTGTCCTCGTATAAATACCTGGGCCTGATGGTGTCTAATAACCTTTGCTGGAGTGATCATGTGGATTTCCTCTGTAACAGACTAGCTCAGAGGCTACACTTTCTCAGAAGGCTGCAGCTGTTTGGGGTCCAAACCGAGATCATGTTAACATTCTATAACGCTGTGTATTATAAGAGTATAGTATTATAAGATACGGCATGGCAGTGTGGTTCGGCTCCCTCACAGTCCAGTGTAAGGCCAGACTTCAGAGAATGGTGACTACAGCTGTGAAGATAGTGGGGAAAAATGATCACTTCCAGTCCCTCCAGGCAATATATGAGGGAGCAGTTGTCAAGGGAGCAAATAAGATCCTTCTCATGTTCTCTTTCAGGAGTATGAGCTGTTGCCGTCGGAGAGGCGCTACAGAGCCAGCAGGTGTAGGAGTTCCTGTTCAAATTGTCCTTTATTCCCACTTCCATTTTATTATTAAACAAACAAACAAACACCTCTCATGGCAGAGCCCCTCCCTCCCCCCACTAGGGTAGTGGGGAGGCCTACTGCTGCGGATCCACTACCCTAGCCCCCCTCCACCCCACCACCTGACCTCGGTCGGGTGATGGGGAGGGCTCACTGTTGTGGACCCACCTCCATTCTGGTAATTTTATATGGAACATATAACATGTGGGCAGGGGGGAGGCTTATGGCTGCTGATCCCCTGCCTGTCAAATTCACCATTAATCACTGTTTACCATTGCTTATTACTGAATTCTCCTCAATTATGCTAATAGGTGGTTGCCTGCTCACCTGCTGGCCCTGCGATGCCCCCCTGGTTGAGCCATATGTGCGCAGGGCTATTTTATGCCTGAGTGGTCTGGTCATTGTTGTTCTAGTATTGTTTTTATTTGCAACTGATTTTTATTTGCAACTGATTTAATATAATTTTAACTCTTTTTACTGGTGTTTTTATTTGACCTCTGTATTTATTTGTTTTTATCTGCACTCACTTGCACTTTGAGATAGGCCAGTGCAATACCTGTAGTTCCCTTTGTTTGTAACCTTACATACAAGGCAAATGGTCACACTATTCTTGCACCAGTAGTCTGTAACTGTAACACACTCAGTGCACTATGTTGGCAACTTGTCTGTGTTGATTGTATGTATGTATGTATGTATGTATGTGAATATTGCAGCAGTTTGCACTATACTGCCCAAGATTAATTTCCCTTGTGGGACAATAAAGTTTATCTTATCTTATCTCTTAAACTGTGTACAGAACTGAGATAGCCTAGTGTGGCTGTCAACTCAGTTTTACAGTCATACCCAATTTATCTCATCCCAAGACTGTTTAGAAACCCCAGTGTGCAGAAATATTGAAATACACCAAAATAAGTGTATCATATCATATGGCACATTGAAATGTGTTTCAGTGTTAAAAATATAATTATTTATCATGTAAATACATATAACTCGTATTGTCAGTGTAAGGAAATGTTGGACACGATCTCATAAAAGGGTCACCTTAGACCTTTTCATGGGCCCCCCTTTGGCCTTGGGTAGGGGTCATCTGTACCTTCTGACCCCACTGAGAGCAGGCCTGCTTATGTCTACAAGGAAATGAATACTATACTACATGGACTGGAAGCACCAGTTGAAAGGTAATCCTGTAAGGAAACATGAATACACAGTATTAACCTACATGTAACCAACCAAACTGTTGTCTATTGTCTTTCTTTTCCTGCTTCCTATGATTGAAGCCGTTTTTTTATAGCATGAGTTGCACCTGCCTGCAGGCTATCAAACAATGACTGTATTCTTTCCAATGCCTACCATCTGCTGTGAAGGTTTTTTATGACGACTAATGGGGAGTCGTCATAAAAAATTGATGGCAACCATCTGCCTTAGAAAATTAAAGTAATCAATAACCATACACTGTATAAAGAAGTGGCCACTGTGACATCACCAACTGGTTTGTGGACTACTGTTTTAGTGCTTTTGGTTTGGTAATTTTGACGGTGTCGTTTCAGTCTTTTGGAGCCAGAAGTGATCATATTTGGGCGAGAGGGTGGATCTGACTGAGAACCCGACGACAACGTCATGATAGCTACTTGTCATTCACAAGGCAGACACATACTTTAAAGCATACTGAGGAGTTGCTAAATGGGTTTTCATTGTTTGAAGCACAATGATAATAAAGATCTTTTCTATACCATACTTTGTCATCTATTTTACTCTAAATGGGACCGTAATTTACAGAATGAACATCACGCTGTTCTGAGGAAGACTTAAAACTAGTGATTGAGACCATAATCTCAGTAGGAAAATGTTTACTGAGATAATAAAATGAAAATTCATGAAGAGTCATTTTCACATAAACGTGTTCAGTCAAGCTTTTTTTTTTTTTTTTGCAGCCAGTGGAGTCATCCCCTGCTGGCTATTAGAAAAAAATGCAAACCTTAATAATGTGAGACAAAGATTCAGTAAAAATAAATATTTTACAAGAACAATAATATAAAATAAATAGAAAATGAAATGCATTCATCACATCTGTCCTTCAGATTGTCTACAAACAGTGCAAATATGAGTAAATCAAAACCAAAAGGTCCACTGTCTCTGGAATCGCTCTGTTGTCCATGTATGTGAGCAATCTGTTCTCATTCCCAGGGTGGTGAATATCTAACTTTCAACTAACTCTTATGTAATCCCGTCTGCCGCAATTACGTTGCAGAAAGAGCCAGAAAGTCAGAATTCTGAATTACTGGTCACCTGCTCTCCTCGGTTTCCAGAGCCTCAGCTTTAATCACAACCACTTCGTCAAGGCAACTCAGTTCACCTGTTCCTCATTACTCACAGCCACAATATATACCCGTGCCTCACAGACACTCACTGCCAGATTGTTCTTCGCCACTCATGCAAGACTCTCCAGCATTTTCTTCCAGACTGATTTCCCATAGCAGACCCCGCCTGTCTCTGACCTGCTTGCTTCATCTTATTCCTGGTGAACGCACCACACTTCTGTCCCTGACCATGACATCTGCTTCCACATCCTGGGTTCCTGTTTGCCTGTGGCTGCTTGATGTTACCATCTGATGACGACGCTATAGTGTGAGGGTTCCAGTCTGCTTAACTCTGGTTTCCTGCGGTCGCCACACTTCCCATTGTATTTGTGAGTCCTGTGAGTACTTACCTGCTAGCTTCTCTGCTCTCTGCCTGGCCTTGACCTATCTTCTGCCTGTCTCCTACTGGTTTGCCTACCTGGACTGTGCATTTACCTGGTTCTGCACCTTCTACCTCCATGACTACATCCCCTGCCTGCTCCTTCACGGTACCGTTGCTAATGCCACCACTCACTCACCTGCCTCTCGGCCCGGTTCAGCCTGCCAAACCAGCCAGGCTGCCAAGGCCCTTGTGGAGAGACTTTGCTGGAGTGCTGAACTGTATTGTGTGCTGTTTACTGGTCCAGACCTGTATCTGCTGAGTTGTAAAAGTAAACGCCATAACAGACTGTTCCTGGTCTCTGTTGTGTTGCAATTAGGTCCTAATACTACCCGTTACAGAATACAGTGGAAAGAAGGAGTTGTGGTGGGGTCAAACACACACTGGACTTTCACCCAGGAGACTGCTGTTTGTGTCCCGTGTGAGACAAAGTCAACTTCAGTTTTTTTTTAACCACATAATGTAGTTACTGGTGTATGTCACGTGATATAGTTGTCAGGTGACACAGTCGTCAGATCATTTCTCTAAACCTAACCACATTTCCTGTGAAGACAAAAGTTTATTTTGATGACACTGTAAGACGTAATGAGCGTAAATTGACACAGAGAATGACACGTCCAAAAGTGACACTGGAGGGGTCCCAGATAGTAGTCGGGGGGGGAATGAGCCCTCAAGTCATCATATTCTCTGTACAGTCTCACTCATTTCAGCCATTTGCACAGGAAATGACCCACTAACAGACAACACACCACCAAATCAATTCCTTTAGTTCAGAACTTAACTGTTCTTGACAGCTCCTAGTTTGAAACATAGGACATCTGACTAAGCTGCCATATTTGATGATGATGTGAGCAGTCCATCGTTTGGTCTCAGACATTATAAAGAGTGTCTGTATGAATCGGCACCATTGGATGAGCCTCCAGTTTATAATAGACTGTTGATAGATTGGAGCTGTCGGCACTTTCTGATGAATCTGGTAAAGTTCCCCTCTGGAAGAAAAAATAAGGGAAGTGAGTGGTATGAAGACTTTAAGAGAGTCCTTTCTACTGATAAATCTATCTGATCTGGTCACATTCTGTCTTTTTGATAGTCAAACCACCTAAGCTATGTAGGTGATACGTGACAGATGCAAGTTAATATTTACCTTTTGCTTTACTATATGATGCTGCTGGCCAGTTAGCAGGTAAATTGTTTGTCCTGGTTAATTGAGCTGACTCTTAAGTGCATAAACTTAGACCAGCAGTTTTTAATGTTCATAGTTGGCAGATATTTAGATATTTGCATGTTTACAGTGAACTACATGAAGATAGACATGTTAGGTAACAGATGTGAGACGCCACATCGAAACCCTCAGTGACTCTAGCAGACATGATAGATTTACTTTGTGAGAGGGTAACTATGCAAACACTGCTGATAACAGCATGGCCTGGAAACAGGGGACATAATTTCCATCACACATTACCTGTGGGTGTATTTGCAGACCAACCTGACTGCGTCTGTCTTCAGAAATATCAATGTCAGCATAGTATAGGTCTGGTTCGCTGCTCACTGAATCTGCAAAGAGACAAAGCTGAAGTTAAATGTTAAGTTGCAATGAAGTAAAATTTAATTTACACAGCAGCACATTTGAAATCGAGGGTGACAAAGTGCTTCACAGGTACAAAAACATTTTGAGTGCAAGTGACTCGTGTGAACAGGAGTTTTTGAAGTTGGTCCAGTACTGTGAGAAAGGGCTGCAGACGGCAGCGGCAAAACAGGCAACAGAGGAACCACTCAGGGCAGGTACGCCTTGTCATATTTACGTCCACTAAAAGTGGTTCTTTTGGCCACTGACAGGCTCAGCTTGTTAACACAAGTACCCCTTGTTAGCAACCATCTCTTTCGCTTGTGTTAACCACAGACCTTATTTCAGACATCTAACCAAATTCTTTGAACTTTGTAAAGGAAACCAAAGTGCTAAAACCCTAACTGGTTTCTGTGCTTTAGGACTCCTTCCTGCACCACTCTATTCAACAGTGACTGATGTTCATGTCTCCATTGTGACTCTACCTGTAAAGCACCTGGAAAGCACCTGGAAAGCGATGCTAGTGATCATATAACATCCTGAAGCAAATATAATCAAACCTGATAGCATGTGACACCAATGTGTGTGTGTGTGTGTGTGCGTGTGTGTGTGTACTTTGTGTATTCAAAGCTTTTAAAATGTGTTTGTAATCTGCTCTCAGAGTCCACACACAAGCCAAACATAAAGCCTTTAACTAAAGCTTAGACTCCCACAGTCATCGTGGTTACAGAGAGCTTTACAGAACATCATTGGAATTTGGGGAAAGTCCACTGTGATAAATGTGTTGTGAAATGAAACAAGAAGCTCTGTCTTCGGTTTAAGCAAACATCCCCTAAAGCTGAGGTCATGTACCCCATCCTTTAGTACTGTAGCACTGACCAGATCCTGTCTCTAATCAGTGAGACATTCAGACAGATATTTGCACAGTTAGAACGAAAGGCAGCTGCCTCTTTCACTTCAGTGTGACATCTGCCTTGGCACCGCAGGGTTTACTGGAACATGATGCCTTTTTAAGTAAAATCGGTACAGACGGATGTTAAAATGTCCTGACTTTTTTGTCTAACATATTAAAGGAAAACTTATGTTTAATCTTGTATAAATGTCTTGTTTTCTGCCTCATGTATGAACAATGTACAGTGCCCTCCAAAAGTATTGGAACAGTGAGGCCAATTCGTTTACTTTTGTTGTAGACTGAAAACATTTGGGTTTGACATCAAAAGATGAATATGAGACAAGAGATCAACATTTCAGCTTTTATTCCCAGGTATTTACATCTGGATCTGATACACAACTTAGAAGATAGCATTATTTGTAATGGAACACAAAATTTTTAGGTGAGCAAAAGTATTGGAACATATAAACTTAAAATAGATTAAAGTGAATGAGACTTAATATTTAGTTGCAAATCCTTTGCTTTCAATAACTGCATCAAGCCTGTGACCCATTGACATCACCAAACTTTTGCATTCTTCTTTTGTGATGCTTTCCCAGGCTTTCACCGCAGCCTCTTTCAGTTGTTGTTTGTTTTGGGGGGTTACTCCCTTCAGTCTCCTCTTCAGCAGGTAAAATGCATGCTCTATTGGGTTTAAGTCTGGAGACTGACTTGGCCAGTCTAAAACCTTCCACTTCTTGCCCCTGATGAACTCCTTTGTTGTTTTGGCAGTGTGTTTTGGGTTGTTATCTTGCTGCATGATGAAGGATCTCCCAATCAGTTTGGCTGCATCTTTCTTTAAATTAGCAGACAAAATGTTTCTGTAGACTTCTGAGTTCATTTTGCTGCTGCCATCATGTGTTACATCATCAATGAAGATGAAAGAGCCCGTCCCAGAAGAAGCCATGCAAGCCCAAGCCATGACATTACCTCCACCGTGTTTCACAGATGAGCTTGAATGTTTGGGATCATGAGCAGATCCTTTCTTTCTCCAAACTTTCGCCTTTCCATCACTTTGGAAAAAGTTAATCTTTGTCTCATCAGTCCATAAAACTTTTTCCCAGAATTTTTGAGGCTCATCTCTGTACCTTTTGGCAAATTCCAGCCTGGCCTTCCTATTCTTCTTGCTAATGAGTGGTTTGCATCATCTGGTGTAGCCTCTGTACTTTTGTTCATGAAGTCTTCTGCGAACAGTAGATTGTGATACCTTCACTCCTGCCCTCTGGAGGTTGTTGCTGATGTCACTAACAGTTGTTTTAGGGTCTTTCTTTACAGCTCTCACAATGTTTCTGTCATCAACTGCTGATGTTTTCCTTGGTCTACCTGTTCGACGTCTGTTGCTTAGTACACCAGTGTTTTTTTTCTTCTTCAGGACATTCCAAATGGTTGTACTGGCTATGGCCAATGTTTGTGCAATGGCTCTGATTGATTGTCCATCTTCTCTCAGATTCACAATTGCTTCTTTTTCACCCATAGACAGCTCTCTGGTTTTCATGTTGGTTCCACCTCTAAATGCAGTCTGCACAGGCAAAACCTATTGTACGCAATCTGAAACTGAGCTCAGACATTCAGTGCTATTTATTGTTTGAATAATCAGTGTAATTGGGAGACACCTGGGCAACAAAACACACCTGTCAGTCACATGTTCCAATACTTTTGCTCTGATGAAAAATGGGTGGGTTCAAACAAAAGGTGCTATCTTCTAAGTTGTGTATCAGATCCAGATGTAAATACCTGGAAATAAAAGCTGAAATGTTGATCTCTTGTCCCATATTCATCTTTTGATGTCAAACCCAAATATTTTCAGTCTACAACAAAAATAAAGGAATTGGCCTCACTGTTCCAATACTTTTGGAGGGCACTGTATGTAAGTATTTGAGGTTTTATGATGTGAGGATGTTTGACTTAAATTCTCTCTTTCAAGGAATGGGAAGTTTGGTTTGGACCTAATCCTAACAGGACATTTACTAAGAGTGCAAATTAAAGAATAAATGCTCTGACAACAACAGAGCATAACCTTATAAAAGACCAGTACATTAACTAAACTACAATTATTGGTTACTTAATCAAAGTTTGTGGATTAAAATAATTACAAAATGAATATATTTTTCACTTGATCTGCAGTATTTTCCATGTAGTAAATATTTGTCTGACTTCCTGTATGATTCTGGAGCCAGTTGCAAAAAGCACCTTAAATTTCTAAGACTTAATTTTCCCTAAGCTGAGGGACTTACTTAAGGGTGTTGCACTGAATCCCTTAGAAGGTGCCTTTAGTTAAGTAAAAATGTAAAGTTATTTACTGCATTTAAAGAGATTTTACAGTGTTAAAATACTACAGTTTCCATGACAACCATTTGTTTGCTTGTGATACCTAAAGTCTTTTGTTCAATGGTGTAACTAACTTTAAGGGGTTCCTTAAGTATGAGACTAAGATACGAAGAAAACCTTAAGTACTTATGTGAACATTTTAAGGAAACCTGAAGGAAAACACGTGCTTTGTGCAACTGATTTTATTCTAAGAAATTCTTAACGTGGACTTTCTTAACTTAAGGTGTTTTGTGCAACCAGTCTCTGGCTCTTAGTCATTTTCTCACGCTGCAGCTGCTTTGTTTACTTTGAAACTCTCTTCAGAATGAAAGTGACATATTGGTTGTTTGTTCAATGTCTGATATAACCTGCTATACTTACATTTACCTGAAATACGGCTTGTGCGTCAAACCCTGACAGCAGTGACTGCTGTTTGCATCCTGTTTACTAACATAACCAGGGTCTGCATTTATCAAACTGCTAGAGGTGACTTTTTAAACCCTTTATCTTTAATTCTACTCACAAATTTAAGATTAAAAAGTTATTTAATAATATTTTTGAAACTTGCACTAAAATATAGGAGAGGTCACTCAAAAGTGTCTTGTGGAGGCTGTTTGTAAACAAAGAAAAGTTATGTTTACAGTCAGTACTCACCAAAAATGTACTCTGTGTATACCTGAGGTCTAACAAATGTGCTGAGTACACTTCCTTCCTCATGAGAATCTGTAAAGCTGGAGGTCTATTTTAAATCCTGCATTGTCTCCATGTCTTTTATTTCCATTTATTTCACAGATAAGAAACAATAAATTGTGAAGCCTCCACTAAAATAGCATTTTAACTCCTGTGTGTGATTTATCCTTCAGGGATTTATACTTCGGGATTTATCCTGGCTTCATATGAGCAGAGGAAATCTCCGCTTGTTGGTAGGCTAATTTATACAATGTAAAATGCCATAGGCTGGCCTTAATAACGTTAGCATGTTGTAATTGTCTGGAGAACATGTTTAGTATGACACAGTTGTTTTGTCGGTGAATCTTGTGAGTTGTAATGGAGCCGAATTATGTACTGTTACCTTTGTTAAATATTGTGTTGTCCCTGAATTTATGTGAGAAGAAGAAGAGATTGACATGTTGTATTTGTGGGGAAAACGTGTCCAGATAAAGTGCTTTGTCTGTGAATGCTGCGAGTTATAGTGAAGCAGATTTGTGTACTTGGGTTTGAAATTGTCTCTTTGAAGCCATGTTCAATGTGTATTTGGGGTGTGTTTTGAGTCCTGATCTAATGCTAGAGACAGGCCCTGATCAAACAGAAAGTGATTCTTCCTGTTTTGCTTGAATGAAGAGGTCCAGAGGTAAAATTATCCAGCACTTCACAAGAAAAAAGCCAAAGGTAAATATATTAGGTATTATAGGTAATTTGACATCTGATCAGTTGCTCTTTGTACATGGAAAGCACCTGAAAACCCAAGCTCAGGGAACTTACAGAGATAGTTCAGTGTTTTTTGAAGCAGGGTTGTGTAAGGTACTTTTCCATAGTCATAGTTCTACCTTCAGTAGATGGTGTCGGCAAAATGCCAATTTGAAGAAGAAGGCAGGAGTGCCGGCACAGAAGAGCAATAGAATGTATTTTAGCCACCTAAATAAAAGTCCTACCCCAAAAAATAAATATCAGTCTGACTGAGGTTATATTGAGGATATTTTCACCGCTTTACCATAAAACATCCATATTCCTATGCAGAAGTGCAGCTCTGCCACTCACTGTATCACACCGCAGATCAGCTGTTTGTGTCAGACTTTAAGTGGTTTGTGGAGGAGACAATAAATACAAGACGATAAAAAAACAAGTGATTATGACAGTAACGATGAAATGTCGTTTACTGTGGAGACCAGAGGATACCTAGAGAGGATAATAGAGAAAAACTTTTGCAGAGGAAGACCAGATGGGCCTGGGCCTCGTGGCCTGAGATTTTTGTTGTCTTGTTTGTGTGCTTGTTTTATTTGTTAATAAATCAAATGGATTTGAGTGTTTTAAAGATGTCTTATGTGGTTATTCTTTGGTCAGTGGTGGAGTTTTGTTCATCCCATAGGGCCACCAAGGGTGGGGTGAAACACTCCCCATTACAAAAAATCCAAACTATCCCTTTCAGTTTTTCAATGGCCTTTGTTCAACCCAGTGATGTCATGCGAACACAATTTATCTCTCAGCTCAATTTACATTCATAACCACAGTATAATGTGGAAAAGAAACAAGCAGTGAGATAAAAAAACCCCCCCGAACAAACAAAAAACAAATACCTGCCTTGTGTTTGTCTGATTGTCCTCTTGTTTTTGTCGAGACACTTCCACGTGATGACAAACATAATTACAGCAAACACAATGGGAATTCCAATTCCAATCACATCTGTCAAACAAAACACCCAAAATCAATAAACACACTTAACATCATGAATGTTAAAATGTTACGAGCTTTTAAATTATGATATTTTATATTTTGTTTAAATTAGTGTTAGCATTAGTCTTACAATGTCTTGTGTTCATGTTGCCCCTGCTGTCTGTGTTGTTTTGGTCACTGCAGAGTGTTATAACGTCAACTGGACGAGTCTTGTTTTCAGCAGGATTGGCTGCTACACATCTGTAAGAGAAGCTGAAATCCTGGCTGTGCACAGTCAGAGGTAAAGAGAGAACGGAGCCGGTCTGGTTCAGTATTTCTTCGTCTTTGTACCACGACAGTGTCGCCTCCTCAGCTTTCTTCACAAAACACAGCAAGGTGCAGCCATCAGCGCTCACACTCAGTGTGCTCACAGCAGGAGTTGGTACAGGCTCTAGAGAATAAAGTTACAGAGATTAAAAATTAGACAACATGACTGATTTTAGAAGTCCTAAACTACGCTTTTATACTTTCTGTTCATAAATGATACTTGTAGAGTGCCGTGTAGGTCATCATTAGCAACTGCTTCTACCCTGCTGGTCTGCACTGATACTAGAGGAGCGGTAACAACTGCAGCAACTTCGCTGCTGGAATTTTTAAAATTTCAGACGTCATATGCCATCAAAGAGGGAGAGGACAGAGAGACAGGCAGAAAGAGCGCACATCCCTGCCCTTCCAAGGCCTAAGGCAGGGAGAGCAGCAGACCCCCGGGAACAGAACAGAGCAGCATCAATGACAAACAGAAATGACATTGATAAGTCAGACACAGCATGAAAAGGAGGAGCTGGGGTGGAGGTGGGTTGCAAAGCAGCTTGCAGAAGAAGCAGCAAGAGTAGGCAGGTCAGAGCAGTTTAAATAGGGCGCTCTGAATGAGATTTGCCAGTGGGTTGCATAGAAAGGAATCATGTGATCTATCAGCTGATTTGGAAATGAAACAGTGTATTAGGATTGGGCCTAGATCATGGAGTAACTGCTGAGGTCACAAATGGGCCTAGGATGCTGAAATGTTGCCACCAACACACTGGTTGGTTTACTGGCAAAGGAAATGTAACTTACCATACACTGTGAGTTTATATGATGCAGTGAAAACGTTTCCTTTTTTAGAGTCAATATTATAAATCCCTGAGTCGTTCCTCTGCAGGCCAGTGATTGTAAAGAGTCCAGTGTCGCTGTCCCAAAGAAGTCTGTCTTTGTAAAGTTCCTCATATACTTCAATATTCTTATTTTCCACCATAGCTAAGATTATTCTTCCAAATGAAACAAACCCCTGCACCATCACAGGGTCAGGTAAAGTAATGGATCCCCCTTCAGTGCCTGCCAGGTACCCCTTCACGTCCTCAGTAAGAGATGGGTTAATCGCTGTAAAAAAACGTGGAGAGATGCAGTCAATAGAGATGTACAAAGTGAATCCACTGACAGAGCAAGCTCACCATATCTACTACAGCCTTAGAAAACACTGTAGCCATGTGTATGAAATCCTTGACAGTGACTTACTGTCCTTGCTGTGTGCCACATTTTTATGATAAATATGATAGTAATAAGTTGTCATTTCCACAGAGATCATTAGGTAACCATCTCCTTCTGATACTGGTTTTTACAAAATAAACATTTACAATTAATGCACTTTGGATACATTTAAAAACAGCAAACAAGTTAAACATTTCTTGACGAGATAAAAAATTGTAGCAAACGAGCCAGGTGGCCAAAAACACAACAACAAATGAATGGTCGCTCCGTGTCTGCTCTATGTCAGTGTTGTTTTTCTACCATCATGCAATGTGTTCCTGCACGTTCAACTGTGAACTGGGCGGCACGGAAGTGCAGTGGTTAGCAGTGGTTAGCAGCACTGTGGCCTCACAGCAAGATGGTTCCTGGTTCAAACCGGCTTCCTCCCACCACCCAAAGACATGCAGGCCAGATTAATTGGTTGGTCTAAATTGGTCGTAGGTGTTAATGTGAGCATGTTAATGTGTCAGCCCTGTGACAGTCTGGTGACCTGTCCAGGGTGTACCCCACCTCTCACCCAATGTTAGCTGGGATAGGCTCCAACTCCCCTAACAGGATAAGCAGTTACGGAGAATGAATGAGTGAACTAGTCAGATTTTTTATTCTTTTAGTCGCAGTTATGTATTTTTGAGCACTGTTCCTGTTGCAGTCCTGTAATCATCAGATACCGCTGTGGGTTCACATTGACTGAACCCAGCATGACTTTTAAGAGGCATATAAATCAGGTGGCTATTTGCTCCTCCACGTAAGTTAATGGAGGACACTCTTCTGCATGGGAGAGAGCACACCTGTGTCCTGTTCCCCATTTAATGTCTATTGAGCTGTTTTATAGCTCAGTATAAACTGTCAGACTGTCATGGTGACATGTTCGTAAATCATCAAAAAAATGTTTTCATCCTGGCTACGACTGAGTGACTATTTTTGTTCACACGCAGCGATTTATTGGGGTCGGCACCTCTCTAACATTGGTGTTAGTTCCTCCTCTCTATCATCCAGTAATAACACTGTAAACAGTTGGATGGAAAGACCCTGCGCTGTTTTATCAGCTCGCTGCAATTAAATGACAGCTGCGGAAAATCCATTTTTCATTTATACTGAAGATCTGTTCATTTCTACATATTTCTGTCACACACTGTTCCAATGCTGTATTGCCTAGTATTAAAGTTTTTCATTTCTTTTCTTCTTTTTTTTTCTCACGGAGTGAGTGTCATCTGGAAACTTTTCTTTCCCAGCTCAGTTTTTCTAATTGAAGCCAGGGTGCATAAAAAAGGTGACAGAGTTGCCATTTCCTTCCTTCCGTCTTTCCTATGGCAATTACCATCGATTGAATATATTGCTTTTTGGTTCAGTCTTCCTGTTGAGCTACATTCCGAAATAAAAAACTGTGACATTGGTAACTTCCACATTCATTTTGACATACCCCTAGGACAACAGCACTGAAGTATTTTGGGTAACTACGGATTGACTCAGCATGTGATGAGTTATTGGAAAGCGGGAAAGAAAAACTATGGAAAACCCCTCAGGGAGAGACTGTGGACAAAGTGATGTGATGAATGAGATGCACCTGTGAGCTGGGGGAGGTGAATAATCTATCAAAGGAAGCATGAATGAGGAAGAGGAAGAGGAAGGAGACTGACTAAAGAAGAAATCACTTAATGTTGAGTCTAGTTTTTGGATGTCTGCAAAAATAGGACAAACAGTGACATACATATGAAAATAAGTGGGGGCTGTGAGGGTAGCTAGCTATCCAGCGGATCTCTTCCACTTGTTTTTATTAATATTATCAAAGTGACAAGTTTTAATATGTGATTATTCTCCTGTCTGGCGTTCTATTCTTACTTTAAATATTTAGGACTAGTCCATACCCATTGAGTGCACAGTTGCCCACGTACAGTTTCACATGGTGTGTGTTTGGGATGTAGGTCATAGGAAATTGCAGATTAAATAGTCAACTGAACCCATTAAGAAGAATGAAGAATGTATTCAGACAGAGTTTTTGTGAATTTGATAGTACGATTGCAGCCACAGCGATCGATTGCATTTTAGCCATTTTTCTGTTGTTATAGCGCCACCCAGTTGCCAATTAGAGTTAAATTTCTCCAGTCATCTTGAGGCGTCCTGTTCTACGTATCTTCTAAGTTTAGTAAAAATCCATATGGCTGTTAGGCCTAGATAAGAAATTAGCTCTCTAGCGCTCCCATTTTGTTTGATGGGGTCAATAATGGAGGGGTCCGTTCAGAATATGTGTGGTCATATGCCTACAAAGTTGCGTGGTAATCGGTGAAACCCTTGAGATGTTATACACCTTTATGTGATGAGCCACGCCCTCCGCAATATTCATTGCTTTATAGAAGCTCAGTTTTAGTAAGTTTTCCAACTTTTGCCAAGAGGGAACTTTAGATATTGGTCCCTAGATTATGTTCACCCAGTTTCATGCAGATCGGTCAAACTTCCTAGGAAGAGATCGATTTTAAGTGTTTTTCAAAAAAATCAAAATGGAGGAAAATCTATATAACCAGAAGTTATGTAGCCTGGTTCCAGACCATAGACCTCGCCCACTCAACTGAGTAGGCTTGCATCTCTGGTCTGGCATACTGCAATGAATTTGCGATTTATCTCGTCCAAACGATGGAAGGCCCAATGAACGCCAGGGGTGGGGGCGGGTCTAGCGATTAGCCAATCAGCGCCATGCGAATGGCGACCGCTACAGATCCTACAGACCACATTAACGATGCTATCGAGGTATTTCGCCACTACTCGCGTTAATGGAGGACCAAATTAAGGAAGCTGCTAAACTGGATTTAACAGTGATGCAGCTGGGCATGCACAACGACGGAGACATTTTAAATGGGCAATGCTCGCTTGTTTTCGGCACCCCCGAGGCATGGATACTAATGACGTCAGATTCTGGGTGAGTCGTTGATCTCTACTGATTGGTTCGGGAAAAATCAAATTCCCTCCCCCTTGTAAATCGCCTTCAGTGGTGGCGATGTCAGACTAAAGATTCTGGGAGCTTCAGTCTGACACTCAGGCTAGAAGTTATGGGCTCTTGAGGCAAATTTGTTCCTCAGGAGGAGAGGCATCTCTGTGCAAAGTTTCATGTCCCTACCACATATGGGGCATGAGATTGATGTAATATTGCTTCATTCGCATCCTCCCATGACCCTCTACCACTGTGCCAAATTTCACATGGATTGACCAAGTCAGTGAGGAGAAAAACGTGGAACAGACACACTTGCTCTAACATGTCGTTTTTCCAAAGTGTCCTCCTGGTTTGACTTGTTGGACCGTGTGAGCATGCTCTCTCTTTTGTGCCTTCATGTGATGTTTGCACATTTTGAAAAACCTGTTGATATTCAAGTCTTTCAAGATGGTTAAGAGTAGGTGTGTTTCTCCTTGTGGCCAGAAATTTTCTTTAGGGCATGTATCTCTACTCCACAGCCTTGCAAACTGTTGGTGAGTTGGTTTGTGTACACTGTATCAATGACAACGCACAGACTAGTCTCTTACACAGACGCTGATGATGTCAGCACGCTGGCTGACTCTGTCATCTGGACATTCCCATAGGAAAGTTGTACTAGAACTAGCCCTGGCTCCCAGCAGCAGTTATGTGATTGGATCCAAATCTGTGTACTTCCGTACTTCCTCGACCAACAGCTGATTACCTTTGCCTTACACCCGCCTACACCGGAATTGCTGTTCCCCGAATTGTTGTCCGTAGTACAACAGAAAAGGAAGTGTTCAGTGCATCGCAAGAAGAGATTAAAATGGATATGATTTCATTTGATGCAGCTACTGTATATTGCAGAGCTGCAACGTCTCTGTTACATGTAACACACGTGCCGCACCTATGGCAATGTCGCCACGCGGTCTGGATTTCCCCGCCCATTTCTATTACAAAACGAAAGACGAACGTCCCATTCCGAAGTACGGGAGGCTGGTCACGCGAGACTACGCACAGACCTGAGAAAACAGGCAAGAGTTCGTGTGTCCCAAACTGCCGTAAAAACCCCAGTTAAGACCCATTATCCAAATGTGCTGTATACATGCTCAACTAATGCTCCTAAAACCTGACTAATACTGGTATCCAAGATGTCTTAATTGGAAAATGCCTAAAGGAAATGGCCACTTTAGAATGAAAATACAGACAGTACTTATTGACCCTCATGCCGACAAGAAGTCCAGTGTAGTTTTTTAATCCACAAAACTCGTTCGGGGTATCGGAGGATAACAGCTAGCTGGAATAACAGCTACACTTGAAGTGCATGGAACCCCCATTTTGAAAATGTAATAAAACTCTGCTGATGCATTTAAAAAACGTCAGAACGGCTCGTCCGTTGTAATCCAAGTGCCCTGAAGCCGCGGGATGCAAAATTGACTTGAAAAGACGTAATTTACTCCACTTTTATAGCATCGTTTCTCACTGTGGTCAGTTAGTCTGCCCTGCAGGTGTGCTGTGTTTACATGGCAACTCGCACGAGACTAGCTGATGGCTAGTAGTGGTGCTAGTTCTCGATTCTCGTGCTAGTTGCCAGTACTGTCCGTATTTTCATTCTAAAGTGGCCAGTTCCTTTAATTTGGCTTCCGTCCATTTTCATCCACTTATCCAGGGCCAATTTGCCTAACAGGAGGCGCCCAGGAGGCATCCTGATCAGATGCCCGAACCACCTCAACTGACCCCTTTTGATGCAAAGGAGCAGCGGCTCTACTCTGAGCTCCCTCCAGATGTCTGAGCTCCTTACCCTATCTCTGAGGCTGAGCCCAGCAACCCCATGGCCTAATTCATAAAATTCAAACGGAATATGCTGTTTACATAATCAGCATCAAATTCAGAATATTGTCGTTTTCAGAATATTAGTGTGCATGTAAACGCAGTCACTGTGCACACAGTGGTTCAAATAGAGCTAATCAGTATATAACTGCAAACAAATGTGAATTATTTTTCTAACTTTTTCTTCATACCTGCCCTCTCTCTGACCCAAGTCAATGATGATATAGATCATTTCTGTTGAAAATTATAAATATTATTGACGCCACTGCTCACACAAAGGTAAAAATAGTCTCCACTGAAAAGAAAACACCAAGGACAAACACCACACTGGTGAAACATCAAAAAGATGAATGCAGGTGGTGAAAAACAAGTCTCCTGGTTCACTGTGACAGCTATAAGTTTAAAATTTATTATTTAAAAGCCCATCGCAGTCCTTCATCTCGGACATAATTACAAAAAACAACAATAATACACATGCCTTATTTGCTTATGCTGACTGACCCTCTTGTGTCCGTTTTTACCAAACTTCTATCCACAATTCGAACAGTGATTTTGCTTTCTTTTTTTTAAAACTAGCAAAATTAATTAATTCCGTTTAAAATGCTAAACACAGAAAAGTTGAAAGTAGAGAATGTCTGGCATTTTTCCTTGATAAAGGTTGTTAAAAATGAATTGATTATAGAATAGAATAATAAGAATAACTATTGTAATCCATGAATTGACCTATTGTTTCAGTTCCATACAAGACCAACAAGAAAACTGAGTGGGACTTTCAGGCACAGTGCTAAACTGGTATAAATCCTGTTTAAAGAACAGCTTCAACTTTGTGTTGATCTGAGTAATGTCAAATGAAATGTGGAGTTCCCCAAGGCTCCATTCTTGGGCCCCCTCTGTTCAATAACAACATGCTCCAGCTAGTTCAGATTACAGGAAACAATAAAACATTTTACTATAATAATGCAGATGATACATATAATGATACCACTGAATGAGGTGGTTTTTCTGTTAAAAAAAAAAGTGAAACTTAATGTTTTTGAAGCCAGAATAAAACATTGGCATTGTATGTTTCTGCAAACAAAGAATACATTATATTTGTACATCATACATATCATATCAACATTTGTAAAGTAAATTAGTACTGTATATGAGCTGACTTTGTCATTAGGAGGTGGAGGGGATGGTGGATGGTATAGGCAACATGCCAAGCTGCAGACCATTGTTTGAGGCCAACAAACAACAAAACGGGTTGTTTTCAGTGAGTCATTGCTGTGTTTCCAGTGGCTTTTTAGGCACTGAATGTGGATGTTTTTAAGAGATCTGTCACTGCGTTTCTATCTGGGATTGTGCCAACAAAAGCGGGTATTTTAAGGCAAAACATCATCTTTTCGCAACCATAACCATTTGTTTTTTGTGCCTAAACCTAACCATAGCATTCTTAAAGTTTCAACATATCTACTAATAACATAATAACATGCAACTTCAATGTCTCTGTGGTTTGCATAAATGTACAATGCCAACATTCTTTCTACCAAATGGGTTGTATAAACCATCCAGACCTCTCAGATGGTCTGAGACAGGTCGGCTTTCTGTCTCTGGCGTCAAAACTAAACATGAAACAAAAAGCAGCTCTTAGTTTTTTTGTTAGCTTTAGGCACCATGTTGCTGGCACAAACTCGTGCCAGACTTTCAAACTTTCAAAACTAGGCTCTTCAAAATTCTGCCCAAAACGTTTTGGTTTGCCACTGCTGATTGTTATATTTAATTTCAAGCTATTTATTCATATTTCTCACCACACTATCAAAGTTTTATTCTTCTGTTTTTACCATTTTATTCCATTTAAGCTTAATTGTATCTTATATTTTATTGAGTTGGTTTTTAAAATCCAATCAATAGGCCTATGTACCTACTACTTCTTGTATTTCTTGTTTCTTTTATGTCTTTATGCCTTTCTGTGTATAGCATAAAGCACATTGATTGCTTTTAGAGGTGCCATAGTAATAAACTTAACTTAACTTAATATTTACTTTTACTTCTTCCATGTAGTTACAGGCTCTCTCAACAAAGTCCCCATGTTGCGATTTACGCACTGGAAACTGGTGAGGCAGTTTTGTCATAATGCTCTCAGACTCTGAACATTCACCCACAGATTTAGTCTAGAATAAAATCTGTGTCAAATGTAGTTTTTTCCCCACCATTGCTGTTAATATTGGGGTTTTTTTAAGCCTGTATCAATGTCTCGATTTGTATCTTTAGAACATTGTGTTCGTGCGTAAAAACGCAAGCTCTTATGAGTAGAAATCAGAAAAGTCTTGAAGGATAACTTCAGTCAGGCAAAGCATAATGTGCAAGTGTATCACTTATATAGTTAGACAACTTACCTATAAAGATGACAGTAATTACCACCCGTACTTCCATCGCAGAGTTTAATGACCGCCGTCCACTTGGGATTTAACCGTTCATGATAAATGTCTCACATCTGGAGCTTAATCCAAACTCCTGCACAAAATGAGTGCTGTCATGTCACAGACAAGTCTTCACCAGACCCAGGACCTTGCAAAAATATTTAATAAGTAAAATATTCATAAAAACGGGACGCGTTTAAACTTGCAGCAACTACAACGAGTCAAAACAGCCACTGCAGCGCATACGCACTCACACACAAGGGTGTAGATTGGAGGGGGGTGGGGTGGGGGGGCACATTGAGAAGGATGGGTCTTCAGCCAATTTTGAGCATCAAACACTTAATTTTCTGTATTCTGGTGAATTTTTATGTACCGATGAAATCAATCAAAATGTCTCCTTTGCTATTTTAATGCTTTTATTAAGGGGGGAGGGAGGGAACAGACATGTTAATAATACTGTCCCTCCAAAATCTACTCCTATGTATACATGCGCGCGCGCACACACACACACAAACACACACACACACACACACTAATGATATTGATGCAGAAAGCATTGTCTGCTCATTACCTCCCAGCATGCATTAACTTTGGTTTTAAAGAAGATTTACTCAGTCAAACTTCTCATTGACAGTTGTGTCAGTTGATAAAATATCTGGTTATGTGAAAATGTTTGTAGATAACAGGAAGAATGAACATCACACTTTGCAGCTCTATACATCTATGTAACCATAACCGGAGATGGAGTGCTTCTTGGGGAGTGCCTTTTGATTTGCATGACAGATAATTATTACCATGGTCTTTGCATATATTGTTTTTAGAGATAGAGCAAGTAAAAACATCCTGTTTGACTTCCTGAACATGGCACCCAGTCTGCAGTTAATAACAAGACAAGCAGGTCTCAGAAAGAAGAACGATTTCATGTACAACATTTATCTGCACACGATGTGTTAAAAAATACAAAATGAATACGAAAAAATTGTGCAAAGCAGGCAGCTCTATATAACGTTCATATTTGTGTAGTTATTGTTCTCACAGCAGTCTTAAAGCTCCACTTAGAGTTTTCCACAGATGGAACCATAGGCGTTAAAGGTCAAAACATATGGTCTGCGTGATGTGTGAGAAAGTGACAGAAAACCGTTCTCTGTGGTCGGTCTCTATGGAACTGAAAGTATGTTGTCGTGGGTCGATGATGTCTCTTGTGATGTCTCTGGTGTGCTTTGAGTCATGTAAGTCAGCCTGTGGTTGACCAGATCGCTTGAATGCCTGGATGAAGACAGTACAGCATCTGTTATCTACCCATTCACTCCGAGTTTTAAGTGTGACAGGAAGTATATGGTTTTCTTTCAGTGATGGAGAACATTTGCAGCTGACCCAAATACATGCTGCTCTATAAAGTAAAGAATGCTTGATGGTGTCTGCAGAAGATGGTTCTTCAAATGCTGTTGTGAACATGAATTTGATATTTTAAACTATAAAGCATGATGGATGGACTGACCATTCATATAGATTCTAAGTCCTGAACTGTGCTTTCTGTACTGGCATCAAGTGTGCTTCTTGTTTAACTGCAGAGAACAAAGCATGAACATCATTTTCTATGATGCAAGGTCAAGAATAATTTAAAAACAGTGTATTTACACACACACAATAACATTGTGATAACCGTCACCCAGATAAACTCTTATCTCGCTGATAAACCAGACTTAACAGATGAATGTGCAGAATGATAGCCACACGCTGCTGTCCAAAATAATCAGAGTGCTGCAGGGAGGCATTGATTTGTACGGCACGGACACCTTGGTTCCCTCGTTAAAAAGCTGATGGGATTTTCCCACTGCATTTTAGATTATTGCAGAGAATAGCTGTGAGGCAAACAAAAGTTTATGATATTTATACGTTTTGTTCAGCAGGACAATCTTCACAGATGAACACCACTGTTATATTTTAAGCGTAAATGCAATCGCCATAAGTAAAAAGCTAACATTAGGCTATAAACAAACTACACCACGGTCGCATGTCTTCAATGTCGCCACCACAACGAGGCTGCAAAGCCACGTTTGGCCTGATGACGCTCTGTTGTCAAATTTAGCCACTTGTTAGCAATCGCCTTTTCTCAAGATGAGGGGAACCAGGAGTGCTCCGTCTTTTAGGCAAGGAAACTATAAAAGAAGGAAAGGACATGGCGTCAGTGGCAGATTTCGAATTTTGCATTGCACCAAAGGGCCATGGGCTGGATTAGAGCCTGTGCCGCTGCAGAGGACTCAGCCTACAGGGGCGCACACTCTACCAGGTGAGCTAGAGGTCACTTAACAAAGTTGTTCCTTGAATGACACACTGGTAGCCTCTGAGCAGCACAATAAATGAAATTATTGTTTTCTCTTTCTGTAGCTGGCTAACTTTTAATTTAATAAAGGAAAAGGCAGCATGGTTTTAGTTAATGTATATAAACTTGCCACCACTTCTGACTGTAGTGTTGTGTATGTAGTTTGATCTTTTTACTCCTGCAATTTGATATTTTCTATTTTATTTTATTCCTGTATATTTCTTGTATATTGTAAATTTTAGTACTACTCATTTTTGTATATATTTCTATATTCTAATGTCCACATACTGGTTGATTACTTGCTGCTGTAACACACAAGTTTTGGATCAATAAAGTACTATCTTATCTTATCTTATCTTATCTTTCTTACACAGTGGTAACATAACCAACGAAACAAGCCACAATTTAACTGTGTGTGTCTGCATGTGTGCATCATAGGTGTACTCCAGTACTTGTACAAATAGCCTACATATTTTTCCAGGTGTTCTTCAGTCTGTATGTGAAAACCAGCTCCAGCTTTTAGTCTGTTGACATTAGTTTCCACCCATGCGGTTTATGAAAACATTGATACTTTGATAAACTGCCATCTGCTGTTGGGCAAATAAAATAGCCAGACAATATGGCGCATGATGGCTTACTGTATTTACCGTTAGAGCTTTGGTAAGATTGGCACAGCTTAAATCAGATTTTACTGTATTATGAAAATACACCTGCCAGGGGGTTGGGTGTGTTAAATGTGGGCTTGTGAAACAAAGTTGAGACAAAGGCAGACCATAAATACAGGCAAAAAGCACTGAAGCAAAGGAAATACCCTCTTCTCTTCTCTCAGCCAAACCCAGCCCCTCTACATGGAAACTCCTGTTCTGCAAACTTTATCATGAGCAGTTAAACTGTCAAAAAGTACTGCACACACTAAACAAATATTCCATGTAATTAACCTTTGGGTGTGTTGATAGGAGGGTGGATTTCTGGGGGGGGGGGGGGGGGGGGGGGGGGTTAGATGGAAACAAGGTTGATAACGGTAAAGTTATGGGCTGTGACACTAAAACGATGAGCCAAATGACATGAAAACACTTCGTAGAGACATTGAACATCATCATTCAGTAAATAAATGTATTGTAAATATAAAAATATTGGTTATGCAGCAGAGTAGGGTTTTGTTCTGCTCATTAATTATCATGTGGCTACATTCCATGATCACTGGGCAGTGTCCCTGTTGACTGGTGTGTATTTCAGGGACTGCCCACTGTTCCAACGGCCCAAAATTCCAAAGCCCACTGGACCAAAAGCCTGTTACACCAAAAACAAACGCCCATTGCTCCAAAGTGCACAGTAACAAAGTAACACACTCCCTGCTGTTAGAGAACCAAATCACCAGAAAAAATGGGAATGTTATAGGTTTCCTTTTGAGAATATGAGCAGTGTGTGTTGTGTTCCGTTTGGCTGGCTTAATTGGTTGAATATCAGTAAAGTTTCCCTGCTTCCCTTCACTGGTTCCTGTACAGCAGGGTCGGTCTTGTTTTCACTGTTATAATCATTAAACAGCAAAAGCAGCATGTGCATACATTCAGTAGGCTATATCTTCAGTAGCTAGCTAGCTAACCCTACACTTTTCAGGGTTTGATTTTGGTTTTGGAACAGGGAAGAAACGTATATCTTTTTCCAACCTCGTAACGAGTATCATAAATACACGATGTACCCCAGGCATAACATTTAGCTCCAAATCCACAAAACCAGCCTGAAAATGAAGGAAATCTGAAACGATTGCCTTAGAGTCAATGGAGCACAGCTGTGTTGTTGTTGGACCCCGGTACGCTACGCTATGATTGGCCAGTCTGCATCTAGGGGCGGGAATTAGCGAGGGGCCAATTTCAGTAATGAGAGAGTTAGCTAGTTGTTAACTTACTGAGACACAGGTTATTGACATATATATATTTTCCATTTTATTTTTAACTGACAGTAATATAGCTTTGACTCACTTTGAAATGCTGGTAAAAAGTGATGCAATCATGATCCTTCCATATCGTTTATATATATAAACAAGTGGTCAACACGTGATCAGGGCACTTGACAGTTCTCAGTAGGTGCTAAGACAATTCGTGGTAGTGATTGTATGTATCAATCAATCAATTGTATTTATAAAGCCCAATATCACAAATCACAATTTGCCTCACAGGGCTTTACAGCATACGACATCCCTCTGTCCTTAGGACCCTCACAGCGGATAAGGAAAAACTCCCCAGAAAAAAACCTTTAACGGGGAAAAAAACAGTAGAAACCTCAGGAAGAGCAACTGAGGAGGGATCCCTCTTCCAGGACGGACAGACGTGCAATAGATGTCGTACAGAACACCGATAAATTATCTAGCGCTTCTCAGTTAGCATATACCACGTCTGCCATCAGAGAATATACACATCATTATCAATAATACTGTCAAGTAAACAAATTACAGCTTGAGGTGTCTTTAATGCTCACATAGAACTAAATGTACACTAAAAGACTGTGAGACCAAGTGGTTCTCCTCTTCCCTACTGTGGCATGACTGTATAAAGTGTTGCATTTAAATACTGCTTGTGCTTTGGGCAAAAATAGTATCAATGTGGCTGGACAACACACTGGCTGCTCAATAACAGGCCAAAAAAAAGAAAAAGTTTTCACCATTTTCCCAAAGGTTTGCTTTGGCAATGATGTAAGACAAACACAGTGACCAGGCATCTCATTTATAACAATGTGTACACATAAAATGAGGCCTGAAAGAGGCGTATGCCACCTCCCATGCAAAGGTCATCATCTATATAAAGACCTGTTGGGAGAAACTTTGACCCATGCTTATGAATATTTTGGAGTCAGGAAACTGGTGATGCAGATGGTGAGGTGGAAGCCTGATTGTAGAAACTGTTGAATATGTTTTGGTGCTTGCCATTTTTGGCTTTTGACCGTATGTACAGGATCTTACACATTGTTTTATAAATGAGACCCCAATCCCCCAGGAAGTGTTCACGGCAGTGAAGCAAATTTTCATAGTGGCCAAACTGGAATTACAACTTCTGGGTCTGTCATGTGATGCCATTTGGCCCAAAAATACTTTTTTCCATAGACTTACATTGTAAAACAGACAAATGCAAAGAAAAAAAAATTAAGTGTCATAAGCCATGAGAAATGATTCATTTCACTATCACAATTTGATCCATTCAGTGTGATTTCAAAAGTGAAGAAGAGTGAAAGTTTGCCACTTGGCTGGGTAAGTCTGTAAGGCAATTGTTATGTGGTCCCAATGATGCAGTAGATCCAGGTAAATTTACACCAGAGAAGTCAAATGTTTTTGTGTTTTTTGTTTTTGTTTTGCTTCATGCACCACTGAGCAACTTTCATAGGAATGAGCACAGCCCTGCCGCCAACTCTGTATCCAGTTTTCTTTATACATCTGTGGGAGTAACGTTTCAAAAAAGCCGTGGTAGCTAGCTATGTACGAAGATTCTTATCGAACATGACCATTTTTAATCCTGCTGTTACCTCCCTCTCAGTGACAGCTTACCAGCTCCATGCTGGTTTATTAACATGAATTTAGCTTAGCTATTTAGCGCCAATAACTAGTTTCTAGCGGTCTGGACCACTCTGCAGAAAGAAGGATGTCCAACAATGGTCTTACTGCAGTCTTCACGACAAAACAACAAACCTGGCCTTCTCATGAGGTCTAACAGTAGCCCTGAGTTTATCCAGACACTTAATTCTTCTGACTATCATCACTCTTTGCCGCCTGCCGTCTTCACCATGACACCCCAAGAGAGCTACTTCCCTTCACATACATGAAGCAGACCCTGGAGTACACATCACACCCTCACAGGTTACCCACACGGCCCTTTACGCAGAGAAAAGGTGAGCTGGTGACACTCCCTACAAATCTGTGATTGGTTGAGAGAGGCTCCAACAAAGACAAACAGCTTCCAGTAAGACACTCAGTATTTGCTCACTTATCTCAGAGCCTTTGTTTGCATACATTTTACAGTTTCTCAAGGCTGAGAAGTTTCACCACAATAGCCATGGGAAAAACCGCCTGACATCAACATTATGGTTGCACTTTAACTCTGTAAGTACCTCAGGTAAATAGGTGAGTCACAATGGCAGGAGCAGGTACTATTTAAAGATACTGTGATAGAATTACACAAGAACACGAGAGCGTGAGAGCATTCAGAAGATGATGTTTTCAACCGACACACAACACTTATGCACATTAGTGACTGGGCTGGAGGCATTTTTGGACGCAGTAAAAGATTTGCATATGCAAACCCTGCTTTGCATGGCAGGTAAGCTGTATAACGTGATACTGCAGTATTACAAATGAAGGTCTAGTTCTTGTCTGGTTGTGTGAAAGGTAACGAAACTGTAAATAAAAGATGTTCTTCCTCTTTGTCTGACAGTGTGATGTGTGCACTCTGAGGTGCTGCTGTTTTCACTTGCAGGGTTTCACACTTTTCACAGTCATGGTCCAGCAAAAACCTCTGCATTCAGAATGATCACAAAGGGACACACACACACATTTGCTGATCTGTCCCCACCCTTCCTCGTCGGCTCCTGCCACCAGCAGATAGATAGATGTGCTTAATGATCCCAAATTGGTAAATTCTTTTGTTACAGATGCAATTTAAAATTAAAAGCTTAAAGAGAAACTTTGCAGTCATTCAAGGTTTAATAGATGATTCATCGAATGTCTGAATGTTGAACCGATAACTCCCCACACTCCTGTTTGTTGCCCTGCATTTGCTTACACAAAAATATTAATGCTGTTCACATCTGTTCACAGCACAATATATATTCATATTCAAATATATATTCCTATTTGGTTACATCGATGCATGTGCTAGATAGTAATATTCACAGTAGAGGTGTTGTAGTTATGGTACCATCATCAGAGAGAAAGGAAAGTTTGTTTTCAAAGATTTATACTTAAACAGCTGCATACATACAGAGTACTCTCAAAAACAGACTGAACAGATGACACATGCAGTGGTTTGGACAAGTTTAGCCACCAGGGGGCGACAGAAACAGGCATATGGTTAACCTGTTCACAGATAGTTGTTACTCATTTATACATCCAGCTGTTAAAGAGCAACATTAGCATTATGTGGAGTGTTTGTGTCCACTTGA
Organism: Epinephelus lanceolatus; assembly: GCF_041903045.1. Taxonomy (NCBI): domain Eukaryota; kingdom Metazoa; phylum Chordata; class Actinopteri; order Perciformes; family Serranidae; genus Epinephelus; species Epinephelus lanceolatus. Next base: position 36,624,223 of record NC_135736.1, read on the forward strand.
TGAGTGGAAATTATGTCTCTTTAGCTGCTAAATGCCCCACTGTGCTCTAGACTCTAACTCTGTCGGTCTGCTGTTTGCTGCTGAGCAGGTAGTGTACAGAGGGTTAATCACATATTTTCTCTCAAAACAGCTGCCTGCTGTGGCTGAAAACAACTTTATGAGATCAGCTGAGAGTGAACCAAAACAGTTTCTGCTGTCAGTCAGCTCAGTGAGGCAGGTTAGCTCTGTTCACTCAGCTTCTCAGGAGCTGCTGCTGACAGACAGCGTGTATGGAAGATGGAGTCAGGCTGGACTGGATGACAGAACGCTTACACACCGATAACGTCTCACTTCCAAAGGAGATTCCCAGTAAGACTCAGCCATGCAAGCAGCCCTCTGCATCTGAACCCACAGGGCACTAACCTGTCTGGGCTAAGTCACCTGTGAGACTCTTGTACAGAATATATGTAGCACGTTTTTTTCTTGTACTACAACTTTATTCTCATAGTAAGACTCTTCCTCTTTTTTTGTTCCAAACTTGCCAAGATTTTTTTTAACACAGTGAAAAACCAACGTACCCTGGCAGTTTGGTGGTTCTCTGCTAATCAGGGCAAAATTAGCTAATTTTTAAAATTTGTTTATTATATCTGCTAAAAGTGATGACTAGTCTGTTGTCATTTGCAGGTCATCAAATACAGACGCTTCGTCACCCCCCTCAATGTGTGATATCGACACCAAAGGTACCCTCTGGCACAGTTGATACCAACTGGTGGGTCGTGGTCCAAAAGTGGGTCACTGGTCCATTCTGCATGGACTGTGAGTTTGTAAAAAACACACTTTATATTTAAGTACAGTGAATTTCCATCATAAGCTTTTATTTTGAAGTGCTGTCTCCTGCTGTAGAGTGAGTGACTAGCTACTTAACCGAGACAGCAAACTAACTGTGCGTTCACACCAAATGCGATGGACGCGATGAACGCCACAAGTTTCCATTCAAAATCAATGTAAATGACGCAATGACACGCGATGTCGCATCGGGCGACGCGTTTCAGGCGATAAGAGCGACGCGATGAAGCAATGACGCGTCCATCGCCTCATCGCATGTCGCTTGAAGTTGAAAAATTTGAACTTTTCAAGCGACATTGCGTGACGCTGTGCCGCGACATCCAATCAGCGTTGATATCCAACCATTCATAAAGAAATTATAAGCAACTAACCAGAGACAGATGGACAGGCGCTCCGCAGCTGGGATGGAGCGCCTGTAGTTGGTGTCCAGGCGGGAGATCCTCGCACTGATATGGGCCAACAGGTCCTCAAACTGGGCCAGCGTCAGCCTGAAGTACCGCTGGAAACGACCGTCATCCAGACGCAGCTCTTGCAGGAGGTGATGATATTCACCCAGCTGTGTGCGTTTCTGGAGGATATTGTGAACCCAGACACGGTGGCATTTGGGTCTCCGATCCAAATCAGATGTCCACAACAGATAAAGAGCAGCTACGGTAGTTAACTCAGCCATGGTTGACGAGAAAATAGCGGGAGGTGAAGAAAATTGCGGGAGGAGGGTTGCGTCATCGCGATTGAAGCAATGATCAAAAAGGTGAAATTTGTGATCAAGCGACGCAATACTCGCGTTACGGGCGATGACATCGCGTCCATCGCGTTTGGTGTGAACACACGGTAATGACGAAGGAGAAATCTGGACCCCTGTTTGCTGTCTCGGTTAAGTAGCTGTCCATTAGTCACTCACTCTACAGCAGGAGACAGCACTTCAAAATAAAAGGAGAAATCTGGACCCCGTGGCTGGACCAGTTGGGAACCACTGCTCTAGCATCTTAATAGGACTCATTGGGCTTTCAACTAACTCCAATTTAAAGCCGCCTGTGGCCGTATTTGACACTGAGAGCAAATGATGTGGTATAAAGAGTGAGAAAGTCTGCATAGGGTGAGAGGTCAGTGGGTCAAACAATACTGGACCTTTACCCAGGAAACAGAAGTTTGTGTCCCGTGTAAAACCAAAAGTCAAATTACAATATTTATGTACGGCTGTTGCACAATGACATCCCTCACATGACCTAAAACATGATTTGTTTTCCTCTGAACCTAACCAAGTACTTCTGTTGCCTAAACCTAACCGCAGCAGTTACACAACACTGACCACGTGTTACAATTTGTTTCAGCTGTGTGTCACATACACACTCTAAAGCAGCGGTTCCCGACTGGTGGCTCACAGTCTAGAAGTGGGTTGTGGTCCCATTCTGAATGGGCTGCAAGTGACTCACAAACATATCAAGTTTGTAAAAAAAACACACTTAGTTTTAAGTACAGTGAATTTCTGGCACAGAGTTTTTATTTTGAACTGCTGTTTCCTGCTGTAGAGTAAGTAACTAACAGACAGCTACTTGACAGCGACAGCAAATTAGCTCAATGACATGGCAAACCAAACCCGAGTGTGACGCTGAATATATTGAGCTGTGTGAACCTTGAACTAATGACTAGGGAGAAATCTGGAACTCGTGGCTGGACCAGTTGGGAACCACTGCGCTAAAGGATGCCCTGTGCATCGCTATCAGGCACCGAGGGATGTGACCAAGCATCAATTTTTGATGACCTGGGAATGAGATGTGCAACGATACATTAATCTGGATTGATGTATCAATTTAATCATCAACGATCCATTATTGTCGATACATATCATTTTTGAGATTTACCTTTATTTCAAAATTCCCATGGCGTGTTTGTGTCACCATTTATGTCCAAGTACACATCCTTCTTAGTATTAAGGGAGTGCTAGCAGCCTAATACCAGGCAGATTATGGTAAGCAGCCAAGAAAAAGACAATGATATCGCCTTATATTGATCGCAGGTCCCTTAATTTAATTGAAATGGCATTGTGGTAGACATTGCAATATCAGCAAATGCTGTAACACTGCCCAAAGAACTGATATAATATCCCATTGTGAGCTTGTTTTTTTACACCCCTACTGGGGATGAGTACAGGCCGGGTGATGCAGTTATCATCATAACTGTGATTACAACACCTTCTCCTAAAATGACGACTCTATACTGACAGATGAACTCCAATGTTATTGTCAGTATCATAGGATTACATAGTTTCTTATTTGTAACAGTAGCTAAACGCACAATTGTACTTAGACACTCACTCTGAGATGGAAAAGGATGAGAGTCTTTTCTTTCCTATACACAGTCTGAGCTCTCTCCATCTATTTCAACACAGCGATGTCTCTTCAAGGACAGAGACCACGTAAAGAATTTCTTACAGTGCTGACACCAGTACGGTTTTTCTCCTGTGTGGATCCGTAGGTGCTGGTTGTAACTCCCTGGCTGACTGAAGCCTTTACCACACTGCTCACACCAGTATGGCTTCTCCCCCGTGTGCACACGAAGGTGTCGGACGTAGCTTCCTAGCCGATTGAAACTTTTCCCACACTGATCACACCAGTTTGATTTCTCTCCAGTGTGGACGCGCTGGTGCTGCTTGTAATTGCTCGAGCGACTGAAACTCTTCCCACACTGCTCACACTGATACGGCTTCTCTCCAGTGTGGATACGCAGGTGCTGGTTATAAGTGCTGAACTGAGTGAATCTCTTCCCACAGTAGTCACAACAATAAGGTTTCTCTCCAGTGTGGGTGCGCACATGGTTTCTGTAAGTACTTAAACAACGGAAGCTTTTCCCACATAAGTCACAGTGGTGTGGTTTCTCTCCAGTGTGGACGCGCAGGTGTACTGTGAAATTACCCCACTGACTGAAGGTCTTTTCACATCGGTCACACTGGTATGGTCCAGTGTGGTTGCTCAGGTGTTTTCTGTATGAGCTCTGGTCGCTGAAATGTCTCCCACACAGGCTGCAGCAGTATGGTGTTTCCTCAGTGTGGGTCTGCAGGTGGAGCTTGTATGTCTTTAGCTCACTGAAGCTGCTGTCGCATTGTTCACAGTGGTACAGTTTGTCTGCAGTGTGAGTGAGTTCATGTCTTTTGAGACTACAGATCCGACTGTAAGATTTCCCACACGTCTGACACTGATGAGGTCTGCTAACGTCTGTGTCTGCCTCTTTCAGCTGAGAGAAACAGAGAGAAATAAAAGTCAGAGTGGAGGACTAGATAAAATACTGCCACCCATTAGCTAGCCATGCTGTGGAACTTAACATGTAACACTGTTGCCTACTAAACAATATACTGAGTCAGGTCAGTAACACCGCAGTGAGAACCAGGCCAATATTTGATACACACCTTTAGAAACAGGACTTCTATTTCACCTCACCCTTTTGTCATTTCAATCAATAAGTTATAATGATCGCTTACACCTTGCTGTTTTTTCAGTCCGTGTTGAGCTGGTGTCAATTACACTCAACAAAAAGTAAGTAAAAGCCTTTAAGCTGCTTTCTTGGTAGGCATTTAATGTGAAATTTCAAGCCTCCAGTTTCACTGGCGGTAGCTTAAAAGTAATAAAATAAACAGCAAAGTAAAAGTACTTTGAGAATTGATTATAGCTTGAGTGTTGTTGAACTGATGGAGTTTACCCCATGGAAACAGACATTATGTTGAATTTATCACTTATATTATTATAGTCCAGGTAAATCCACGACACATTTGTTTTCTTACTTAGACTTGATTTGCTTGCGCAAGCCATGGTGACTACCACAGAATAAAGCCTGGCACCATGGAGAGTGAGACATCACTCCAATGTATTTATGGAGCTGATGCTGGGGAATTTACACCATGCTGACTATATCACGTGACAGCAGCTGAGAAGTGCCTTGTTGACTCGGCTTTAATCTACGGTGGCCACGGTCATGACAAAATACTGGATAATGGTTATTTCTATTTGAGCTCACCTCTTCTGAAGAACTCATTTCACCACCTTGTTGATCAAGTTACCGTCCTCCAAATGACTGTCTTCCCACCAGTTTGTTTCACATCTGAAATCATTGAATAAAGACAGTCGGGTCAGAGCAGAAACACACAATAACAATAGTGACAATAATACTGTGGCTAGAGGTGACTATAGCAGGGCTGCGACAATACCCCCTTAAAGGGGCTCTATCTGAAGCCCAGAGAGTATGAGTTTTCTGCACATGGTTCTCAGTGTGGAGGTGGTTGAGCTGGCGGCTAGCAGCTAACAGTGACAACTCTACAAGCAGCACTAAACAACAGCAGCAGTGCTGACAGAGGTAACAGTAACCAGGGGGAAAATGGAGGGTGAGTGCTACGATTCTGTGAAGACGGCAACCTGATTTCAGCGGTAACTGCTGTATGAGTGCAGAGTAATGCAGCGGTGATGAGCTAGCCAGTGGGATACACACAAATCAGTCACTTTAGTTCTACCACTTGGCACACAGGAGAAGTTTCAGTTCTGCAACCTGACCTCTAGATGCCACTAAATCCTGCACACTGGACCTTTAAGATGCTGTAGTTGAGTACTGACCAAGCAGACCGACAGCTGAATGCAGAGGATAGTAAAAAATAGTCTGAATCTCTCTGTCATACTGTAAAAATCATATCTATATTTTGGGTGCAGTGAATTAAAGAGACACAGACAGTAATTCTGATTTTAAAGTATTTAAGGGTCCAGCATGCAGGATTTAAGGGGATATATTGGCAGAAATAGAATATAATAAATATGTTTTCTCTAGTGTATAATCACCTAAAAATAATAACTGCTGTGTCTACATTTGAATGAGCTTTTAACGGCTACTTAGGGAGAGGGTCCTCATCTATGGACCAAAACCAACCACTGGCTCTACTTTTTACTGGTTTTATTGACCTGGTCTATTTGTTTTGGTGAGCCTGTGTGAACTGTAGCCTCAGTTTCCTGTTGTTAGCTGACAGGAGTGGCACCTGGTGTGGTCTTCTGCTGCTGTAGCCCACCTGCTTCAAGGTTCGACATGTTGTTGGTTCAGAGATGGTCTTCTGCAGACCTTGGTTGTAACCAGTGGTTATTTGAGTTACTGTTGCCTTTCTATCATCTTGAACCAGTCTGGCCATTCTCCTCTGACCTCTGACATCAACAAGGCTGCTCAACTGCTGCTCACTGGATATTTCCTCTTTTTCAGACCATCCTCTGTAAACCCTAGAGATGGTTGTGTGTGAAAATCCCAGTAGATCAGCAGTTTCTGACAGACCAACCCGTCTGGCACCAACAACCATGCCATGTTCAAAGTCACTTAAATCACCTTTCTTTCCAGTTCTGATGCTCAGTTTGAACTTGTGCAGGTTGTCTTGACCATATCTAACGTTACGTGCCTAAATGCATTGAGTTGCTGCCATGTGATTGGCTGATTCGCTATTTGCATTAACAGGCAGTTGAACAGGTGTACCTAATAAAGTGGCAGTACAGCACAACAGTACACGAGAACAGTTACGTTTGTAAAGAAGTCTTAACGGTATGTTTGCGCATCAATTAACAACGTTGTTCACATTTAACTTCATGTTCACAGTCTACAGTCACAGTAACGTCCTCGTGTGTCAAAACATCCAGGTTCATGTACACGGAGCTAATTCACACAGCTGCGGATTAGCATCTCCAAGCTAACAAGCTCACACAGGTTAGCAGCGAGCAGCCGGAAGTTAAACTGTTAAAACCCGGAGTGTTATCGATGAACACTAACAGCCACAGATAAACAAATAAAGCCTCACCTTTTCTCCTCCACTGTCTCTCCTCAGCTAATATCATCATCATCCCCTGAGTGTATCCTCATCTTCTCTGACAAACGGTTTGTGCTTTACAGTTTCCGGTTCGTCCACTAGTTCACGAGCCTGGAGGAGGATGCTCAGGGTGGGAGGAGAGAGGAGAGCACCCATGGGACCCGGGCTGTGTTGCTGAACCCTCAACTGTTTTAATATTAATTTTCATTATAAATATTAAATTGAAATAAAACAGAGGGAAATAATCAAAATAAACAGACCTGTGCAGGCATGCTGGGTCAAGGACAACTAAACAGACATAATATATATATAACATATATAAATATAACTAATAGGTTGAAATGAGATGCGATCATGGGGCTACTGTTAGTGACATTTTGATGGTTATGGTTGTGTGTTATGGATGTTGAAGATGATGCTTCTCTCTTTGAATGGTTCATACCTGTCTTGTATTATTGTATCATATACCTGGCTTTATACCTCTAACTTTCATTCTTGTATTTTATACCACCTAAATATATTTCAAGTTTTTTTTTGCTATTCTCTACTTCTTTATTTATTTGATGTTAATTTGCATAGGGACAAGTATGTAGCATACATTAATGCCACTCACAACAGCATTTATAGCCTAAGATAATCTGCAATACCCATCCCTGGCTGGGTCTTAAGATACAAACACCTCAGCAACAAGAACGCAAGTAACAGTGCAAGGTACAAACAATAAAAATACAGACAAGACACAGACTGCAATACATAATTAGTACCATAAAATCGGAAGCACCGAATTATTCATGACTGCAAAACTGATTCCTCTTCAAAATGAATTCCTCTTCTAATGAATTGTTTTAAATGTCTTTTTATAATATGATTCTTTTGCACCTTGTCTTGATGCTTACGATGTTTTATCTAAGTGCTTTATTCTTTATTCAGGATCCCCATTAGTTGTTACCACAGTAATGACTACTCTTCATCACATAGCTTACAACATCCACAGAATAATACAAAAACAAGAGACAGCAGGACTTATCTCATTCACAGCGGCACCACATCAGTAGATCATCAAGGCAAACCAATAGAGCCCCTAAACATGCTGTATAAATAAACTTGCCTTGCTGTTTTGAGTCTGGACACACTGGATTTAATGGGTGCTGATGTGAAATGGGAGTCTGTATGCAATTTTTATTGCCTTGTTTTGAATGATTTGTATTCTGTTGAATTGGTGTTATGATGCTGTGGTCCTGGCTGCTGCTGCTGCATAAAGTTTGATCTGATATTCTATATGTTTGGTAAGCCCTCAGGATGATTCAGGTGATGCTCCGTGTTTGTGTCGCTGAGTGTTCTGAGATGGTTGATTGATGATCTCCTTTTGATGTGGGTGCTCCAAATCATGTTTTTTTGTAATATCACCTCCTTGAAACTTTGCCTGTATTTTTACTATGAGGTGGGTCAAAAGGAAGAGAGGAGAAGTGGATCACTGGTTTGACCTCAGGGTTTCTGGTGAATACAATGAGCTGAGTTTTAGTAGGGCTGAGTTTAATTTTTAACATGTTGGACCAGGTAAAAACAAGAGAAGCTGTTGGATCCCCAGCTATTCAAGCACTATTATAGAAGCAAAGTAAAAAACAATTAAGTCCACACCAAGTAGCTTCTGTTTAGGATTTTAATGCAGTGATGTTTGAAGCCACATGGCTCTTCCTCAGACTTCTGATACATGACAGAAAGTCGCCATATTAAATACCCATAGTGCTGCCTGAGCCAGTCATGTGACATGCCACACCTGTAGCCCATTCATAAAAAAATAAACCAAGATAATACATATACATGTACCTGTGTACCCCAATATTGTGCCAAAGCTACTTTTGAAAATAGATTTAAGGGGAGAATACCAGCAAGTACACTTTTTATATCCTGACTTTGTCATGTTTCAGAAGTCTGAGGAAGAGCCATGTGGCTCCAAACATCATTCTGCATTAAATCTCTCGCTGCTTGGTGCGCACTTATTTTTTTTTTACTTTGCCAGACGTTTCTTTGGTCCAGCACCCACTCCACTAGACATGTTGTACTGTTTTTGCTGTCGCAGAAGCAACCCAATCGTCAGAATAAATGTTGGCATTGTAAATTTCTGCAAGCCACGGATATATTACATTGTATGTTTCATATGTAGCAGGTATATTTAAACTTAACATTTCACTTATCAATTTTTTGTTCCAACGGCTCTGTGGTTAACATGTGGTAGGGTTTAGGCACAAAAACCTCTTTGTTAGGGTTAGGAAAACCTGCTTTTGTTGCTACAAACACTGCTGGAAATGTCCTGAACTCTTGTTACAACATACCTGTTTTTGTTTGTCTTGAACAGTTAAGTCAATGGATGGATGGAGTCTGCTCAGCTTGGCGACCTTGAGATGTGGTTTACTGTTGTTATTTCTTTTCCCAAAGTCAAGATGGAACTACACTCGACACACTTTTTAATCCCAGAATTTTATTTCTTGAGTCAGGATGGAAACAGCACAAAGACCATAAAACTCTGCACTGACATCCAAGATAATAAAATAATCCATGTAAGCTTGTGTGGGACATCTGCAATCTGCCATCAGTGTACAGCACCGACGCTGCCACAGCATGACCGGTGACTGGACCACGCTGAGACAGCTGCACTGTTGTACGCTCATCATCACACAAACAACCAGTGCAGTATTCATCAATCTACAATAAATATGTAATCAAAACAATGACATGGTAAAAATCAGCGACATATCAAGGTATATTTATCAGATCAAAGAGGGATGACACTGACACCAGAGGAAATGTGTTGATGTTTGGTTTGAATAAAAGATGCATCTGCAAGTCCCAAATCCAACCCTGAAGCACATCCACAGCCGAGTCTTCTTACAGTATGTACAGTATGGACGTATGTGTGTGTGTGTGTCACAGAGGTTATTCTGGTGTGTGCTAACTGTACACTGTGTATGTGTGTGTGGGAGTGGGTGTGAATGGGGGTCTATCGATACAGATAATCAGCTTGTATATTAGCAGCTATCTCTGCCTCCCACTTGTCTCCGTTGTTGAGGAGCTTCTCCTTGTTGTAGAGCAGCTCTTCGTGGGTTTCAGTGGAAAACTCGAAATTGGGACCCTGAAGACAGAAGGACAGAGAGAGGATGGAGAGAGGAGTGTAAGAGAGGCAAGGGATCAGAGGTAGGAGCGGGATTGAGGAATGTCACATTCAAAATCACTGTTATCTCACCAATTGACTGATCTGATTTACTGACCTCAGCATGCCCTTGTGTAAAACAGTGCTTGCTCACTTTGTGGCCACTTACAGGTACTGCAACACATGCATCTCTAGTCCAAACAGATCTACATGCATGTCCATCTCTCTCTTTTGCTTTTAATTTCATAATAGTTTTTCTTACAGCAATATTGTCAGTAGGGGATCTTCAATATCACCAACCCTAGACTGAATAACTGATGGATTTGAAAACATATTTTTTAGTCAAGGTCTTACTTCATTCCAACTTTTACATATTCTTTTCTTTAATTAGTTTTCCTATCAGGTGTTGCAGCATTGTATGACTATGTTGAAACACAGTCATATGGAAATAAGGGGACTGTTTAAAGAACTTACAATCGTGCGATATGTGTCACACAAAACTGAATTTACTGTAACTCTAAACATGCCAAGGACCTGCAGGCACCCCATGTGTCATAAATCACCAGGACCATAAACATACCTCTACGATGGCGTCCACAGGACACGCCTCCTGACAGAAGCCACAGTAAATGCATTTGGTCATGTCAATGTCGTAGCGAGTCGTCCTCCTGCTGCCGTCAGCACGAGTCTCTGCTTCGATGGTGATGGCCTGGATACAAACAGCGTTGAAGATAATTAGACTGACTGACAGAGCTTTTCTCTAAACTGTTATCTGCTATTAAGGTTGAATATAAGTGCCTATATTTATTCCCAGCTGACATAAAATGTATATTTGATCATACATTTCATGTGTTATTCACAGTAAGGCTTTAAACATACAAATAGCCAAATGAGCTTTGTCTTGTTCATTTTTAAAATTCACCTCTGGTGAATGTGTGTGTGTGTGTGTGTGTGTGTGTACCTGCGCAGGGCAGATAGCTTCACACAGCTTGCAGGCGATGCAGCGCTCCTCTCCTGAAGGATACCTGGTGTAACATCATTACAAAGATTTGATAAAGTGCTGCTTTGGACACTGGCAACTGATATGCTAAGTCACACATGACACAGTATATTCCAAATGTAAGTTTTAAGGTGCTTTCAGACAGCAGCTGTTACCCTCACCTGCGCAGTGCGTGTTCTCCTCTGAAGCGAGGCGACAGAGGTCCCTTCTCAAACGGGTAGTTGATAGTGGCGGGTTCTCTAAGCAGGTAGCTCATTGTCATGCCCAGACCTGACGTCACAACACAAGCATTCATGTATGAATGAGAAAAAAAAAACATTCCTCCAACTGACACTGATACAGATGACATGGACAAAAAAAATTTGGTAATGGATAAACAGCAGCCAAACCACCTCCTGTGGTGGAGCTCTATCTGGTGCTATTTACTCTGTACACACTGCCCTAATGTCCCTATGAAGCATTTTTAAATATGAACATGCAAGTACAACATACACTGTGATAATATTGACATTATTCAGAAAGAAACAACAAAAAATAAAGACATATCTCTGTGGCCACATGTTGATTCGTTCAAATGGCGCCAAGCAGGGCAGTATTGCATGAAAAACAGACATCAATGCAGATCCTTTTCTCTACGTTGTCACATTTTTTTTTTTAGTTTTTGCATGACTACAAGTATAAGGGAAAGGAAAGCCAGATTAGTTTACTAATCTTGCATCTGTAATATGCACTGTTATTCATATGTGTGACATTCAGCTGACCTCTGAAGAGCTCTGTCCACAGCAGCGTCTGAGCAGCTCGATCTGTGATGGACTTCATGTCTGTAGCGACCTCCTGGGCGTTCACATACTCTGCGCACACAAACACATGTAGGTGAGAGAGCTGGTGTTGAGAGGGGTGTGTGTGTACTGTGATTAAATTTTAATGATGACCATATGTTTGTGAAATGTTAATATCTATGAGTGTATATCACATGAGATGAAATCACTTTAATCAGTCTTTTTAAGTCATTCCTCTTTGTCACTCATACATCTTTTTTAAGGACACTCCTAAAGGTGCTTTACATCCACAGCAGGCTGCTGTGAGTGAATAATATGAATGACCCTTTCCTGATGTGTTCCCTTGTGGGCATGAGCACATGATAACATTTATGTCATTCAGACCCCAGCTGCTATGCAGTTGCATTGAGTATAATTTGGTCTTTTGACTTATTTACACCAGAAGTAATAACAGCAAATTTTACTTGTGCATTCACTTGCAGAGGCAAAGACACAAATTTGCATTACCGACCAATAGTAATTAGTCTTGATAGTGCTGACTTGTGAGTGATCGGTGAGAATCAGAGAGTTCAAAAAGGAGACAGCCACCATATTAGCTGTGTCCCACTATCAGGTTCTATATAACCCACTGGAGTTTCAACAAAAAAATATAATCCTGGTGCTGCCAACACAAGTCAAAAGCCCGCCAGAAGTTAAGAAAGGTTCCACTTAATGCAAATATCTTCTCAACAACCTGCTTTGTGAAGTGAAGTGAAACAGTCACCACTAGATGTCACAAAGCTTCCATAACCACCTAATTCAGCATTTCACTCTCTGGTGTGATCGTGCACTTACAGTCCTGTGTGCCCTTTATAACCTATGCATACATCTGCCTTCCAAGACTTTGCTAAAAAAGGATGTTTCTGAACCCACTGTGACGATGTTTGATTATTGCTTGTTTTCCAGGTTTCATTTCCTCACAGTGCAGCTCATGGATGCAAAGCTACTCGGCAAATGCGATGAGTTTTGAATGTCTGAGTTCACAACAACATAAAGTATCTATTGCTTTTTATTACATGTCACATTATAGCAAACTCAGCAGCATATATATCCATGTCAGGATTTCATAGGTCAGCACCTGAGCTGTGTTGGTTTGCTCTACTGGTACTTACTGAATCCTTCCCTTTGTGCGGACACACTGAAGGACCTCACTAGATTCTGGCTGGCCGAAAAAGTGCCTAAAAGGAAATTAAAAAGCACATTATGATTAAGATACATCCCACTGATTGTGCAACTGGACAGACAACACAGGAACCTGATGTGAAGTTAAGAGCATATTATTATTAGGAATCTGTTTTTTAATCTGTCATGGCTCTGACTATTGACACACCCAAGTTGTTTGAGATTTTACATTTATTGTGCCATGTCCAAACTACATATATGTTTTAATAATTGTTTAACTACTATCAAGACAGTTACAGTCAAATAACTAGTATTTCTGCAAGTGCAACTGTATGTTTCTGTCACTGTAAGTGAGAAACCTTACCTGGCCTTGACACAGAGTAAAGTAAACGCAATGATGCAGCCATCACGTCTTGCAGCTGAAACCAGAAACGATGCCATTGAGGAACAGTTCAGAAATAGCGACTGAATCTAAACATGATCTGTTATCTATTACTTGAAGCAAAACAAAAAAAATGGCTTCGAGTAAACAGTCCCTCGCTACTTTCACTTGTCGGCCATGATGTAAACAGTGCAAGGTTAATTCTGGTGAATGCTAAACGGTGACAGTGCGACGTTTTAAATTTATAATATGACCCTTATTGCAAACTTTTAATGTTACTGTAATGCTAGGTTTGGAGGTTAAAGCCGCTGTGCACCGCAAACACAACAGTCTCTGACTCACCTGTTCTGCACTTGATGTAACGTCACTGTCTCACCTGCCAACGGTAGCCTCGTGTCACTTTGCATTACAAAGTCATATACTGAGCCAAAACAAACTAACTTTGATGTGAACTCTTAACGTAAACGTTAACCATGAATTACTGACCTAAGCTAACCCTGATGTAACACCGGCACTTCATGCTAACATACTTCGGAGGCATGACATTGTTTAGCTAGCGTTAGCTAAAATTAGCTTGCAAAGCACACACTGAATATCCTTATGACCACTCCAGTTCGCAGCATACCACGACTTTTATGTGCACAATAAAGAGTAACTGACTTTATATTAGTCTGTGAAAAGTGAAGGCTTATCGACAAACTAATAAAGCATTGATTAGTAGCCAAGTTAGATCACATACTGTCAAGGACTTTTGTGCAAAGGTCGCGTGAGGTGAATTAAAGGAAATTTTTACTCCTTTCAAGATCAAATATAAATAATTATAAACTAATTGTTTGATGTGACGCAACGAGAATTTGTAAGAGATAAGATTTTGTTAATAAAAACGATTTTAGACTCACCAAAGTGTCGCTATTTGGCCTTCTCAACCAGAACAGCGGACGATTTGTGGAACGGACCCTGCGTGTACAGGAAGTTAACCGACGTGATTACGTCACGGAGACCGGCTCTTCTGGATGTTACGCGCGACTAAGATTATTTTACAGGAAAAATATATATTTTTCAGCATGTAATATCCGAACAGAGATCATTTTTTTATATTTTATTAATTTATTTTTTTAATAGTTATTGGTTTAAATGCAAATCATACTAATACTACTGAGGACTGACAAATCAGAGAGCCATCAGGGCTATAGGCATTTTAAATGCCTCAAAACCTCTTTTTAAAATTTTATATATATGAAACCTTTTCTTCTCGTTTATTTTTGTTACAAAATAGATTCCTTGTGTTTTTTGTTTTATCTTTTTGTTTTTGATCCATCACTGAAAAGGTTCGTCTTAAAATTACGCTGGAATTTTTTTAGACCTTATTTTTAAGATACTTACATAAACAAATTTCCCCATCAATGCTGGCAAAAACTATTTGCAAAGAATAAGAAATTACATTGATATTAATTGCTCTTTCTGTGGACTTGACAATGAAGCCATACACTTGTTTTGGTGCTGTCCTCACCTGTCATTTTTTGTTTTGTTTTGCTAAATATGCATTGATATATTTCTGTTAATATTTCACCATCACAATCACAATGCACAGTTGTGTTGTTTGTTTTTTTATGATGTCTGCAGTTATTAATCCTTTTATTTTATCAAAATTTCACATTCGCAAAAAATGTATGAATGAAATGCAAAAATACATACAAACTATTCAGCACTCTGCAGACCCCAAAGAATCTTAATATGTGTAGATTTTAAACTCTCTCTGTTTCATGATTATTTATTCACTTTTCCCATACAAGAGAAAAAAAACTCCATGTTCCTGCCAGATTTTACTAAAGCCTTATTGTTTGAAGCATTATTTGCATCTGATTCCTAATAGCAGTCTATTTTCCTCACTGTTGTTATTATCACTAACAGGATAATGATAGTAGTCAGTAGTAGTAGAAGCTGAATTACAGGTACACACACAACATGCGTCAGAGCCACTCTAGTTGAGTTAAATGGAGCATGTGAATTTTAATTGAGACCCGTTTTGATGACACTGAGTTCTTCATTTACACCTAGACACCACTGTTGAAGGCTGCGGACTGACGGCTCACCATAAAAGTAAGTGTAGTCTTTTCTCTATCAGGTAGAAAGGACTTCTTTTAATGTACAAAATAACTAATTACAATAGTTGTTATTTAACCTCAGTCACTGCATTGCTTCATAAAAAACTCTGCTCTGTCTTCCTTTATTCCAGTGAGTGAGTGGTTTAATAGGACTGTGTTTCTTGAACGTCAGTGGCCAGAGGCAGAGAAGTGGCTGCTGGTGGCTGTGTTGGGAATGGAAATGGTCATGGGAGTTGTAGGAAACTGTCTTGTTCTGCTGGTCAAAGTCATGGTAAGCAGTTGTGGTTATTTATTCTACGGGTGTGAAATGTTTTTCATGTTACAGTAGTTGTGTCGGTAAGATTATAATTCACCATGGCTGAAATGAGTCTTTCAGTTTTGTGTGATCTCAACATATGTTCACTTCTCTCCCTCTGTCCTTCATTTTCAGCAGAGGGGTCAGTTCTGCTGTCGTTATTGGCTTCCTTTCATGAGTCTCACCTTGTCAGACCTAGGTACAGTTTACACTGATAGCAATGCTAGTTCTTCTTCTTCTTCTGCATGAAAATAAATCAAACTTTGCCTATAGGTCCAGTCCTATGCCAAAGTTCCACAAATAAAATTCTGGGCTAATATATTCCTGATAGCGGCGCAACAACCATCTTAAATTTAAACCTTTGAAACTCTATAACAAATCTGTCATATGTGCAACGATTTTGCAACTTCCATCCAAATGTAGCCCTAACTGTGGCAAAATGTTCAGATGCTTCAAGCTGGCAGGTATTATGAAGTCCACTACTCTGTTTTACCAATCTCCCTCTACATTTTGTCTCAATTGACACCAAACTCACTACACATCATCTTCAGGCTGTCCGCTGGTGATCCACCAGATTTTTGAAGTATCAAAAATTGAGCCCACAGTGCATCAAAATGTTTAAGTGGAAACAGCCTTGTAAACACCAACAGCAAATTCTCACTAAATAAATCTCCAATGTTCCTGAAATAAATAACAACATTTTCATGCCATGGTAGTAATGTGGTAAATTTCAGGATTGTATCAGAAAAACTGAAACTTTTACAATATTTTGAATTCTATCCTCATGTAAACTTTACTTTTTGGAAATAAGAGCATCTTTAAACATCAGTTTCTCACTTATGGAACAATAAAATATAATACAGACATCTGGATTTTGTCTAGAAGTAAAAAAAAAAACAAAAACTATTTTGACATCTGCCTTTCAATAAATGTTGGTATTGCACTTTTCTGCAAACCTTAGAGAAGTTACATGTGTGAATTATTATGTAGGGAATAGACTGCAGCTTTATCTTTCTTTATGTTTCAACAGCACTATGATGAACATTGTTAGGTTTAGGAGTAAAAAACACTTGGTAATGGTGAGGAAAAGATCATGTTTTGGCTTTGATGGCACAATCCCTGCTGGAAACGCTTCATAACGTCTCTAAAAAACACCATGTTTGGTGGATAAAAGCCACTGGAGACACTGCAATGACTCGCTAAAAGAGAATGGTCTGCAGCTTGGCAGGTGTCTCACTAGGTGTCGTACCATCCAACATCCCTTCCTCCTCCAGATGACAAAGTCAGCACATATACCAAGTCACTGTAGAAATGCTGATACATATGAAACAAACAAATGTCTTCTTCCTTCTCAAAATGCCTGGACCCTACTCACCGCTGTGCAACAGCTATAATCATATTTTTAATTTACGTTCTTGGTGTATCCTACTGTCTCTCAACTCAACTCATAATTCTAGTTTTCATTCTAGTATTAAAACACATTTGCCACAGTGGTTGACATGTAATCTCAGCACAGGAAGTCGTCGTGTCTGATAATTAATCGTTGTGTCGTGAAGGGTGCTCCCTCCTCATCATCTCCGGCTCCCTGTTTGCCATGCTGACAGGAGGTCAGAGGTCACCGTGGTGTGAGGTCGTCAGCCTGCTCAAGTTTGCCTTCATCACCTCCTCTATAGGGAGCATAGGTACGGCTAAACACACTGACGGAGAGATGAATATTGTAACTTGTGTTATTACAGGGGGTATTTGAAATTAGGTTATATAAGACTTAGAATAAGTTACGTATTCATCGCAGGCATAGTTACAGTACTGTTTTAGTACCTTTATAGTAGGCAACAGTCTCATAAGTCCTCTGATGCAGTGAGTTTGAGGGTTTCTCTTTGCCTTTACAGCTGTCCTCTGTTTGCAACGTCTGATTGGCATCCCCTCCACAGGAAGTGCTCTTTTTGTTGTCATAGCGACAGCCTGCTTGACTTCTTGGGTTACAGGAATTGTGTTTGGCAGTGTTCCTGTTGTCTACAGCTGGATAAAGTATGTACTTTACTTGATGCTTTCAGTTAGAGCGCCATGTTGTTTCTGCTCTGTTCACCTCCATCATCTCTCCTCCAGGTACGACCCTGCAGAGATGCTGTGCGCCGTCTTCTGGGAGAACAGCTACTCAGACATGTTGGTCTACATTCTCTGTGCTTTCTCCATCTGCATCTTCTTCCCCTTCCTCATTATTTTCTTCTGCTCTCTACTGAGTGCCACTGGCTGCCATGTGAGCTGCAACAGGTAACTCAACTTAACTGTGCATATAAACATACTGAGTGTTTGGTTTGTCCATTCTGAGCTACTGTAGAACATGGCCGACTGCGTGGAAGAGAACTTGTAAACAAACAGCCTGTTATTTGCTCCTCTCTCCATCTTGTTTCCTCTTTGTCTCAGTGATGATGAAGATCTGTCTGCAGTCACTCCTCTGCTGGTCGCCTCCTACATGCTCTGCTACACTCCCTTCGTTGTGTCTGAGGTGACACATGCACTCACTCACTACATGAAACAACATCTGTATCTGCGTGTACACAGACACCACAGAGCGAACACACACGTCCACTCATAGACTGTCTCTGTTTCTTTCTTCTCATTGACCTCTCCATCAGCTGATCCTGCTGGGCAGGATGGACCTGTCACCGGCACCTGATTGGTTAAGAACACTGTCGTCAGTGATGTCATACCTGGACTGTGGTCTGAACCCTCTTATTTACTGCTCCCATCAGGACTTCCGGGAGGCGGGCCTGGCCCTGCTGTGGACCAATAGGAAAACATCGTCAGAGCCTGTCCTGACTTCTATCACTAAACATGACGTGTAAAGATGTGACGGGGTTCCACAGTTATTCCCCAGAAATTTAAACAACCTAACAGTGACGCATCTCAAATGGCTCAGTTATCTGAGGTCAGAACGTTATCACTGGTATGATTTTTGGATTTCAAGGAAATAACGGCCTCTTCTTTTACAATTCATAATATCAAGTCATTTCTTTTTTCTTCAACGTGTAGAAATAAAAAATGTACATTCAGTTGAACATGTTGAAATGTTTCAGTTAAAGTTTTATTACAACTTGTCAGTGTGGATTCAGATCATAAAGACAAGAGGTTTTCTATTTCAGTATCTTTTCACTCTATGAGTTTTTGAGACAAGGATGTATCTTGCTATACATTCTTAATACAGCGAATTTTGAGGAAAACATTGAAATGCCTAAATCCAAATTCCAATGGCATTAGGATCAGATTGGTGTATCAGAAACTTTAACTTACAATGTATATTTTCGTTTTTTTTTTCTAAATATATATATATACTTTATTCTTTCAGTCAAATGTTAAATTCTATTGCCCATATTGAAGCTCAAAAAGCAGTTTCAAACCCCTCACCAGACTGCCAAGAAAAATATTAAATCCTTTATCTACTATCTATTTTTGCTGGCTTAAAATTTCTCAACTTTACCCTTGCAAAAAACAAACCACCACATTAATGTTTTCACATGTGAAATGACCAAAAACCATGTGTGCCCATTCGTCACTCGATCACATATGAAACAGCACTGCACATTAATGTGATTTTTGGCATTTTATTTGTGTAATATCTGAAAAACACATTAATTTAATGTAAATTTATCACGTGTGAAATGTCTGAAAAACTTATTTGGGAAACTTCACATGTGAAATGAGTGTCTACACCTGAGAAACACATGAACACGCTCCACCTCTGTGCTCTGTCATGTGAGATTCACAGAAACATGTCAGCATTTAGTACGTGACATCAGCCACATTCGCAAATGTCGCTTTTTATGCATCAGTCACATTTTCTTGCAACACACACAAATTCGACCAAACTGAACAGAGGCAGGAGATGACATGTTGGTCCATACTTTTTCTAAGCAACAAGTTACATTTATGATTACAAGATCATTTTAGAATCATTTAAGTATCAAACATTTTAAATCACAGTTTACTGTTAAAGGTATAAATGCCTCGGCGGCTTGCATGGGTGTAAATTTCGGGGGGGATGCAGGCGACACGCCCCCCTTGATATTAAGAACGCGCATTTGTCCTCTTGAAAAAACATGGAAGCATCAGAGGACTTTAACTTTGACAAAATCAAAGACATTTACATTAAACATTGATGCGGCAAAGGTACAAATCTGTGCATAAAACTTGACCAGAATGCAGGACATTAAGTATTGGTGGTGTAATATCCCACTAAAGCCCAGTCGCCAGAGGAAAATGTTGGCATTGTTTCTGCAAACCACAAATAGGTTACATTTGCAGGTTTTACGTGTATCATATTTTCATATTTTCATATATTAAGTTACATAATACATGAGCTGACTTTGTTATCGGGAGGTGGAGGGGACGGTGGATGGCATGTCACCTACAGATGGCTGCCAAGCTGCAGGCCACTGCTTGAGTCCAACACACAACGACACCAGCTGTTTTTTGGCGACCCTTCGTGGTGTTTCAAGCTGTGTTTTTGGCACTGAACATGGATGTTTTTTATCAACACATCACAGCGTTTCCAGTTGCTTTTGTGCCACCAGATGTGGTGTTTTCACCCAAAACATGATGTTTTCCTAACCATAACCAACTGTTTATTGTGCCTACACCTCACCACAACTTCACTGCAGCCGTGTTAAGAAATTTAAAGTTTTAGGTTGCAAAAATAGTTGCAAAATACACCCGTTAAACGTAGCTTTCGACCAGAATCAGAAGTCGTCAGGTAGTACCCAACCGTCCTTGAGTGTTTCGACCCTCAACCACAATACTCTCCAGTTGGTGGGTCGGCAGTGGCGGCCAAGTCACTGCCCATCTGATCCTGGCCTCCAGCTTTCCTCCTCAGTTTTGCTCCATAACCAGCAGGATGCTCGTTCAGCCTCCTCCCTCCCTTAGAGGATGGTATTTCAGACCGAAGGTTTTAAGATTTAAAGTTTCAACATATCTGTTGCAAAAAAATGTAGAACTATAAGGTATTGGTGGTTTGCTTTTCTGGGTTTGTCACAAAACTTATACAACATCTTCCAGGCCTGATAGTACAAAAGCACTCTGGGACTTAAGCGAAGGGTCTCTGTACTTCTTCTCTTCTACAAGTTCATCATGGCTCTTCTTCTCTGGTGTCTCAGTCCTGCTGTGCTGCAGTCTTCCCCTGAGCTCTGTGTGTCAGTGCGGTCAGGAAACAGAAGCTGAAGTGAAACTGCAGCACGTCGCACACTTTGGACCAGAAGTGTCCGGTGAACCGCTGGAAGAGCCGGTACCAAGCGAGCCAGTGATCCAGCAGCTTCAGCACCACGAACCCCGCACATGACAGCACCGCCAGCAGCAGATATCGCCGCGTGCGACCGTCCCCGTGCGCCAGCTGCACGCGAACTCCCTTGTACACCGCGAGGGCGACGTGACAGCCCAGCGCCGCCTCGAAGCCGCGCTCGTGCACCAGCGCCAGCCCGTAGCTGAGGATGGAGAGCAGCTCGAGTGCTGCCGCGTGGGTCGCGCGCCACTTCGCCGGCCCGAGCTCTGCGAAGCTGATCCACACCGGAACCCAGGCGAAGATCGGTAAGGTCAACCACTGGTCGAGCACGGCGGGCGCGCGACTTAGCAGCGCCAGGCGCGTCCACTGCACGGGACCGTAGAAGACAGCCATGAAGGCGAACACCTGTCTCATGTACCTGCTCTCGTGCGTTTCCTGGACGCCTCCGCGCCAAAACAGCCAGTACAGTCCCGTGCAGATATAACCCAGGTTAATTAGACAGTTACAGGGCATCGCCAGGAAGCCGGGAAGATAATCAACCACCT
Organism: Epinephelus lanceolatus; assembly: GCF_041903045.1. NCBI lineage: Eukaryota > Metazoa > Chordata > Actinopteri > Perciformes > Serranidae > Epinephelus > Epinephelus lanceolatus. The sequence continues at coordinate 36,645,553 of NC_135736.1, forward strand.
TCTCTGCATAGTGGTCAAAGGACAGGTCCACCTTCACTTCGTCAAACAGACGGGTGTTCGCCAAGGCGACACAGAGCACGAAAGGCACCGAGACATGAAGCAGAGCCGACTTCATCACTGCTTCTTAGAAAACATATCATACACTAAAACTGGAGCTCTGGGAATGTTTTTAAAAGTTCCCTGAGAGTCTGGGATCTAAAGTACAAGCTGTTGTTGTTGTTCCGGGTTTTAAAATCACGTGATTGTAAATGGAAGATTCGGATTGGCTACTTTTCCTTGTTCTTTCAATAGAATTTACGGCAGCCTATACGCAGCAAAGCCTTTTAGCTGCCCTCTATTGGTCATATGTAAAACTCCACCAACTAAGTTAAAGATCCAGTGTGAAAGATTTGGGGGGATTTAGTGGCATCTATCAGTGATGATGAGAGATTGCCACCTGCTAATTCGTCTCCTGGTTAGAATTCCGTCAGTGTTCATTGTTCAGGAGGTTTTTCCAGAAGATGAATTATCCACTTTCTCTTCAGAACAAATGGACCTGGTGATTTTAACAGATAAAAACAATTTCTGGAAGTATGTGCAAATCAGACACCTGCTAGTCCTTGTTGTGGGGAAAGGAATCCCACCTCAAAAGTCAAATCTTTGTCAGATTATAAAAATAATGGGGCTGGGTCATGAGGTATTTGTTTATTAAGAATGATTGGTGCAGTGGTTAGCATTGGCACCTGATGCGGAGTCTGCATGTTCTCCCTGTGTCAGCGTGGGTTTTCTCCAGGTACTGCGGCTTCCTCCCACAATCCAAAGACATGCAGGTTAATTGGTGACTCTAAATTGCCCATAGGTGTGAATGTGAGTGTGAATGGTTGTCTGTCTCTGTGTGTCAGCCCTGTGATAGTCTGGTGACCTGTCCAGGGTGTATCCTTCCTCTTGCCCGATGTCAGCTGGGATAGGCTCCAGCCCCCTCGCGACCTCCAACAGGATAAGCGGTTATGGAAAATGAATGAATATCTGTATCTTATGCTCCTATGTTAACGTGGAAAGCAGATCTGAACATTGATGTTGCAGAAAAAGAATGGGATCATATATGTGAGAATATTCCAAGCAACATCAATATTAAATTAAATCCAATTTAAAATATTTAATCGTTTTTATTGAACCACTTCTAGACTGTTTAAGCTCAAGCTTGGGAACAATGCTGACTGTTGGAAGTGCTGCAGTACTAAAAGGACGCTTTCTCACCTACTCTAGCAAATTATAATGAGAAACTGGAAGAAACCAAGCGAGCCTTCTTTTAAGGAATGGTTAACAGATTTGGCAAATGTTGCACCATATGAACAAAACTCATTCAGTTCTAAGGGCAGGACAGAGAAATATGTGGCGAAGTAGAGAGGCTACTTGGAGTAAATTGCTGGTGTGGATGTATCTTTAAGTGAATCATACCTTTCTTGAGTGTCTGAGAGTCCATCTGCTGCTTGTAGATCAGAGAGGATTGTGGTGCATATTTATGTAGGAATATTTTTTCTCTTTTTTTTTGTTTCTGAAGAATTACTTATGCATCATTATATTATTATTTTCCCTCTTGTGTACATATATTTGATTTATTAACACTCTGCGACTGTTCATATTAGAAAAAAAGCGTTCGATAAAACATTAATGATAAAAAAAAAAACACAGAATAAAGCAGTTAAGCATTAAAAATCAGTGTTTTTCCGACTTTAACTAACTACAATTACTGATGCGAACATGCGAATGGTCTTATCTGGAGCCAGTGTTTGGTTTGTCTCATCTGGGCTACTGTAGACACATCGCAGTGCAACATGACGTTCTCTGTAGACAAGGACCCACTCTCTTTGTAGATATAAATAGCTCAATGAAAACACAACAATTCTTATTTTCAGGTGGTTATACAAAAAATAAAACTTATTATATTAAATAACATTTCTGCCAAGATATCCCCCTAAATCCTACACACTGGACCTTTAAAATCCTTTTGTACTGTGGAGTCCAAGTATGGAAACCCATTTCCACCGGTGTGATTTAAAAATAATCCTGTGAGTCAAAATGAGAAATCAGTTAGTGTCTCAAAATAATGAGAAACTTTATCAAAATAATGAATTACCTATCTCAAAAATAATGCTGGGTATCTCAAAATAATAATGTAGTATCTCAGAATAATTACTTGTTGTGTCACAATAATGATTTAGTATCTCAAAATTAATAACAAATGAATGACCTACCACTACTACTACTACTACTACTACTACTACTACACACAAGGATAAAAACGTATCTATCTGAGGGATAAAACCAAAATAACTATGAGAATCTAAAAACACAAAAGGGAGAGTCAAAAAGTGCATGAGGCAGAACTGGTTTTGTTAGTCGACGGCACTGAGGTCTGACCACAAAGCATGAGGAAAACATGAGACAGGAGGAGGAGGTATGAAAATAAAAGGGCTGGAAAACCTGAGGCAGCATAAAATCAAAGTTGACTCAAACACAGGTGGCAGAGGGACAAAGAGGGCGCGACCAAGGAACACACACAAAGGAGGAAACCTGTCGAATTAAGAGACAAACGAGGTAAGAGGCTGCACCAGTTTTATGAATATATAGCAAAAAAAAATGTTGATACAGAGAGTTAAACTGTAATGAATCATTAGTTTTGCTTTGTAGGGGTATAAGAATGTTTTAGACTATCAGGAAAATATATGGGTTAGTAACTGCAGTCCACTGAGTAGATCAAATTTAGAAGAGAGAAGCATTCAGACCCTATACTTTGATAAAAGCAGCAACACCACATGTAAAAATTCTCTTTCACAAAGTGCTGCATTCAAACTCTTACTGAAAGCTCCTCGCTAATAAGTATTTTTGCAGTGTGATGTGAAAGAGGGTCACTGGTAATCACCAAACTCTGCTGGTTCCACCTTACTACCATCCCACTTCTGCTAAACTGTCACGTCAACCTCTGGTAGCTAGCTAGTTAGCTAGTCTGAAGACTTCGATATCAGAATCAGTTTTACCAGCTTTATTTATTCAATTGTTAGCTAGTTAGAACCATAGACTGTATATAAAGATGGACAATGCATCTCCATTTACCCCCACTGAACAAAACTGAAGCCAAAATACCCCAGATACAGCCGCTGCCATCTTGCACTGCTGACGTAATTTGGAGCCAGAGTCTGCACAGTAGCCATCTCGCACCTGCTTTCAAAACCAAACTGGAAGAAAAACGAGCACTTGAACACACATCAGCGTGATATGAGTTACCTAACATGACAGAAACCATCTGTGGGAAAAAAAATATTTTTGACATGTACTTGGGAGTTCTTAGTTTGGCCCATGTCTCATCTGCTAGCATGGAGGAGGCACGGGTTATGGTCTAAATTGCAGCCAGACAACAAGTGGTGATCGTAATGTTTTGGCTTCACTTTTTGGGAGCTGTCATGTCGTCCATCTTTATGTTAAGTCTATGACTAGAACAAATAAACAACCTAACTGAGAAATGGGTTGCCTACAAAGTTACATTAAGTCACATCTGGTGGCTGTCAGATTCAGGTAAGCTAGCTAGCTATGTGTTCAATTGCTTGTTGGCTATACTAGTGAAATCTTAGCTGTAAATCCATGCACTATTAGACATTTTATTGTATTTTTACAGTAACCAGCAAGTTACTGTAATTACCAGTCTACAGTACCTTAACTGTTATGATGTTTTATGGTAAATCAGCCTTACTGTAAGTTTGTTTTACAGTAAAACAGCTTTACTCTAAGTGTTTTTTACCGTTACGCAGTCTTACTGTGAGTGTGTATGCTACACATACTAGCACATTACATTATAATAAAATAACTTGATTGACTTTTGGTTCTACACGGGACACCAACAGCGGGCTCCTGGGGAAAAGTTTGGGTAAAAGCCCAGAGGTTGTTTGACCTATCCGCTGTTTATCCCGCCCGCTCCATGTAGACATTCTCACTCTTTATACCATGGTACTTCACAGAAGCATCAACAAATGCTGCCACCTGGAGCGGCTCATAACTCCACTGAAGGTTGCCTCTGTGCATCTGTGTCTGATGAGCTACTACCAAATGACAAGTTGGGAGTGAGACCGTGTTGGTTCAGTGCCTTCAGCCATAGCCTCAAGTTCTCTTCATCTTGGGAAGGTGGGTGCAGGTTGCAAAATGCCCCACAACACCTTCTTACTTTATGGTTGTAACCTTGTTGTTGTAATTGCTTTTTCCACTTCATCCAATTATTATGGCACCCCCTAACTGAACATACAAGACTGTATCATACAGTACATAAACTGTAGATCAGAAAGGTGTTAAAGAAATGTTTCCAGTTCATTAATGTTGGTGCTACATTATGTGATGGTTTTGCTTCTGATGTGTTATATGGATAATGAGTCATGGTCCTTCTTTCTGTCTCTGATACTCTAAAAAAGTCACCTGCAGACACAGCATCCAGTCAAACTGAGAATACCAATGGACACATCCACTCGCTCAACAAGTCTTCTAGACAGTTATGAAATTTATGTAAATATGGAGCTCAACTATGATGATTCTCGACTGAGATCAGACTCGGAAGAAACAGATTATCACAAAGAAAAAAAGGAAAGTGACAGTCCAAAAATCAACCCTCAACCTGAAGGGCAAATCAACAATGGAGAACTGTCTGAAAAGGACCAAGCAGTGAAATGCATTGTCCTGTCAGATCCAGGTCTAGTCATTCGTACTGCTGAGCAACTACAGGGTTCTGCCTCTGCACTCATCCCTGAAGTGGAAATCAGAAAAGCACTTCGTCCTCCATCCATGTTGTCAGCTCCTCCCCCACTTCCCAAGAGGTCACCTGCATGTGAGAAAAAGAATAAAACTTTGAACTCACTGGCATGTCAGACATCTCCAGTATTGGATGGAGTCAAAGGTAACAGTCCACACAGGGGTCTTTCCCCGTTGGAAGTACCTGACATGCACAACTGCACTGCATCTGGAATTTTACCAAAAGTGGAAGCAAAACACCCACCACAGCTTCCTCTAAGACCTCTTACTAAATCACCTATAAAACCTCCAAGACCCAATACATTAAAGAGGGCTGAGACAGAAGAAGGAGAGGGGAGAGTGAGAGGACAGGCAGAATGGAGTAAAGAACAGAGGAACAGACAGGAGCAAGATCTAACTGAAAGAAGTCAGAAGACAGAGGTGAATGAACAAACATCTGGAAAAGAATGTCATTTGGATGTGGGAAAGCCTCCGCGACAGATCTTGGTAGTATTTACAGACATAGGAACAGAAGAAGATGTCAGAAATATTGGACTGACCTTTCCAACCATGACAGAAAATTCATCCCTGCTAGCTTTGGGATGCTCAGACCTTACCCCAGATGTAGAACCTGACATGGCAGCAACCAACAGAAACTGTACGACTACAGTTTCAGCAAAAAAAGAATCAATAATTCCACTACAGCCTCCACCAAAACATCCCCCAAAACCACCCATCAAACCTCCACATCTCTTCAGTGCCATGAAGTCTGTCATAGAAGAGGAAAAGGAGAGAAGAAAGCAAGAGGATGAAGAGTGGAGAGACTTGGTGGAGGAGGAAAGGGATGAAAAAGAAGGAGATGGAGAGAACAGAGGTAAGGTACACAGAGATTCCAGAGGTGGCGAGTTGAGCACTCCAACCGTGACAGAAAAACCATCACAACTTGGACAAACAGTATTGGGGTCTGTCCCCAAATTCTGTCTCATGCCCCCTTGTAGAGACAGACCAACATCAGTAGTCACAGCTGAGAACCAAACTCTTGATCGTAAGTCTCAGCACCCAGGAAATCACCAGAACAAAACTAATGGACAGGTCCAATCTGGTCCACAAGAGGTTCCTACTCAGATCAGCCCTACAGGGACAGACACAAACGTGGAGACACTCAAATGGACAGAAAACAGCAAAGAAATCCAGATATCTGGGACATGGGGACGAGACTCTGATGTGATTTCTAAACTCCCATCTGGATGGGAAGGGACAGAGGTGGAAGGGACAAAGTTGGATCCTTATGAGCTGGGACTGAAGAGCTCAGAGGACGCACAGGAAGTTGGTGGGACACTTATGCATGGAGAACCGAAGCAAACAAACCAAAAGACCAACACCAGAGGGAAAGTGAAAAATCTTGCCAAGAAGGTGATTGGTAGATTGAAAGAGGGAAGAGAAGAGAGAAAAAGAACCAAAGCGACAGAGATGGAAATGGAGGACATTGAATTAACACTGGTAAGTTTCACTTAACACTTTTAAAAAACACATTACTATCATTTTAACACTTTTATTTTGTTAGGTAACAACGACAACTCTCTACAATGTCTGGCTTTGGTTCAAGAGGTGAAGCTGGTCAACCACAAATCAGAAGATCAGCTGTTCGATCCCTGGGGTCCTCCAGTTAGGCAAGATACTGAACCTAAATTGCTCCCGTTGGTAGTGCTCGGTGTGCGTGTGAATTTCTAACTTTGAGAAAGGTGGACCCTATACTTCAATAATCATATGTCTATGATAATAGCAGAAGTATGACTAATAATAACAGTAGTAGCAGCAGTAGGAGGCATCAGGCAGGACCACAGCAGCAGCATAACCATGGCCCACGATCCAAGTGTAGCTGCGATACGAGTTAACCTGCGAGACAGTGGAGAACAAAGGCTCCGGAGAAGAAGCCGAGTTAGCGATATGCAGAAATAGGACTTAAATGTTAGCAAATGGAGAATACCCAACTTTTCAGAAACTAAGGAGAAAGAGAGAAGGAGAGAAGGTGCTTGGTGTATCATAGGAGGTCCCCCGGCAGACGAGGCCTATGTCAGCCTAACTAGGGGCTGGTCCAAAACTTAGCCAGCCCTTACTATAGGCTTAATCAAAAAGGAAAGTCTTAAGTCTAGTCTTAAATGTGGAGATGCAAATGCAGTCTTCTTTTTCCAAATTTTAAAGAAACAAGGCATGTGTTCACTAGTGTTTATCCAGATTTACAAGATGAAATTAAGAACGGAAATATTCTTTTTATCACCCTATTTTGAAGAAGCTTTCCATCACATAGACCACAAACCAACTGTGATGCCGTGAAAACAATTTTTAGTTGTATTTCATTCTTTCCTCCCTCATCCTTATTATCAAGGATGAAAGGAGGCATGGGAAGGAAGGATGGATGAATGATGAGGAGGAAGGGCTGGATGAAGATGCTGTGGACCATTTAGCTCCAACAGAGACACAGAGACACGTGGACCTGATGGAGAGGAGGATTAAAAGAGGACATGCAACATCTTACAGGTGAACACACTCAGGTCACTCACAGCTGTACATACATTTAGTACAATTTGAGTCATTTTTAACAAAAATAATTACATTTGCTATGTTTATACCTGTTAAGTTTGTCTCTTGCACGTGCCCCAACTTTATGTAGGTGCAATATTAAATTACTGGAATACAACATTTGCCTGCTCAAGCTGGAAACATGTAGCAGAGTTAAAAGCACATGACGTATGATTTTTAATCATTGTTCCTTGTTAATTATTTAAACTGCAAAATACATTATGGCATTCCCCTGAGAGGTAGCCTACACAATTCTCAAGCATCATTCTTTATTAATGAGTTTCCTTGTTTTAACTTCCGCCTTATCACAGACTATTGTCACAATTCACAGGAAAGTGGGTTCCACCTGTCATCAGGAAACATTTTCTCAGTTAGTCAGATCAGTAGTTACTTATTTGGTCTACTGCTCTGCCGTCTTTCATTTCTCCTGTGTTCTTTATCTCTCCTCTCCCTGTTGTCTTCTCCTCTTTACCTCCTTATTCTTTCTCTCCCCCATGCTCCTCCTCCTCCCTCCTCTCTGTCCCCATCTGCTCTCTCCACCTCTGTTTTTTTATGTACTGGTACTGGGGAAGTCCCTGGTTTTCCCCTTGATCATCACACACACACACACAGGCACAGTCATATGACCCTGGAATGCAGGAGGAAACTTTCTTTCACTTTGTCTTTCTTCCTCCATTGCTTTGTCACATTTTACATTCACAGTTATTTTTTTCAAGCAGATCACACACACCCCTTAAGAGAAGAGAAAACAACAAAACCGCACATTGTTTGCAAAAGCCATCTCAGAACTTGTCACACGCCCATCAAAACCAAACTCATCCATCAAAACCTAAAATTTGTTCCCACGTAATGAAACAACTGTACTTTATTTTGGTACAGTCAGCACAATTCAGTAAAGAGCAAAGCTGTCCATTTCATTACTTGTAATTTATATACAAATGTAAATTAGACATCTGCATGAGAAATAAAGGAAAAGAAAAAAAAATCTGTTATAAATCAAGACGTTATTTTTCTACATGTAGGTCTGCGTATATACCCTCAAGATACTCAATCATATTTTCTATCATTTTCAGTTAAGCAGAAAATTTTATTTATATATAATCTTATGTCAAATCTTAATGTGTGATGTAACTATGAATGACAGCCGTCCAGATTGTCATAGTGCAGTGACAAAAATATGAAAAGTGGAAATGTGGAAAGTAGAAAATGGCATGAAAAGACAATAATAGAAAAGTACCAGTACCTTGAATTTGAGCTCCAGCATAGCACTTAAGTATATGTACTTTTCATCACTGGAAGATTGATATCACTCCCATGTCTGTAGGATAAATATGAGGCTACAGCCAGCCGTCAGTTAGCTTAGCTTAGCTTAGCTTAGCATAAACACTGTGTACAGAAGAAAACAGTGAGCCTGACTGTCAATTTTATTCTTCAGTTTTTGTACGGATTAAACAAATAAGAAACGTGTTGATTAGTGAGCTTTAGAGATGCTGGTGTTAAATGTAGACAGAGCCAGGCTAGCTGTTTCCCCCTGTTTCCAGTCTTTGTGCTAAGCTAAGCTAAGCTAAGCTAAGCTAACTGACTGTTGGAGGTAGCTTCATAGTTAACGGACTGATATGAGTGTGGTATAGATCTTGTAATGTAATCCTCAGGCGAATGGTGGAGGAGTTATTCTCAAAAATACTACTTACTTTACCTGCAAAATATCACAGGAAAAGATGCCAAATGACAGTGAGGGATGCAGGGTGTGGGGTTGGGCACATTTGGGGGGAAATGTGATACTCTTTTTGTTTTATTTTTACCTGTCAGGATTAAAAACATTCATATTAAGCATGTAAAATTTTTCTTGGTGTGCCGCAAGTTGAATCTATCAGCAGCCAACAAACAATACAAACATGTAAGTGCGTTTATATTGATATTTACTCCTTTTTTCCCTCTCACATTTTACGCAGTCCTTTCGCCTCCTTCAAAGTGGGCAGTCCAGTGAAGCTGGTGGAGGAGCTGCTGACAGGTGATGAGAGGTTCCAGTTCCTGAACAGAGACCAGAGCTCCACACCTGACCCCCCTGACACAGAAGAGCCCAGTGCTGACCTCCAGTTCACTCTGGATGAGTTTGAAGGAAACTCCTCTGTCTCAAAGGAGGAATCTGTTTATGAGATTATCGATTGTTCAGATATGATCACAGAGGAGAGCCAAATATATGAGCAACTGGATCTGAACAGAGCACCCAGTCCAGTACTGCAGAGTGAAACCAGTGAAACCATTCCAATGAGTGAGTTTAACACGGGGGGGGGGGTTGTGTGTGTGTTATTAGAGAATGAATCATCCTTTGTGCATGAGGGGTTTTCAGGGAAAGATGCAGCATGTGTTTCATCTCACTGATATCAGCTGTGTTGTTAACCATTCGCTTTCCTACGAACCTAATCCCCAGAAAAATCCCCAGAAAAATAGTTGGCATTGTAAGATTATGCAAACGCATATGTTACGTTTGTATTTCATTATGTAGCATATACATTTAAAGGCACAATAACCACTTGGTTATGGTTCGAAAAAGTTCATGCTTGGGCTTAAACATTTTTTTTGTTGTGGCATTATCCCGGCTGGATACACAGCGATGTCTTGGTAATAAACAATCACTTCTTGTGGCACTATCCCCAGTAGAGACACAGCAATAGTGGCGAAAAAACACCCATCTTTGGTAGCTAAAAGGCAGCCGGAAATGCATTTTTCTCGTTTGTTGGCCTCAACAAATAGTCTGCAGCTTGGCAAGTGTCATCCTTCACTTCAGAAATGTTGATATGATACATATGAAATGTGTAAAGTAACATATTTGTGGTTTGCAGAAACGTACAATACCGAAATTTTCCTCCGTCGACTGGCTTTTACTGATTCAGATAAGAAGACTTGCAGGGGCCTCGCTGTTGTTCGCCAAGAAATAGTAACAGCACATTCTGTTTGTGATTAAACATGCTAATTACTGAGCTTTACAGGTGTTTGTAGGCATATTTGTCCATTTTGTAATGTTTCCCTTCGCTGCAGTGCTAATGCTAATCTAGGCTAATCACCTTGTGTCGATCTTCTTCACGTACTTGCAGAAAGAATACAAATTATAGCTGATGTGCAGCAATGGTTGTGGCTGGGCAATTTAAGGGAATTTCAGGCAATTTTAGGCAATGCTGAGCAACAAGAGGCAGAATAGGAAGACAACAAGAAAGTTGCCATTACAATGTACATTTTGTATCAGTTGAGGCTTAAACTCACAACCTCTGACACCAAGGAGCACCTTCTATCTGACTGAGCTAATTAGCAAGTGACAACTCATCTGTGGCTTCACAAACTGACTAAGTCAAACACCAGGATGATAGCAACTGTCAAGGCAGATTTCAAACTGCTGTCATGAATTCAGTTATCAAGACAAAAATCTGAAAATACACATCTTGCATCTAGACAGCATGGAGGTGTTGTTAATTTGTTTTTAACAATGACTGGATTTACTCCATAAGTGAAAAACAGATGTTTGAAAATGCCATTCTTGCACTGACTCCAGTTGTTCACATGGGGACAGAATTCAAAATGCTGTCAAAAATTCAGTTTTTGATATAAAATTCTGATATTTGCCAAACATCATCTACCATGACAATGATGTTATATATATATATATATATATATATATATATATATAATATTGACTCAGTATGAACTCCTATGAACTCCCTTATACATTTACCATTTGGTCCTCAGAAAATACAGTGTATGTGGCCATTGCTCCAGTCTGTCTAAGAATTCAGTTTGCTTCAAGATTTTGAATTGAATGAGAGAAAGAAAGAAATTTAAAGCTCAAATACTGGTTCCTGAGCCATACTCCTGATATCTCTGTATTCTTTAGTGTTATTAAAACTATGTTAATTGATTCCTCAGAATTAAATCATTGGTCATTGGTGTTCCTGTCTTGTTTGCTCCAAACAGCCCCCAGGACCAAAAACATTTATGACACAGTGAAGTTTTTCCCGCCTGCACAGCCTACAGTCACACACATGACCTTGTCTGATATAAAGGTTTGTGAGAGCTTCAAAACAACGTGTGTTGTTTCCATATTTTGTGCTAAATATCATGTTTTAATCGTCATATTTATTTGTCTTTCTCCTTTAGTCTCAGGGAGTTCTGGACAGTTCACTTCAGAAGTATCTCATCAAGCTGAGCAAGAAGAGGAAACGCAGAGCAGGACGGAGACAACGTGGTGACAGGAGCAACGGTTAGACACTCACTTCTTTTCTAATATCAATCTAAACACTGCTCCACACACAAAGCAGAAAACTGATGGAATATCTTTCTATATGAGGTGATATGAAGACTAACATGAGTCTTGTTCTGAAGCAGACGTCATCAGGGGGTCTCCGTCCTCCACCTCTCCACAGCAAATCTTCCCTGCCTCCGTCTTCTACTACGTCCCAGCTGCAGGAGGAGAGGTAGAGCAGCAGCTCTCTGCGGTGAAGGTGAGTACCAGGAAGCTTTTCTTTGCTGTTTTGATGAATCCTCTTCATCTGATGTCTTGATCTTGTCTGTGTGCGTGTCAGTGTGGAGGAAGCAGCCCCAGAAGTCTGGCCAAGTTAAAGATAGCTCTGAAAGATAAAACCATCCCGAGAGCAGCGCAGCCGAAGGAGGACAGAGGGAAGTAGAGGACGCTTCGCCATTTTATTCAGCGTGTTACAGTGTGATGTTAGCATCAGTTTTTGTACAGCAAAGCTAAAACAATATATTTTTCTGCTCTGATCTCTGCTAATATACCAGTGCTAACTTTTTTAATGCTAATAAATTTAATTGGATATTATTATGCATTTAAAAAGAAACAAAATTAATCTAAGCCACCATTACATCTACATCATAACCATTCAAATTTAAATGACTGGTAGTTAATAAGAAATACAGCACTACTTTAAATACAGAGATGCAAACATATGTAGATATGTATTTATTTATGTTTCAAATTATTACCAACATCTACTTAGGCTATTTAGTCATTCATTGCATTTGTAACTATTTGTACATGTATTTACCTCAGTGTTTATGCATATATTTTGTGTTTCATTTGTTAATTGAAGGATTTTCTTTCTGCATTTATAATTTTTCATACTCTGTACCTGAATCTCTGCTTTCTTATAAAGATTTCACTGTTAAATCTGGAAAATTAGAAATTATATGAAATGTATAGAATATAACTGCTCTTTGAATTATTCACAGTTGGAATTATATTTGTCTTTCTAAGTTATGTACACCATAAAAGGTGCAGCTGTTTCACTTTAGTTTGTGGACAACAGAGGGCACTGTTGCTGCTTCATTGAACACAGTTAACAGAGGAGCTGCTCCTCTCATACAATCACACAGGCCTTTCTCACAGCACAGGTGTTACTGATGACACTAACAATGGCTCTATTCTATCCTAGTGCTCCACTGAGAGTTACACTGAGTCAGCATGCACGATACCAGGACCAAGAAATCAAAGGAGCTCAATGGAATTCAGCTGTAATTAATTTAATTATTTACACCTGTGCTTTTATCACTGTGACAAGTCAACATGTCATCCATGACCAAAAGCCTCCAGTTTGTGTTTTCACTTTTGGAAAGCAGAGCAAAAAGCAGCGGGGTCAAACAGACAATTTTCATTTTTTGGTCTCTCTTATTAGATAGTCACCAAAATATCAGACATCATATCCTCAGAATAAAATGTGCTCTTAATAAAACACTTCAAAGTTTCAGGTTCAGGTTCAAAATGCTTTTGGTTTATTAAATTCCATGGAAAGCAAAGATATGAGGGCTATTAGATATGATGAATGTACAATACAGGTGTTGTTCCATGAGCCTTTACTGAGCAGGGTTTAATGTCTTTTTTGTTTGTTTGTTTTTGTTTGTTTTCCAGAAATCTACCTGCCCAAAGTCAAACTGTATGTGCCCCTATATAAATTGTTTTATTTATAAACAGTTATCAAATAACAAAAGATTAACTGGGACTGCTGCGCCACGTGCAACTCTCAACAGAGATGAGAAGGAAGCGACGTTCATGTTCTCCAGAAACGTTTCTTTTTTTACCACTTGCCCAATCAGGCAATTGAGTTACTAGATTTACTAGCCCGATGTGGCATTTTACTTGCCATGGGCAACTGGGCAATCCTTATTGTTGTTCCTTTACTGATTCACCAGTTCAAATAATTTCTGTCATGTGTGCCTTTGTTGTGTGGATATTCTTTTCTCCACATCTCCCTTTTACTTTATGTAAATGCTAAAGGTGCTCCAGTTTTTATAAAGTGCGTTCACATGGACGTGAATAACCTGTTTATGATCAGGTTTTTGGAGCATCCTGTTCCTGTGTTTGAGTAAGCAAACACCATATTACATTCATGAAAAACCCAAATATGCTGGCTGGAGTACTGTGAAAGAAGATTATGTATACAGGGAATATGAATAACTTGATTTCTCTGTGCTAATGTTAACACCATATTCTGAATATGATCATAAACGTGCCTCATAAACAGGTTATTCATGTCCATGTAGATGCACTCATAGATATCAAACTGCTGCTGATGCAGAGCATTCACACAAAGAAAGTCAACAGACGCTTAGAGAGAGAGAAAACAGCTATTTCCTTAACAAGGCCACATGAATAAAATATGTACATTTTATAACTGTTACCCCCACTGAAATGTTATCTTGCCTTCAAAATGCTAAAAAAGAAATCAAAGTGCAAGATCATCATGTTAAAACTCATAAAGGTAAAACCATTTTCTTCACAGCACTAAAGCTCAAATCACACTTTCACAGAAAAAAAGCTGCTTCCTGTCAGCAGCTGACATCAGAGCGACCTCTCCAGAGGAACGCAGAAGCACTTGCCGCTGTTGTTTGACATTAAGTTCATCCCTGCATAGAGAGAGGGTCTTTTCATGCTGCTTTTGTCATGTCTGACGTTCCAGCCAACACGGAGCTTGTCTTATATTCATCTCAGTGACGTCCATCATGTTTCACAGCTTCTATCTTCTCTTGGTTCCTCCAAAACCTGAAAAACAGAAATGGTAGTCAGCCAGCTGAACGATAGGGTGTCTCTCAGTGCTACTGAACTGTTGAGACATTCAGCATTCACTAAAGAAAACTTTATTGGAGGCATTATCTCATAATTCTTGGTCCTTGGTTTGAAACACTGGGAGATAATAATGTGACTGAGTGATGTGGGTGGTATTATTATCAGTGAGGTAGTCTATGTTTTGAGTGAATAACCAATCAGATGTCATGATGACATAATGCTGTTATGTCCTGGTTGATCCCTTACAAGACAAAGAGCACACCAGGTCAGGGATTGCCTCATGTACGTCCCTTGGAATAATTTGATGGAGCCTATTTTTTACTCTTCTGTAATCTGTACTTTGATTAGACAGTAAACTATTTTAGATTTATAATTAAAATATTGTTTGTTGAACTATGAAGTCTTTTGTAAAAATTAATAATAAATGTTTTTATATCATGTTAACTTGATGAATCTAAAAACTTTTCACGAAACAGTGCCACAGACCCCACTTTGACAATCACTGATCACTGAAAATCACACAAACTAGTATACAGTTCAGCTGCGACCCCAACAACTGGTAATTCTCTCTCCTTTGAACGCAGATTTGGAATATCAGTGTGTTCTCTTTAAATGCTCTAGGGTGACTGTTGCGCTGGAAACTAACAGGGATATCCAAGTCGATGCAAAAATCTAAAAATATGACGGTGTTTGTTTTCATCCAGTTCCGTAGGTATGATGCAAATCTTGATGGGGCAGCATATGTGGCTACAAGTGTTCTAATCAGAATCAGAATCAGAATCAGAAATACTTTATTGATCCCAGAGGGGAAATTATGATCCATTACAGTCGCTCCGATGTAAAGAATAGAGAATTATAATAAGTAAGAGTATGAAATAAAAGTGTGTAAATATAAAGCAATAACATTTTGATAAGTCTTTGCAACGGGAGCGCCGTGTATTAACACTCTGCTTCAAACACCAGCAGCGTCACGAGGCGCTGAGTGTCTATTCTGCTTTGAGTTAAATGTTCAACTTTGGGTAGAAATGTTTAAGCACATGGGATTTATTGTTTTTTTTGTTTTGTTTTGTTTTTCTGTACCCTGAAATTGAATTGGGTATCAAGAATCATGGAATTTCGCTGTTATCGTGACGCTGAGAAATTAATGACGATAGGAGCCAAATTTTATTCACATTATAAGACCATAAAATGAGTCAATTGATACATTATTTGAAGGGACAATTTTTAAACTTTATGAATATTTGGGTGTACTTGTTATCCCAAATTGTACGGTGATTACTTCCCAGTATCAGAGGTGGTGAAAGGTTGATGATACATGCAAACTGACTGACTGATCTCACACAAGTGTCTGTTAGCGAACATGCAGTCCTACCTGAAGCAGTGCGTGTCCCAGAAGAAGAGGTGGAGCCTCCAGCAGCAGGACGCCTGTTGTCAGTATAAGCTGAGGAGTTGTAGTACGGCTGGTTTCTGCAAAACAAACAGACGATACACAAACCTGAAGGCTCTGAATGCAGTGGACGTGGAGGAACTCCTGCTTTTCCAGTACCAGTGATGTATTCTACTGACCTCTGACCTCCTCGGCCAAACAGGTAACCCAGCACCCCTCCTGTTCCCATGCCGGTCCAGAAGTTTCCTCCTGTGCCACGAGGAGCTTGGCCTCCTGGGTACTGCTGTCCCTGAGTGTAGTCACTGTGGAAACCGTAGCCTGGGTTGGCACCAGGGTTGCCTTAAGACAAAACAACAGATTCACAATTTCAGCAGGGTGGTTGTAATCTTATCTCGTATTACAGAGCTCATCCAGGTGATTTATATGAGAGAAAGAACAATCCTGCACATCATCTCTAACAAAGGGAGGTATTTCTTTGAAGAAGGCCATCTAATGTTACTCTGTCCACACTTTATCATTCTGCATCAGCTACCTGTGAAGTCAGGTTTGAAACCCGGGGGCGGTGGTCCTGCAGCATAGCCTTGGTGATTATCTCCCTGGTAACCAGCCTGTCTGCCATCCTGCCCCCACTGTGGCATGTTACCGCTGAGGAAAAGCTTGTAGACTCCGTAAGCTAAGAGCAGAAGCACAGCCACCACCAGCAGGCCTCCAGAGTCCCCGCTGCCTGAGGGGTAAGAGCTCTGATGACTCTGCTGGCTCTGATGGCTCTGCTGGTGACGCTGATGCTGGTTTCCAAAGAGACCGCTGAAAATACTGGAGGCAATGCCCCCAAAACCTGAGGTGGGCAAACGGAAGAACAGTGTTTTTAAATATCTGGTTCTTTTGTGAAGATGAAACCTTACAAATTTCACTTCTCCATCATCTTACCTCCAAAGCCCTTGAATCCGTCGTGGGAGCCCCAGCTGCCTTGTGTCGACCTCCGGCCCTCTGCGGTCAGTTCCAGTGTGTACTCCAGCCCACAGGAGCCCTTCAGTATGTGGGCGTCTGTAGGGTGGTTGTAGCCCTCACAGCTCACCTCAATGCGACCAAACCGGTAGGCGTTGTCCATGTCAGTCTTACACTCCCACTGTGAGGGAACGACCATATTATTTAAAACCTTATTCTCATATTCAAACACATCAAGGATGAGAGTTCTTCACACAATTACATCCAAACCTATTTATTTTTTTCTTCATTGTATAAAATTAGCCATATGAATACATCTAATGGGACTTTGGGAAGCGCGATGGTCATTATTCTTAAGTTCGTAACATTTTGTACCAAATGATTTATCGTGAAAACAATCATCAGATCAATCAATAGTTTCAGCCCTACTTCTCAGCAAATGTTACACTCTACACACATCATCTCTCTGTCCTAGCCTCCCTCCTCACCTGCACATCCACTCCATCCCAGCCTTTGTTCTGGCACTGGACCACCTCTGGAACGAAGGCATGGCAGCCTGCGGAGCCGCCAACACACTGGAGCTGCGGCACGGGGCTGGAGCGCCTCGCTGTGGTGTAGCGGCCCTTGTACAGAGTCAACACCTGGATGTCCCGCAGCAGCACGCTGCCTGCAGTGAGGAGAGGAGAAAAGGTCAATTTACAAACACATAAAAGCTCCTGTTCTGAAACATAATGCCACGTATCACATTCAGGGCTTCTTTTTCCTCTAGCTAATGTAAATAGGCAGCTAGGAAGCAGCGGGAAGCAACAGGTTTTCCTGAGAATGGAGATATATGTTTTTTGTATTTATTGGCAGTTTGACCAAAGTACACACACAACAGTCCTGAAATAAATCCTTGCTCTGTAAATCTTCAACTCATAGCTACATGACGTCATCCACATGTATGCTATCACAAGCACACATTTTAAAATCATTGTGGTGAACAGCCAGATGGATTTGCTGAGATATTGAGGGATGTCTACAGGTATCAGACACTGTTTTTAAAACCTTTTCAAGAATTTTTTAACCAAATTTAAGCCATATATGTAGAGAAATCACATTTTTCCCATCCAAGCATTGCAGGGAAGTTTAATGGTTAAGTAATATTTTCATAATCCCGTACATGTTGCCAACAGGTAGGCACTAGCATAAAGTAAAAGGACATTATTAGATTCAGTGGTAGGTTAAACATCTGGGGAGGAGCTCAGAGTAGAGCCGCTGCTCCTTCATATCGAAAGAGGTCAGTTGAGGTGGTTCGGGCATCTGATCAGGATGCCTCCTGGGCGCCTCCCATTAGAGGTGTTCTGGGCACGTCCCACTGGTAGGACGCACCAGGGCAGACCCAGAACATGCTGGAGGGATTACATATCTCATCTGGAGGATGAGGCTCCAGGAGGAGCTGGAAAGCGTTGCTGGGGAGAGAGATGTCTGGGGTGCTTTGCTCCCGTGACCCAGCCCCAGATAAGGGGATGAAAATGAATGGATGGCAGGTTTAAAGGTTTGTAACACGAGCTATGTGGACTTTCACTCAGCAAAGTGTGACACATTTTGACAAAAAGAAATGAAAAGATGGATATATGCAACTAGATAAAATGTTTGTAGCAATAAAGACCTCACAAAATTTAAGACTATTTAATGACTTTTACAGGGTGCCTGCAGGTCTTTAAAATAATTACTGGGCCTTAAAAGTGGCAGTATTATTATTATTGATAATGGTAGCATGTTTACTCTAACCACTTATCATAATGTACTTGATGAGAAAATATGGACACAGGCAGGTAAACATATGAGTTAAACGAGCAGGAAATGGCAGCTGACTCTTATATGAGCACAGATATTTATATGCCTTTACATTGAGACTAACTTAAATAATAATAGTTTTAGCATCTATGTGGCCTGTGGATTTCCTTAGCAGGGTGTGTACCTGTGTAGCCCGTTTTTGTTTGTTTTTATCATGTTTCTTAAAAAATTCAATGAGCAAGTCGGAAGCTGTTAGCAGCGGAAGTTGTGGTGTTTTCTCTGTTTAGTTGCTGCTGCATGGTAAATAAGTCTGTCTGTGAAGTGTCGCTGACGTAGCCTACATTTCCTAACAGGGCGGCTTCCTTTAAATATAATTATTATTATTATTATTATTATTGATGAAAATTGGTTCAAACTGTAGTGAAGCAGAGAGGTCGTAGGAAGCAAAACCTACCGTCATCCCAGCTCTTGATTTGTCCCACCAACAGAAACTGCAACAAAACTATAATACACCGTTTCATTTCCTCGCTGCGTGTTTACGAGCTCCGACAGTCAGGGTTTAACTCAATAAGTTATTATTGAAATAATAACAGACGTCTCTCTGCGTTTCATTAACGTTACGCTGACGGCGGCAAACCCCAACACAACATAAGAACCCTGATTTCCGGGTTGCGTCATCTGTTTTGCTGTCGTCACAACCAATGGAGAACGCGCACGACTGCTGTGTGAAGAGGTCTCATTTACACAGCTCTGAGTTCACAGAGACATGTACAGTATGATGTAAATGTTTGCAATCTGTGACAAGAATTTTTATTTTATTTTGTTTTCTGAAAAAAAATGTGATGAAAAATTCCTTCTCTACTGCTTTTATTAATTATTATTTCAGGAATCACATACACCCACCACTGAGGGTCAATGGAGGACTAAAATTTCTTGGACTTTAATTTCTTAGGGACTGTTCATTACTTTTGAGGTTGGAGAGGGTGGTGCAAAAAACTGGGGAAGCATGTCAAATAATTTTTAAGCTTGGAGGGGACTTATGTTTTTTATTTTAGCTTAGGGGAGAAGCATAAACATTTAAATGGTTGCATTTTGTTTTTCTTTTACTACTGATTTTTTTTTTTAAAGAAAACGTGATTGGAGGGTATGTTTTCTTTCAAAAAACACCAAAATTACACTTATGATAACCAGAAAACGTACAAACAGAAATTATCATTGGATTTTTACATTTCCGATGGTCCTTGCACATCATGTACAGTGAATTATTATATCAGTTTGTGAGACTTGGACACAAAACAGGCCGAAACAAGTGAAAGGCATGAGAAAAAAAATGTACTTCTCCAAAGAGTCATATTTGTAATGTTGTCAGACACTCATAACAACAATCTGTGGCATAAACAAGCACTTTAAAGGCCTTTGCACACTGAGTCAGTTTTTTTCGTCCAAAATTGTCGCACGTCCCATCTGTGTCCAGCCTTGCCCCAGCACCATCTCAAGGTGCAGTTTATTTCCCTGCAATCACAATAACAAGAGCACACAGTGGTAGTAGTAAAAATCAGGTCTTTTATTTGCTCCGTCACCCACCACTCAGTCCATATTATTAAATTTCTGCTATAAGTTAGATATTTACAACATCATTCAAGGCCCTTCAGAAAATGCATCGTGATCGTCTTTACAAAGAAAATCTATTTACATTGTACAAAACATTGCATACATGATCATCCATACACCAGACCCTCTTCCCCTTTAACATACCAAAAAAGCACCCACATTTTCTTCATTCGCCGTTTCCCCCACCACACGTGTATTTCTCACTGGTTTCACTCCCCAGCCCAACAACCCAGTGTTTGTTTGTTTTTTCATTTTCAGACAGGCAGTTACTAAAGTCACAGACAACTGGTCAGCTACTGAATTACTCATCAAGACTGTCAGTAAGGCAGGCAGTTCACAAGTCCTCAGTCTGTTCTTAAAGATGTGCTCACCACACATGGGACAAGTTTTCCGTGTCGGCTTTCTCCCAGAAAGCCATTTTCTGACAGAAATCTATTCATTTTAACCCAAAACACAACATTTTTTTTTAACCAATAACCAATAAATCTCTTTCTGGCAGAAAGCCCTCTGGGAAAACTTCTCCCAACTGTGAGCTCACCGTAACGTATTTAAGTTCCTCTAAAGCATCTCAGTGTCTGTAGGAAGTGATGAGAATGAATTCAAGCCTATGGAAATTAATAGAAGTAAAAGATAACCAATCAAATTGAACAACAGAAAGTCAAGTCACTTATATTCATGCTACTGTGCATTTGAAGCATCTTCTAGATGGGATGGTTTCAGTCATGGCACTGGGAATGCACTTAGAGATGGTTTAGAGAATCTAACGCTGTATGAAGCTTTATGTATATTTTCATCTTCATAAGTTTCTTTTTGTCCTGGTCAAGCTTTTAATAACAGTGTGGTGAATTAAATTCTTCTAATTCATTAGTCAAATTAAAGGGACAGTTCACCCTCAAATCAAAAATACATATTTGTTCTCTTACCTGTAGTGCTATTCATCAATCTAGATTGTTTAGGTGTGAGTTGCAGAGTGTTGGAGATACCGGCTGTAGAGATTTCTGCCTTCTCTCAAATATAATGGAACTAGTTGGCACTCGATTTGTGGTGCTTGAAGCGCTGACAAAATACATTTGACAAACTCAACAGCAATGTGTCTTTCCATAAATCATGAGCTTTGGCTTTACGTCTCAGATGATATACTCATACACAGGGAGCTGGAATTAAACATCTCTAAAACCAGGTCAAATCATGGGTATGCCCAGCTTAAGAGGAAAAATATGTATAATTAATTTTTGGGGTGAACTGTCCCTTTAAGCCTGTTAGATTACTGTATTATCTTCAACCTAACAGTGTCCCTTTATCAGTGACACTAAAAGCGCCTTTCACAGAGTGTGGAGTGCAAATGTGAAGAACAAACACATACAGTTCAATATTAGAATATGTCAGTGTCAGTTTGAGCCTGTTCAGCATGTGCCTATAGGAGCGTTACGTACATCTCTCTCTGGACAGCCTCTCCACCTTTGTCAGGTTTGGCTCCGGAGGAAAGTTCATGTAGTTTGACTGGCATGACGAAATTGGCGTGTTGGCTCTTTAGGAAGCAGATGACTGAACAGGGCCGAGCAGAAACAGTTTGTCATCTCTACATGTTGATTGTTTACATAGATAAAACAAGCCACGACTTTCACGCTCATGTTTGTCGCTGTGACACCACCGAGTCAACCACTTTCACGTGATTCCTCTGTGACAAAGATTTGGCTCACCTGAGTGTTCTTTCTTTGACAGATCCAATAAATGCTTAGTTTTTGACATCCTATTTTATCGCACGACTCCAGCCTAAATGCCGTCTTAAAGTGATAGTTCGGATTTTTGAAGTGTGGCTGCATGAGATACTTATCGATAGTCAGTGTATTACATAGAGTAGATGGCGGTTGGCACGCTCCGTTTGTAGGACCAGATGGCACTGGCACACCAGAAGCAAATCTTATTTTAGCCACTTAAATAAAGGCATACCTACAAATGTCAGCATCAGTTAAAGCAGACACTATATTAAGATTTTTTTCACTGCTTTACCTTGCTGTCAGACAGCCCTTTCATTTAGCACTACATTTTCCCAACCATATAACTTTAATATTCTTACGCAAAAGCACAATGCAACGGTTTGTAAGGAGACAACAAATATAATAACACAAAAAAAATCCGGGACGATTATGGCAGCAACAATGAAATACCCTCACTGTGGAGACAAAATTATAACTTTACGAACCAGAGTATACAAAAGGAAGAACGTCTGCGGAGGGAGACTGAATAGGCCGATAAAGAGAGTGAAGAGAAACTTCAGTGGGAACGGGAGGCCCATAAAGAGCAGAAGCAGAAAGCAGAAGCTCACTGAACTGTAAAATGCATGCTTACTGATCTAAAAAGCTACTGCTGTCTGGACATGGTTATACAACAACCTCAGGATCTTTGTGACTCAGAGGATTCCAGTGCTTCACGTTTTACTGGCTATTTGGCAAGTTTAAATTTATTTGTAGGTATTTAGTGTAATCTTACCCGATAGTTCAGTACAGCAGTGCTCCTCACAAAATGTCTCTTGCTCATTTAGTGGTGGTTTTACATAATGATCGAGAGAAATGTTACCGCAAATGCTGAGGTGTCTCAGTCTTGCAGGTGGAGTGTTAACGTCTATATTCAGTGCAACTAGTCACAGCTGTTTTCAACTGTTTGTTTGAACAGCTCCGAAAAACAAGCTCACACCATCTTTGAAAAGTTGTTTCAGTCGGATCGCGCAACAGCACTCTCTGATCTGAACAGCTGACCTGCAGCGTTATACAGTGCATAGTACAGTTTCGCACTTTTGCACAGGAAGATGGAAGTAATTCGGTTGAGAAAATGTAGCGCCAAAGGAACGGGCTCTCTGACAGCAAGGTGAAGTGGTTAAAATACTGTAAATATAGCATCCTCTTAGAATGATTTTGATGTTTATAGGTAGGCCTTTTTTTATTATATATATTTTTTTTATTTCAACATTTTCATCCGCAGAAATTCATTGCTGTTCGTCTGGGGTGCAAGTCCTATCTGGTTCTCCAAACAGGGAGCACGCTGACTGCCAACTACTGTACGTGATACATTGACTCTGGAAAAGTACCTCACACAGCCCCACTTCAATAAACCCAAACTATCCCCTTTATCTTACTTGTATATGACAGCAAGCATTACACCAGCCAGCGTATGTACAGACACGTCACCTGGCTAAACGCGCTGATGTTTCATTGAATCCTTCACCAACTTAAAGGACTCTTTGGTAGGTGAGCTAATCAGTTTGACTGAAAAGGTCTAATAAGAGTGCGACTGTTCAATAGTCAGTGCTGATGTGATTAATTTCAGAAATCAATGCAGTGGTTTAGAAAAGACCTGAGAGCCCAAAAAGAACCAATAGAGAGACACAGTGTAAACAAAACCACAATGAAAGACAGAGATGGCGCCCAACATGTCTTCAGTTCAGTGTTCAGGTGATTTGGAGGACGAGCAACTTCAGGCTCCACACAAACCAGTTCTTCTTCTACCATCTGGAGTGTCTATGTGTCTGTATAATGCATGACTGTGTGAACCAACAGCACCAACCAACGGTTTTGGGTTGAAGCTGGTGATACTCAGTATCTTTAAACTGACACTGAGTGGCTCATATCAAAACATTATTTCTTTAAAGGACAGTATCAGCTTGATGTATCTGTAAACTCATAGTATGGATGTGTTTCTTGGTGTGGGCGTGTCCTCATACAGTCAACATGTTCCTCTCCGAGCTCCCAGTGGTTTTCTTTGTGCGTGCTGCTCAGTCTTCAGACAGCCACTATGTTGTTCATCTCCCACTTCTGAGTGGTTTTACTGGTGTCACAGTCTGATATGAAGACCTTGTGGAGCAGGTCGGAGCGGTCCAGACATTTCCCTGTTAGGAGAGGACAGATGAACATCACTATGAGTGTTGTTACAGGAATTCAGAAGCCACTCCTCCGAAATGGATTCCTGGAATTGAACTTTATCCAATTAGAGTTTGTGGTCCAACGTGGATCTGTTCAGAGTTACTCAACTTGGGAACATTTGAGCTGATCTAATTTAAGGCAATGTGATTGTGATGTTCTGACTCAAAGTGGAGCTCTGAGGCTTGTTACAGTATTCCACAGCAGCTACATATAAACATGCCTTCAAAAGGGCAATAATCATGTGACTAAGGACTTTTGAGGCAGTTGTCTACTGTGCTTTGTTGCTGAACATGCAGGTGGTTCACTGACTGACACACACACCGTGAGTTATAGTAGTGGTGGACTTAGAGAGTTCAGTTACCCCCGTTTTCTTTCAACCGAGCCACAGCTGCAAGCCTAATCACCATGCAGAAGGAAGCGCACATCTACTGCTAGCTCAAATAGCACCTTGCAGCTAGCTAATGTTACAGCTCAGCTAAAGAGAACTCCATTGATGTTTACTTCTCACACTGTCACAAGTCTGAGCCTCTTGTCTATGAGCATATTCAGAGTTTTACTTTGTATGTTTTCATATATTTTTGCTGTTGTCACAGTCCTCGTCTCATCATCTCAAAATCACCTTTTTTGGATTCTTCTTTCACCATGGAAACATGAGTATTAAACAAAGTTTTCTTCACAGATTCAAGGTAACATGCGATGAGTAATTGATATATAAATAGTCGTTTGTGGAAGAAGTATTTCCTTTAACTACACACAGGCTAAAAATCCTGCTTGAGCTGCCATCTAGTGGTGGCTGATCAGATGGCAGTTTTTTGCAACTGTACAAACCAAACCCTAAGTACAGACCATATTAAGAATACTGTGACACCATCAGTGACTGGTTGAGTGTGTGCAGGCTACGGTAGAATTTTTTAAAAGCCTTCTTTTAAATTAAAGGGATACTTTGCTGATTTTTCAATCAGTTCTGTATCATAACAATGTGGGTAGTATGTGACAATTAACTGTGGTAAACTTCTCTCCATCTTACCAACACCCAGATCTCCCTGCTCATCTCAGCTGAAATCAGATTGTTTTAGGGCTGTTGCTCAAACCACAGACTGTACTTTAACATTTTCGTATGCCCGCCACCAACACAGAGTATAGAAGCAGATCGATAAAGTGACCTGCCTCTCTTTCTCTTAAACTCAGACCAAACTCAGATCAAACTGTAAAACTAAGCAGCACTGATAAAATATAAACCAAGATTCTGTTACTGTATTGCCTGCACTATTTAGCTTTAGTGCCTACTGCTAGTTGCAGGTTTTCTACCCCTTGAGCAAAAGCAAATGCCACAGCCCTTTTCCTCTGTTTTCTCTGGTCATGCAGCACCTATTTAAAAAATAATTGTGTCCTTCTACTTCATTGACAGCCCAGTTTTATGAAAAGACCATCTTTCATGCTGTAAAATAAGTCTTTCTTTAAGGCCTCCTAATCTTCCTTCCACCGGTGACATGATGAGTGTCACTGGTGACAATGAATCCCTTTGTGAAAAATATATAAAAACTGTTGTCTTAAAAAATCGTGCAGATATTTACCTGTTGGTACATGGGTGAACCGATGGAGATTCTGTACAGGCAGAAGAAAAGAGAAAGACAGAGAAATAGGGTGAATTCTTTATTCCAGCACTTTCTACTTTCTGTCTCAGACTCATCAGTGTGCTCTCATCCTTTCCTCTTTGCACACAGTGGTGAGTAGAGCAACGTCAAATACGAGCACTGAGGAGTGAATCTTTTGTTTTTATCAGTTGTGTGTATGTGTGTCACCTTGAAGTACTTCCACTCAGTGTGCTGGTTCTGATCACAGTGTGTGATGATGACAGCTGAGTTATCACTCCCTCTGGTCAGGCACTGGTCGTACTGCATCAGCTGGTTGGCTTCATTGATACGGAACAACTACACACACACACACACACACACACACACACACAGAAAGATAGAGAATTTACACCAAGCTAAATAACACATCATGTAACCCCAAACAACAACTACTAATGTACAAGAATTAGTTCTGAGAGTTAAAATCAAGAAGGAAAATTGCCAAAATTACAAAACACCTGATAGAGCATGGCGAGTTAAGACAGAATAACGTCACTGAGTGACATGGAGTCCAACAGGCTGTTGCATATTAAGCTCATCAAAAACCAGACCAAACCAGATCCAGATCTCCATCTGCAGGTCTCTGCAGGCAACTAAAGCAACACACCACATGAGGCACAGTGTGGGTGTGTGTGTGTTGATTACCTGGTTGCCACCCATCCTGTGGCACGGTCCTATTTCCACATTGCCTCCATTGGTGTGTCCCATACTGTCAATACAGTAACTTGTCTCAAAGCCTCGGATCTACACACACATGGAAATGATACACACACACACACATAACGTTATGGCACAGTGTATTACTCATATATTAACAACCATGACAGAAACAGTGTGTGTGTGTGTGTGTGTGTGTGTGTGTGTGTGTGTACCTACCTCTCCCCATTCTACATTTTTAGGGGGCAGAGGGTAATGCAGGGGAATGTCATACGCTATTTCCTCCATGAACCACTTGAAGCTCTTGCATCGATGTTCCTCCCTGACAACAAACAGCAAACAAGCTATTAATAACTTGTTAACTTACAGTTTCACTGTGAGATGCTACATAATGTTTTCATTTCATAACCAGTTCTAAAAAAGAGGAACTTCATGACCTTTCAGCTTATTTCAGATGTTGAATTTTAGAGCAAAAGACCTCCTTTTAAATGCATAAATAAATGAATAATGGCTATAATGCATATGTGGTGCATGGGTCGTGGTACTCGGACAGTGAGTATGGCAACTCCTGCCTTTTTATCCATTATCCAATAGATTTGAAATCCTGTTCAACCAAGTATGCAAGGAGACCTGTACATCTGTTCTGGGTTGACTGTGTAGCTGGTTGCACCAACAAGGATTAATTAAATCTAAGATTAGTTCCAATTGGAGTTTAGTAAAACTAGGTTTAAAATGAGTAAATCCAGGTTTAAAACTAAGCAAAGTTGTGTTGCACAATTAAACTCTATCTCCATTTAGTTAATGAAGTTTATTGATGTAAACCAAAATTAAATAGAATTTAATCAATATGGAGATGATTGCTTACTCAAATTGAAATAAATAAATACATAACTTTCTGCATACTGCAGGAACCTAATAAATAGGCTGTAAAAGAGGGGTGGATACCGTTAACTTTTGGCTGCTCTGTATCCGTTAATCAACATGTAGAATTGTTTGCTAGCTAGTTAAAAAGTTGGTCTGTTAGCCTGTCGCAACTCATGATGGCTCAGCTGAGAGGCTCGGATTTCTCCCCCTTTGAGAAAAACTTGTTGGTCGAATTAATAAAGTAATATGGCCAAATAATACAAGACAGGAGCACAGGAAAAAAGAGACTGTCTGGCAGCAACTGGCAAACAGTTTTAACAGAAAACGACATATTCAGCATGATAAAACTCAGTTGGGCTGAATTTGACCCTGAACTTTCTTCAAGGAACCTGATTATTTTGCTCTATCCATTTAAAAAAGGCAGCCATTTCAAAAGTTTAACCTCCTCAAATGTAAGTTTAAAGTTAATACTAGATCACATTTCAAATTAGAGTTTCAATGTTTGTAGCAACAGAATGAGTAAAAACTAAAAAGACATTTGAAGAGGTTTAAACTGAATCTTTCTTAATTGTAAGCTCGTTTTAAAGTTTGGTGCAACATGATTTAAGTTAACCAATGATTTCATTTAAAAATTAATCCTTGCAGGTGAAACTCAGCCTGTATGCGTTCACATTTTGTCTTTGTCCGTTTTGACTCTGACGAAGAAACAGTGGTGTTAAAACGTTAGACTGTTTGCACAGTTTAAGGCTGCAAATCGATCAGTGTGCTCCAGCCCTCTAAAGTTTGCTCTAAATTGGCTGTTAGTGGACTTTTCTTTTTGTGTCATCTCTCAACTGTCAACGTTTGTCTGGGGCAGCCTTAAACTCAGACAGTGTACAGGAGCAGAGATGTGGAAAGGTCTGATCAAGTAAAACAAAAGAATGAAAGTGTAAAGATTCATCAGTTATAAATACAAAGTGTGCATATGTTGTTGTATGTGTGTTGTACCTGAAGTGTTTCAGCTCACTGATGTCTCCGTAGGCTAGAGTGAGAGTTTCTGGACGACTGGCGTAGAAGTAGTCCTTATATTCATCCCACCATACCTCCACCACACGAACATAGTTCTGTACACATACACACACAGTATTATGCTTCATATGACACAAATAATAATTATTTGTTTGGGTTGATAATCAGTTTAACAGCTTGTGTGATTTTATGGAAGTCTACACAAAGATCTGTAACACATGAATCAAAGTCACATTTAGAAACTAATGTTAATGGAACTGTGCTTTACAAAGAGTAAACAATAGTACTTCTTGTGCAAGACTAAGTATAATACAGTTCAAAGTTCTACATCGAGCTCACTTCTCCAAGGCAAGATTAGCTAAGTTGTACCCTGATTCAGATGCAAGTTGTGACAGGTGCCAGAACAGTCCAGCCAACTTGACTCATATGTTCTGGTCATGCCCTGCTCTGACAACTTACTGGTCTATGATTTTCAAATTTCTATCTGAAGCACTTAATACTGATTTCCAACCCAATGCAGCAGCAGCCATATTTGGAATCACAGTCGGCCAATACTCTGTATTTAGGAAAAGCCACAAAAATATTATTGCCTTCACGACGTTGCTCGCTCGCAGGAGAATTTTATTACACTGGAAATCAAAACACCCCCCTAAAGTGTCTTTGTGGTTAAGCGACTTGATGCTCTTCATACAGTTAGTGAAGATTAAATATTCACTTAGGGGATCTAGTGACAAATTCTTCTCCATCTGGAACCCAGTTTTGACACATTTAAGTAAACTCAAAACTTTGCCTGATGCCCTGTAATAAAATTTCCCAATTCAAGATATTTAATGATATAGAGTACAGTAGTTCTAAGCACAGTTTCACTAATAGAACTGGTAAAGTGTATTTATTTATTTATTTATTCTCTTCTCCTTCCCATGTCCTCTGTTGTGATTTCTTCCTTACACCCCCCCTCTTTTTATTTTATTTATTTATTTTCCTTCTCTCTCCCTCCTCTATTGAAAGTCACTTTATATCTTTGTCAGGGCTCAAATGGTTTTGGTAGTCTATTAATCTTTGCCTTACATTCCAATTGTGTATAATGTCCCTAAGGAATAATTACTGTGTACAATATAGTGTACTTATATTACTCTTGCACTGGTGCAAGCTTGTATGACCGGACAGTAGTGAATAAGCATGAACATGGTGGCGGTGTGTGTGGCTAATCGTGGCCTCTCATGTATCGGTGTATGTTTATGTATGTGTATGTACTGTGTGTGGGCACATGGACTTATTGGCTTGTCTGTATACATATACTCTCTTTTCTTGTGCTTCTGTAGTTGGGTGCTCTCCAGGTTAGGGTGGGTGGGTTGTTCGTTTGGAGTGGGAGAAAAGGAAAAATGGAAAAATCATTCCAAGTACTTACTATGTTAAGTATATACTTACTGTATTTTTGTACTTGTTTGGATTTCCAAATAAAAAATATTTAGAAACTAATGTTAATTAATTCGTTTTCTGACCAATTTCAGATTGAAGGCATCATTTTATTTTCCTGTTATGACTTTTACAATTTATCCTGTACTGTGAAGCTGCCTGGATCAGTCAGTATTACAATATGAGCGCTGTAAACTAAATCACTAATTAGCTTTTAAACATTTAATGACTGTTAAACAACAAGTCGAGCAGGTACAGTTAGTATGTGGTATGCAAACAGGTAATTCAGGGAATGTCTGCATCCAATTTGGAGCCAAATGTGGTAGTGGAAATGACGCTTGTGCACATATACCCATCTCACTGTAAAGGAAGGAATCTCTGTCCCTCTGTCTGTCTTTGTGTAACTCAACAACTGTTCATCTACTTCACATTTCGCAGGTGTATTGCTGGGGACCCAAAGATGCGCAGTCACATTTGGTGCAGTTTGGACACGCAACACGTTCAATATTAATCAACTTTGAATATACAGAGAGTCAAGCACGTCATGTTCATGTTTCTGATTGCGAGTAGCTGTTACTTGACCTCCCAACACCAACAGCATTACCGCCAGCAAAATACCTCCAATAATTAAAGCCATGCTTTACTTTATAACCGCAATAATTATGTCAAAACAACAGCTATCATGCCAACTTGGAAATGAATTCCTCTGCTGAGTGTATTTCACCAATGTTAGGGATTTGGAGCCCCAGGTAAACACCATCTTGCTTTACTTTCCACACTTTCTCTAACTGGAAATAATGGTCTTCCTAAGGGTAGGACAAGTTCTCAAAACATTATCATTTTCTGAATTAAAACTATTAATCATGAAGAGTAAAACTATGGATACCTGCATTCAAATTTTTACTGAAAGTGAAAGCATGACAGAAAGGCATCATCAGCTCAATGTACTAAAATGTATTAATGTCTGTTTAAGGTGGTGCTTTGAACTCTAATATAATGCTGGATAGTTTAATGAATAATAATGCAACATATTTTAACTGTCGTATTTTGTGAGTAAAATCTGAATCTGCAACATAACCAGTAACATATCTCTGTCAGGTGAATGTGGTAGTACAACATTTTCCTCTGAAGTACAAGTAAAAGTACAAAACAGGTAAGTTGTATACCATTAAGTTGCATATTTTTAAGGTGTTTTTGGGGCCTCTTTATTTCTTGGTACAGCAAGTTATAATAGTCACATAAGTCAATATTTTTCAATATTTCAATATTTTCATCTAAACATCACAATACATCTTTAGCTGTTTGGGGCTACTGCGCAGGACCTAAAGAAGTGCAGTGTTGAGTGTGAAACTGTCTGAGGAGTCAAGAAAGCTGTGAGCAGCAATACTACAGGTCGAGCAATCGCTTCGTTCCAAATGGGCACTGAACTAGTTTCCACAATGATGTGTAAAACAGAACCATGCTTACACATAGCTTTATAAATCTGATTTAAATACATTTTGGTTGTGAATCTACACAGAGTTTTATGCATCTGGCTCCTTGTGTTTCAAAGTGTGAGCCACCATACCTTCAGGGTGGGTGATGACCCAACATGTGCAGGTGGAGGGTTGCCTTGCCATCCCTGTAGTCTGTAGATATGGCCCACACGAGAACAGGGTACAAAGAGCAGCTGGCCACCACACTGCCAGATCTACATAAACATACAGGAATTTAGAAAAATATAAAAAGGTGAATATTGCTTTGAACCCTTTTAAATGATGTGTGTGTTGCTATTTAGCCTCAGTGTGTATAAACCAGTCTATTCCATGTGTACCTTGTATGATATTTCAAAATTCTCTCCTCCCCATATCTGCAGTCCAGGATCATACAGACCCAGCTCAAAGAAGAAGTCTCTCTCTATAGCAAAGAGACCACCTGCCATGGCTGGAGACCTACAGGTATGAAGACAGACACGCACGTCCAGAAACAGACACAAGCTCAAACAACATTACTCGTCACACTTAACTTACTCTGTTAAAATAATCACATCATCTATTCTTTTGAAGTTGGTCTGAAAATCACAAACTGTTAACGCTGTGTAAATATTGGCAGGTGCAATAAAGCCCAGTTGGTCAGTTACTGTATTAATAACAACAATGAGAACACAGAACGTAACATCAGACTGACAGAGAAGCAAAGAAATTAGTGAAAGCAAAAGTAGAGAAAAAAGTGTGACAGCATGGCAGGACGAAATGAAAAAGCAATTAGGAAAGGTGGGGGTGATGGTGCCCCGGTCCGAACCCAATTCACACCAGAAGCTCCCGGACAAAGACACGACAACATGTCCCAACACAGACTCATTACTCCCTCTTCCCTACAAAGACATAATCCTTTAAAGGCCATGTGGTTCAAGTGGGCTAAAAAGAAAAGGTAGATTCACAGACTCCCCAAAAAACAGGACATACTTTGCTAAGTTATCCATTAACAAGTTACAGCAAAAACCATCAGAGAGTCAGACTAAGAGAAGGAGGAGTAAATTCCAATATATTTAACAAACTGGGCCAACAACACACCAATGAACTCCCAACAGTAGAAACACTGAAGCACACAGGTGGTCAGTTGACAGGACAGTACCTCCCCATCAGAGGAGTTAGATGGTTTTGGTTTAGTTGGTTAGTTATGATACGCAGTAAGAGTTAGACTCAGTAAAATATCTGATGTATTTAAAGTTTTCCAAATGTAAATATCTGCAGAACTAGTATTAAATATCAGCTGATGATACATTATAACTGTTCTCAAAGGGAAACTTCAGTGTTTTTCAGCCTGGACCCTATTTTCCCATGTTTTTGTGTCTAAGGGTGCTTTCACACCTGCCCTGTTTGGGTCGCTTCAATCGAATTCAAGTTCGTTTCCCCCCTAAGCGCAGTTTGTTTGGGCAGGTGTGAACACAACCATCGCACTCATTACGACTAGACCAAGACTTTCTTGAAGAGGTGGTCTTGGTCAGGTTACCAAAGAACTCTGGTGTGGTTTGTTTGTGGTAAGAACGTGTTCCAACCGCAATCCGAACCAGCTGTAGTCACATTACCCATTGTTTGGGTTAAACATGAGCATTTTACAGTCCTGGAGGATTATTAATGTGCACCTCCTCCTGTACTGCCTTAATATGCACATTCAGCACATCCAATGCATCAAAACATTGTTTTCTAGTTGGAGCCGCGCCTCGTTTTCAAACTGTATGGTTTGACTAAAATGAACAATGACAGCAATATAGTCCACGATGACCAGCGCTAAAATCAACCTGCGTAGTTGTCCCTCCATTGTGACATTAGAAAGTGTCATGTTCATCTTGAAAGTGTAGTCATCTTCAATGTTTTGTTTACTTACTGGATTTTCCCCGCATGGAAATTCTGACCAATCAAGAGCTGCTTTCTCGTGCAAGGCATTTAATCTGGTCCGCTTGTGAATGCTGCCGTGAGAACACATACCAACTCTAGGCAATTATGTAACTTAGGTCCCTGATTCGGACCAAAACAAGCAAACTCTAGGTCTGAAAACACCCTTGGTCTCTACTGGACCAATTTCCAAAGTTGTTGGTCCCATGAGTCACTAAGAGACCAGCTGCAAAACAGGCTACAATGTAATCACTACAGGCAACTGTGCTCTGTCAGTTTACGTCTGTTAAACATGCTTTTTTTTGTCACCGACAGGCTCAGATTGTTATTCTGAGTGTCTAACAGTATTTAAATTAAATGTCAATACTCTTCACTTGTTTCCGTCTGTTTTGTGTCCAAATCTCACAAACATATTGTTCCGTTTACTGTTTACGGTTAAAAACTCCTTGTTGTTGCCTTAAATAGCAGTAAACTTTTGTGTTTGGTACAGTTTGTGTTCACACCTGACAGCTATGTGCAGAATACACGAACCACACTCGGGACCACCTATTCAAGCAGACTCGGGCATGGATCAGCATACCATGGTGGTTGCTGTACACAGTGTTCATACAAACTGTACTTTAAGGTCAAGTGTACTCAGATCTGGGCCCAGGTCCCTGACATAAAAGCCCCCTCAGGCACAAGAACATGGGAAAATAGGGTCCAGGTTGAAAAATACTGCAGTTCCCCTTTAATATTCCTGTTTTTAAGGTTAATTTAGGTAGTTTTACTGAGATGAGTCTGTATTTATACCAGTTGGATTAGAATTAGAATTTCTTCACAAGTAAGTTGAGGTAGTGATAGTCTTAATGTCAGACATATCATAAGCTTCTGTCCTGGTTAGCTGGGATATGTTTGTCTTCTGTGTCGACACTGTCCAGATTAGTCAGGAGGCATTGGTTTTCTGTACCTATATGGCTCAGTGCGAGTTTTTCTGCTTTGTTTTTCTTTGTCTCCCAGAGGAACTCTCTTCCAGAGCATGCTCCAATCCCAGGCTCCTCTAGCAAAGCCATCCTCGTCTCCTCCGCCCTGGGGCTCGATGGTGTACTTCTGGCCGTGGATAGAATCGATCAGAGGCACCGTACACACCGTTCTGACAGAGTGGAGTTGGGGCCATGCATACAAGATACATGGGGTGGGGGGGTGGGGGTGGGGGTGCACACGAAAGGAAATAAAAACAGGCAAGTGCGGACAGCAGTGCCGGTAAAAACACGAAGACATCGGGTGGGGTGTCAAAGACCAAGACAGAGCAAGACACAGTGGAGGAGAGGACAGGTGGGGTGAAGGGATGGGAGATGGAGACACAAACAGAACAGGGATGAGTGTTAGCATGCTGGCTGCTGTGGTGTGTGTACCGGTAGGGCTGGGTGGTATGTTTTCTCTTGGCCTTCTCTCTCTGGCTAAGCGGTACTCTCTTCCAGAGCAGGCTCCAATCCCATGCTCCTCTAGCCAGGCCGTCCTCATCTCCACCCTGCTGGGGCTCCATAGTGTACTCATTACCGTCTATATAGTCTATCAGTGGTACTGTACATACTGTCCTACACGCACACACAAAAGACACACACAAACCTTTGTCTGTATTGGGCTGTGATGAATACCTTAATATTGATTTTGCGATGATATCGTAGGGTTGACTATTGGTGCTTTCACAAAATATTTACACAATTAGCTTTTGATAAATAATTATCAGTCATGTGGATATAAAGACAAATAATAGAACAGCTAGAACAATTTGGTAAGTTCAGAAAATGACATCACTTTACGGTAATGCAGCCTTTAAAACCAGGAAAAGACAACACTTAAGATATTACTGTAAACAAAATCTAAGACGCTATCTAGTGTCATATCATGATTTAAATATAATATCGATATATTGCCCAGGACATAAATATTCTGTGTGTATGCAGTGGTGAATAAAGTATTCAGATCCTTTATTTAGTTAAAAATACTAACACCATACTGTGAAAATACTCAAAGTAAAAGTCTTGATTAAAAACCTTAAGTATGTTAACTTCATCAGTAAAATGTACTTAAAGTCCTAAAAATAGTCACTGTGCAGTAAAATGTTCCCTGGCAGTATTTTACTATTATATCTGATGGTTTTGGATTACTATTACTGCTGCATTAATGTGTGTGTTGAGTTTTACCACTGTAGATGTTTAAAGTTGTGCTTATTTAACCCCTTCATATAATGTTGGGTAGTATAATTTACAGCAATGCATCATATTCTATAAGAGCAACATTTTTTGTAGGCGGCAGTCCTGTGAGAACCATGAATCTTTTCATGATGTCAGAAAAACAGCTGTTCTCAGCTTTATGATGATTCATTTCTCCACTGATTCAGGAGGGTTTTTAAAGAGTTCATTTGGCTTAAGAAGCAGGGGAATTTTCTCAACACATAAAGGAACACTTCATCCGTCAGTTTATCACAAAAACTAAAAATTGACACATTTGGAAAAGTAACTAAACCTGTCAGATAAATGTAGTGCCATAAAAGAACAATATTTCCCTCTGATAGTTACATTCAACCGCTGTATGCATGGTACAGAATCCTGCAGCAACAGTGTTTTAGTAAACTGTGGCAGGTTTGACTGCCTGAACAGGAATGCCCAAAATCACCCACCCCAAATTTGTTTTCAAACATTTCGTTCTCCTGGCCTAGTGAGATGTTTTAAGAAAAAAGCAGATTTAATGTTGTGATAAGAATGGACACAACCTCAGAAACTTTCTCTGAGTAAAACATCTGGAGCAACGGATGGCGATGTAGACATCTGTAAAATACCATGAATCTATAAATCGACATCACTTGATCAGGATGGAGAAGAAATGCAGAATAGTGATAATTTTGTTTCTGAACAGGCTGATTTAGTTAAGAATAAAGGTAAGAACACAGATCTGGATATCTGAGTAATCTTGCATGTCACTGGCAAAGATCAAAAAAGCAGGAAAACATATGGAGCATCAACATCCACCCACGCAGCGCACAAACTACCACTGCGGCCTCATTGTATTCCACCCTCACTGCTGTTTGTTTGTTTAACTGGTGAAACTTGTAAGATCAATCATTCTACCTCTCACAGCAGCACACAAAGAACTCATGTTTGGAGAGAGTAACCTTGACCCCTCAGGTGTACTCTGGAGTGAAAGTGTTCAAAGCAAATATTTAATTATTTACCCAAAAGGTTTAAAAAGGTTGAGTACAATGACCTTGCATAGAAATATTGACTGTTGCGAGTATTTTCGTTCTCGTATTGGTCACTTCCACAATGAATGGGGTTGTGTGTAACAAATAAAAACATACAATCAAAAAGGGTTTTCACCCCTTCAAGTAGTGATGACCTGATCAAGTTTTTATCCCCCGATCAGGAGTCCTCTGTATAGCTCAATATACCCAGTCCCTGATCAGTTAAAAAAACGTCTTGATTGTCCCCAATCCGATCTATGAGACAGGTTTGGGACATCCCTTCCTTCAGGCATTTAACACATTCAAGTCATTGGCCACAGATAGTGCCTGTGGGCAGATTACACACAGCCTAATAAAATGACAAATTTAACTATATGAATGAATTTACCACACCAGTTTAATTAATCATGCATCAAAACACAAAGCTTTCTTCCAGATGTCTTCACTGACCAAAGCCTTGAATCATCTGTCACCTCCCAAGATGCTAAAACACACTGAACAGGTGTGAGTGTGTGTGTGTGTTACCTGTCTTTTGAAATCGGAGCAACCAGTGGAGCATACCAGTTGATTCCAACCTCACAATGAGCATCCAGGTAGATAAGCACCTAAAAAACAACCACACAAACACTTAGTCTCAGTCTGATCAATATTACTAACTGTTGAGTAGTGTTTTACTCCTAGTATAAAGTTGAGAGCAGTTTTATAAACTAACATATTTTTCACACAGTAGTTGTGGCAGGAGCAGCAGCAGCATCAACAGCAGCAGTAGCAGTAAGATCATATCATACCTGTCCTTTAGTGGCCTTCTTGGCTCCTATACTCCTGGCCTGGATCAGTCCTTCCCTCTTGTCATTTCTGAAGAGTTTCACAAGACCATTCCACTGCTTGATGTAGTCCTCCAAACGCTCCTTCAGATGGGCTAAACACACACACACACGGAACTGATTTTCAATATTACATTTTACACAATAACATGTCTATGTGTAAACCACTAACAGAGGTACTTGTTTGACACCTGACATTATTTGAGGATTTAATAAAGTGAGTTCAGCTTTCATCTTTGAACAGAATCAATGTATCTTTGCTCTTCCCACCATCTTGGCACTGTTGCAGTGTTACATTACATCTCATATATCCATGACAGTCCAGTCTCCATCAATTAAACAGTAGCAAGCTCTACTCTGAACTCTGATTAGATGGTGCTGGATTTTTTTTCTGTTACTGAATCTCATGCTCCATATGAGAATGACAGCGTAAATGCTTTTTTCGGTTTGCATGTCCACCGCCAATAGGAATGCTGAAGTGACGTTCTGCAAGGCGGTCAGCAGGACTTCACTGTCGTTTCGTTCTTGTTTTCTTTATTTATTTTGTTACGAGCTGTCATTTGTGTTTTGTGTTGTCAGCTGTTTACATGTCTAATGGACTTCTAAAAATGGCGGTTGCTTGCGCTACATTGGCTCAAGTGTTCGACCAATCGACATACACTTACGTTACGAAGATTCCTCTTGTGCCAGGAGAGTTCCTACTACTGAAATGCTAAAAAAGTCACTCAAAATGCCATTCAAAATGATCATTCCTTAGTTCCTGTGCTGAGGAAACAATAAAAGGAGTGTTTTTTTGTTTGTTTTTTTACATCGATGAAAATGTTCCTTAAGTCCACAAACGTTTTAAAGGCCCAGACACACCAAACCAAACAGAGAGCTATCAGTGGTGAAAGCCCCCCGCTGCATTGCCTAACTTTGCCTGTGTGTCTGCCAGAAAGTTGCACATGAAGACACAGCAAAGACTTAAACCGCTGGCAAACCTGCACGTACAGTCCACATTTGTGTGAGAGGAAATGATTATACAAATTTAGCATAATGTCATATGAGTAGGGTGCAAAGCGGCAGCGAACAGCTAGCTCGGACTCATAGGCACTAACATGTAGGCACTACTGAATTGTCTACCACAACATCAAACAGAGAAGCTCGGGTTACAACACAGTGAGAGAGAGTATGACTTTATCCTCTGCTCAGGATGCCATTACTCCACTATATCTTTACATAGCAAATAGTGGTTCACTATTATATTAATGCTCTGGATGTACAGTTCCTTTAACAATCAAGGTGCACAGAATGAAAAATATCTTGTGTTTGCACCCTGTAACAATCACAACCTTGCTACAAAATGTGACTTCACCATGGTGACAGTCAGCTATTTATCCAGACACTGGAGCTAAGGGAGCTCTCTTTAGTCTTGTTACTTATTTTTGTGCATTGATGCTGGATTGTCCAAGAGATAATCACAGTGCAACTAAGATTACATTTTTCTCCAACCCTTATAGTTCATGTGAGGAAAATGATGAAAGCTCACCTTTGTTGCTGAAGTCATCTATCATGACTATCTCAGCCAGGTACCTCCTGGGAGTCCTCTTGATGACACTGTGGACGGTTCTCATCAGCGTGGACCAGCCTTCATTGTGGAAGACTATGATCACACTGGAGGTCATCAGTCTGTCATCATAATGCCAGTATTTACACCTGGAGGGGTGGGACAGAGTGCTAAATGCAGATCAGTTACATTCATGTCATAGGTTCCCTGCTAGGAATGTTGCTACTATCTCTCCAGTGCAGCTTCACCTCACTCAATGACATTAAGTCATTATATCCACATTACTGATTATTATTCATTAAAAATCTCATTGTGTAAACATTTTGTGAAAGTATCAATAGTCAACCCTACAATATCGTACTAATTTGTACTTAAACATGCTGTGGAACTGTTTTGCTTTGCTCCTTCATTGACTACAGCACAGCATTTGATACAGTATGGAGACATGCACGCTTGTTAAAACTGCAGAAAGCATTTATTAATGGTAGACTGTTTAATGTCATTGAGAAGCTAAACAGCCATATTAAGTCCTGTGTTTTTGCCAAATTTAATTTTTATTGTTATCTTGACTGGGGTCAGACCAGGTGAAAACCTGTCCCGGCAATTATTTGCACAATTTATCCACGATCGGGAGGAATTTCTGGTACAAAATAGATGCTAACTGGCCACATGTGGGGACATCAAGATAGGAAGTTATATTATAACTCATGGTATTAACATATACACCTGATACTATCATTATGGGTACAACAAAAGAAGGACTTCAAAAGGCAACTGATAAAATGTGTTATTTTTGTAGATAATGGACGTTCAGTGTAGATAACAGTAAAACTAAAGTTACAGTATTTGCTCACCAGATGAGGAACTAGAAATTGTACATAGTTTTAAATATATCACTATTTTATTTCAGTGTAATCGCTCATTTAAAATTGCTGTCAAGGAACTTCTTAAACATTCACTTCTCCACATTGTTTGTGATAAGATAAAACACACCAATGGCAGTGCAGCTCACACAAGTTTTTATGGTACCACACATATGGACACACCCTTCAGCAGACGTCTCCTCCTCTATGTCAAATACAATGAAGGAGTATCTGACCATTAATTTGTACTGCAGTTTCTTGTTGTGTTCACTTGTGGATTCTTCATTGTCTAAAATACAGCATGTCCACTGCTGTTGCCACTGTCTGTAGGGTGTAGAGTATGTTGATCCAAGAATCTAAAGCAACAACAATCCAATGAAAACAGTGCGTAACTGAGGAAGTGGGGTTTCTGATGTGTTATCATGTGACTGTATTTTCTCTGTTTGTTGCTGGATGTTACATTGAAGGCAACAGTAAAATATACAGCTGAGGAACGGCTTATGTTAGAGCATCTGAAACCACTGGGTGGGACTGACATAATGGCAAACATGGTGCATCCGTGATGTGGTAATGTAAAGGACTGGCTCAACACACAGTGTGTAATCTTCATCTGTCAGAATGGTTAAAGGCTGCTTGTTTAGTGGGGTGTGTATGAGTAATGCCTTACTGCCTTGTGTGTGTGTGTGTGTGCATGTGCTTGCGTGTGTGTGTGTGTGTGTGTTTACTTTAAAGGCAAGTCCATCCAGTATTTTAAAACATTTAATCCAGATCAAAACCATCCGGGTTTTGTAATCCCTGTTTTTGCTACCCCAGGCAAAATTGGAGGTTTACGTCTGTGTTAATGAATACTTTAACCAACAAATGGACGTCTACCCGAAGACTGGAACTCTAGATTCTGTAATCCAGATCTTGTGGTATCTGGATCAAAAAGATCCAATCTGAAAATTCTTTGAAAAACCAAGACAAACCTACAAGATCAATTTTATCTGAGAGAGCAAAAAAGGGATTACACAAGTCAGATCATTCTGATCTAGATTAAATGCCTTAAAATACCGGGCCCAGGTGTGTGAGCTGGTTTATTACATTAACATGTGGAAAACCATAAAGTACGTAATTCTTCTTCACTTGACAGAATCACTGTCATTTCTCAAAGACCGTATTTTACAAATCTGGGCCAGCTTGCTTTGAGGTGTTCACCTACTTCAACTAAACATGCAGACAGCCCAGAGCGACAGAAATTATCCTACCATTGTGTTTGCTTTCATTTGTTTGTAAAGACTTTGGCTTGTGGGATCTGGAAGAGAAGATTAAACTGTTCCTTCAAGACACACTGAATGCTGCCAAGTGTAGTGCTCAGTTAATACATACATTCAATATCAGGATTAGCTTGCCCTAACAGTGATATAAGGCTGATTACAGTTAAACAATACAGTGAGTAACAGAGGTGGCAGAACCTGTAGTCAGCATAAACAGCAGTACTCACTCTTCGTGGCGAAGATCACTGATGGATCTGTCCAGTGAGATCATGTCACTTGCCACCATGTTGAAGCCAAACTCCTTGATGGACGCCTGGATGGAGTCTTTGTACTCCGGACCCAGGACAAAAGGCTTGGCGACCTCCCCAGGACCGTTGGGGACCCCATGAGGCTCAGGTTCCTTGGGCTCAAAGTTACCCAGGATACCTTTCTTCAGGATGGGGCTGGTGTAGGCTTGTGTGTGGGGTTTGAATGTCACATACTGCTGCTGGATCACCTGCTTCTGGTTGGGCTGCTGGTCAGGGTTCTGGGGGTTGTTGGCCCCTCCTGGAGGTGACAACCAGAAACCAAAGATGACACAATATCAAAAACACAAATTCTAATAAAGCTGTATCCAAAAAAACTAATATATAAATATCTAAAAATGTAATATACATTACTACTACTAATCACTCTTCAATAGTAATAATATTACTTAACTTAACACTCCCTGTCAGCAGTAATTCATTACACTACTTTTTATACTACTTTTCCGTTACGGAGCAACGGAAGGAAGGATGGAGAGTCACTCGTGAAGCAACATT
The DNA here is from genome assembly GCF_041903045.1 of Epinephelus lanceolatus. NCBI lineage: Eukaryota > Metazoa > Chordata > Actinopteri > Perciformes > Serranidae > Epinephelus > Epinephelus lanceolatus. The sequence goes on from NC_135736.1 coordinate 36,687,058, forward strand.
TCACCCACCACATATTCAGTCACAAGCTTTATCACTGTAGCCTGCAGCTGACACTGAGTAAAATCCAGTTTGAGATGTTTAGCCAGTGAAGGGCTACAGCCGACCTCTGCAGCTGAGGAGGGCTCACCTTTGGTGGGATGTATTTCCCAGAGCTTCTTGTTGCTGTGCTGTCAGTTATAGTAACTGAGGTGTTTCAGACCTCAGAGGTTTGAGGACGTGTGTTTTGTAGTGGAAAGAGTTTTAGTTCAACCACCTGCAGCAACAGTGTTCTTGTTGTCTTTCTTCCTGGCAAAATCAAAGTGATTGGAATATTTCCAGCTGCTAAGGTAAGCTTTTCCAACTAGCTTTGTGATGTGCCTGCGCAGCCCAACAATTACCAAAATGAGTTTGCTGGCATGACTGTTGCATTTCAAGTCAGTAGTAATGTGCTAACAAAAATAACGATGTAATGAATTGTTTGGTTTTGGACTAATTGTAATATTATTACTGAAATTCTATTAGTAATTAGTTACACTATTCGTTACTGGAAAAATTAATGTTAGTACTGTAATGCGCTACTGCCCAACACGCTTGATACCACCTAGAATCTATAGCTCCAGGGAAAGCAGGTCCCTTCTGCTGTTTGAGTGTCTAAGCGTACTGTTCTTCATTTTAAAATGTATTTACACAAATTTTTTGGCTTGACTACAACAGCGGGACTAGCCCTATGAACGCAAAAGTCCAAAGGTGTGTCCGTTAACATGCTAATTATTACATTAATCCCATATGTGAGATTTTTCAGTATGTTCTGAAACCTTAGTATGAAACAAACATGAATTGCATACTATTGACACCAAAATATTACAGCATGCAAACACTTGACACTACGCCTGCATAAAATCCCAAAATGCAATGCGGTAGACGACAATATTCATAACGGACAGCCACCAAGACAGCTTTCTGATGTATTAACGCTTCAATTTAAGTGTAAGTATAAGATTTTACTGTGCTCGGCATAATGAGAAGTAGTTTTGAAATCATTTTTAAATTATTGGTAGAACTGAAGGTGAAACTGGTTACCATGGTTACATGTCAGCAAGAAGACTCTGAGAATTAATTTGATCAAATGTGGTGAAATGTCCTAACTTTTGAAAATGTATTATGTAATAATCAGAGTTGTAAAGATATGCCCTCATACTAACTTCCATTATCCTAATCCTCTGTGAGACAATGCATGTATTACTGTAACAAAATATTGTAACCCCCTTTTCGTCTGTTTAGTAAATTCAACCGTTTCCAGACCTGCTCTGGGTTCTGTGTTCACTACCCTGCATTTACTCTTCGATAATCTGTTTTTGATAAAGTGTGCAGCAGCATAACTACCTTGCAAATACTTCTTGCTCGTAAAAGTCACACAAAGAAAACTTGTGTATTAGTACATGGAAAATAGCAGAGGTCACCTTTACGCCTGCACTTGCTCAGTAAAAGCCTGAGTCTTTTCAGGAGCCGGGTTTGTTTATGGGCTGTTGAAAATGGAGCTGTGACTCACCATGTTTGAGTCTAATGGAGCTGAGGTCGACCTCCACCCCTTCCACATGAGGCCAGGGCACCACAGGCTTAAACTGGTCTGCTAAGTCTCCTTTGGGCAGCACACCTTCATCCTGCATTGAGGGATATGACGGAGGGTGTTAGACATTACACAGATGCACATTAATACAGTCGTCGAGCATGCTGGGACAAACAAATGAAAAATAATAAACAAATACATGATTTAATATGGCTTTGGACTAACCTTAGGTCTAGTGACAGTGAGTAGGATACAACACAGCAGGTACATGTTTCATTTGGGAAGATTAATTGGAGTTGGTAAGAGCCTGTCAAAAGTAATCACTAACAGAGATGGGTGAATGCAAGCTATTTAATTCTCTGTGGGTTTGCCATTATGAGCTTTTAAAACTAATTTTGCCAGATTTTTTGGAATTTTCAAACCAATGCATTTACAAGTGGGGCTCCATTTTGTTTGTTTTTATGCATGCACACATGGACACATGACACGCACAAGCACATAGGTGACGTGACGCACATTTCTGCCAATGTTTTTTTCACTATTCCACTGATCTACAGTTGTGCTTTTACAGGTAGCTGAGTCATATTTGACCCCTTGATTACAATGAAACTGAAACATAGAAAAGCACCAATTGATTGAATTGAAATATACCGAAAATGTTCACCAACCATAGCTAATGTAATGAAATCTTAAATTGATTCATAAAGCAGCACTAAGAGGGACATGAGTGGACAGACAGAAGTGCTGTTGCAGATCTCGGTGAGGACAAACTTCCAAGTTTCAAAAACAGTTTACCTGTGTATTCAATACAGAGTCATGTTCAAGTCACTTTCAGAGGGATTAATATTTATCATGATGCCGTGATCAAACATTAACCAGCCACTCAACTTCACTCATCACTCTGCTGTGTTTATCCAAGGCCAATTACAGGCGGTAGCGTGTAACAGATAACAAGTTCCCTGCCCTAAAGATTCCACATCATGACATTAGAAAGAAGCAGCCTGAAAGAACTGAGTATACTATTGTACTCTCTTCATGGATTTTCTTTTATGTTCTTTGTGCTGATGTGAACATTTTCAATTACACCCACACAAATCAAACTGCCGTTGGAGCTGATGAAATTTCACAAATACCAAGAGTTCAACTTGATAATACAAGGTGTAGATCCAGAAGGCCAACAAATTATAAAGAGAACAAATGAGTTAAAATAATGCTGGGTATGAAAAAATCAGCACACATTATGCGCTTAACAAGTAATTGAAACACTTGATAAATGATATTTTCGTAAATTATGTTAATTTGAGAACATATGTAAAGAAGACAGGGGCAGCTTGTTGACACACTTTTACTCTAAATGCATCTATAACCTCTTACACTGCCTCTTCAAGGCGGGAATTTCATGTCCTTATGCCACCTCGCCGTTCTGTATAAAAGGTACAATCAGAGTTGTCTTGACTTTAAGCTGGCAAAGGAGGCAGTAACAGCACTAAATCAATGTCTGTGTAAAAGGGACAGACAGCAGTGCAGGGTTACGAATGGGACGAGTGTGACTTTTGACAGCATATTATGTAGGCAATCCATCGGCAGGAAATCAAAGAAGTATGTTAATACCACATCTCCATACCAGTTTAATAGAAATAGGAGAAAGCCTAGTGTGAGTAAAGATGAAAAAGTCTAATTAATGCAGAGGTGTACTTTAAAAGCTTGCGTCCTTCACCTCACTGGTGGCATCATACCTGCGGAAACACTGTAGTTATTTCTTCAGTATCGAACACAACCCCACTGTAAAGTATGCTTGCTAAATAAGTAGGCGGTGCTGCTCAATGTTAATATGTTGTAAGTTTTACGTTAACTTAGAGCAAGTGTGTTTTGTTTTATGATAACAGCATTTTTTGGATTGAGTTAAAGGAACAGTGTGTAAGGTACAAGGAGATTTAGTGCCATCTGGTGGTACGGATTGCGGATTGCAAGCAGCAGAAACTTCACCCAGTTAGAATTCCTTCAGTGTTCATTGTTCAGGACGTTTTTATTGGAAGCCATTTTATCTGCAGAGGTCATTTCCTCTCCAAAATAACTGGTGAAACCTGTAAAAACACTGATTAAAGCTGTTTCACAGTACAAAATCAGTGTTTTAACAATGCTGCTTGTCACAGAGGGGCTGCCAACTAGAGAAGCAGATGCAAAAATGCAAATGGCCCTATCTAGACGTTTTAATGTGAGTGGAATTATCTGCGGAGGTCTCTTTCTCTCCAAAACAAGCGGACCCAATTATTTTAACTGGTAAAAACACTGGAAAAAGCAGCTTGGTGTTACAAATGTTTTTCCAACGCTGTTTGGCTCATCTCAGATGGACTGATAGACCAGCACCTGCTTATGTATGCTCACCTTTTTTTGTCTAACAACTTAAGATCCGGCCATTCAAGGTTTTTACTGTGTGCCTAATTATCCACAGAGGTCTCTTCCTCTCCAAAACAAATGCATCCCGGTGACTTATTGCAGTAAAAACACTAAAACAACTATCTGTTCTGGGCTACTGTAGAAACATGGCGGTGCAACATGGAGATCTCTGTTGACAAGAACCTGCTCCCTGTCGATATAAACGGCTTCCTATGGTAATAAGAGCATAATAATTCCTATTTCAAGTAACACTTAAGAAAACATACTTCTTATATTCCATTTCTGCCAATATATCTACCTAAATCCTACACACTGGACCTTAAAGACTATTAAACTGTGCAACTCACTGTATGTTAGGATTATTTAACTATAATGTGATTTGAGTATCCTACCTATGCTGGTAGCACGAGATGATTTAGACATTGATATGCTATCCAAAGTACCTCAATATATACCAACTGGTTGTGTCCACGGCTGCATACCGATAATTCCTAATCCTTTTGCAATTCATGTCTTGAAGTAGATGTTATCAAGTGTGACGCATTTACTGTGCCAAAAACAAGAGCTAAAACATAATTTGATGGTCTAATTGATCTTGTAGAAAGTTATATCATGTCATATACTTGCTGTATGATAATACCAAAGTAAAACTATGTTATGGACAGTTTCTAAACTAGAAAGCAGGAATTTTGGGACAGGCATACCTGCAGTAATGTCAACTTTAAGTTCCGCCTTGGGCACACGACACCAGTATGGCGAGATATGCGGACATGTATCCTGGAATGACTGTGTTGAGATTTAGGAAGGTAGCTTAACGGTGACAGTAACGTGTGAATACAGGTGACGTTACAAGGACGTTACAAGGATGCAACTGTACATCAAAATATGTGAATTCACCACAATAAGTAAAGAGGCAGCTAGCGTTAGTAGCTAGCTAGGAACAAATCTCCATGACAACCAATGTATTAGAGCCAGCAAACACCTGAATGAAAGCGTGCTCTCGTGTCGCTATATTAAGAGTGATATTTTTAATATTAAAGACACGCAATCTGCTCCTACGACCCCGCTGCCTCCATTACTCATCACCCACACACTTGTAACTCATTTTACATAGCTACGTGTGTTACACACCTCGACGTGTTGGGTTGGAGTTATGCTAACACTGATAACTGTTAGTTCCCTCTTAGACACTTCAGGTTAACTCGACTGCTGTTGTCAACTCACCCGTTTTCCAAAGGGGTTGTCGTCGTTGGGCTTCGGTGACAGAGAAGACCAGAGCAACACCAACCCAAGAAAAGTCCCAATGACGAGCAAACTCCGTAGCAGAAACCCTACTTTCAGCCTCATCTTAGAAACTCTTCCCCGGTAGCCAGGCTGCCGACAGCTAGCTAGCTAAACTAGATTAGCTGCTACTGCTCCTAGCAAGGGGGCTAACCGGCTGGCAGGAGAGGCAGGCGGCGGCTAACAACTACTTCGCTGCTGATGTTGCAAGTTTGAACTGCAAGGCTTGTACTAACTCGACAGGCGGTGGCGCGACCGTGGCTTTCAAGCTAAAATGATATTTTGTAATCCAACAGGCTGATGGAAACGGCTCCTTATCCCTGTCTCCTTCTTGACAGTTGGTCTCTGTGACCTGCTACTGCTGACACTGCTCCAGTGTAGCAGCCCCCCGCAGTGTAGTTCTGCCCAGCTGAGAGAGGCTCACGCCTTTAGCATTAAATAGCTCACCTCACACAAGCAATAATGTTGCCTGATGTATTAATTAGTCTGTAATGTTGTCACCACATTTCTAACATCCAAATTTTAAGTACTCAAAATGTGTCTCACATAGCTCAGGCTCACTCATGGACTCATGCGTATCAAACAGGTTTAGTGGGTGTTGGGTGACAGAGACAAGAGGTCTGTCTGGTTTTTCAAACCTCATATGTTGGGTGACGCGTGGATCAATTATTTAAAGGGCTGTGGCTCCTTACTCAATGCCACGTCATATACAGATGCAGAAATAAAAACTCTAAGGTCTCATGTAGTGAGGGAGAAGCAGCAAGTGATAATTGGAATGGACACAAATTAATATATATATGGGGGAAATGATATTACAGAAATGAAATCAAAGCCGAAGAACAATAAGATTAGTGCTGATAAGTGCTGTCTCTTTGAAAATGGTTGTCAATTTAAACACATCTGAAGACTGCATGGACAGACCCAGCCAACATTTGTGTGGGTCCAATGTGGGTAGTCAGTGGGCTGAAAAATGGGCACCCACCCACCCACTGACCATATTGGCCCCATGCCAATTGCCCACATGGGTGCGTTATCCAAGTGGGCCCCAGATAAGATGCCCATTTGGACCTATACCTTCTTGGTACCCAGATACCACTAGCATAACTCATGTGGGGCCAACTTGGGTAAACACACCCATGTGGGCAACTGGCATGGGGCCAATATGAAATCCGCACAGTCCCATTGGGGACCCATTTGTCAGCCCATTTACTACCCACATGAGCCATTCAAACAAATGTTGGCTGGGGAGTTGGATCATAGGTGTGTACAGGTAATTTTAAGAACACCCTCAGACCTCACGTCACCTTTCCTTAGACAAAAGATGTCAGGAAATACACTGCCAAGCACCACAGCAGCACAAATAAGTTGTACTTCTCAGACTCTGTGACTTGGACTGAGAATCTTCCTAGACTGGTTTCTAAATGTGTTGAAGTCTGCAGCCAACCACAAGTGATTACTCACATAATGAAACCCTTGAGAAATGACCTTTTGATAATGTTGACTCAATATGCAAACAGTGTAATGACAGAGATGGAGATGCATTCAGCTCAACAGTCTCCTGGCCCCTTATACTGTTTTGACAAACTGATACTGTAACCCTTGTGTGTGCTCACTGCAGTGATGGGTGAGACTAATACACAGCTCAGTGAGGTCACATCATGGATCATTTATTGGTATTTACATATACATAGACACGTGAAGTCCAGCACTTGCCGAAGGAAAATAAATTCCAATATGTACAAAATGATGTATTGTGCGTTACCAACATAAAGAGCTAAAATTAATTCACAGTTGATCAGCTGTCATTATCAGTCAGACAATAATCTGTCAGGGAAAATTTAAAGGTCCAGTGTGTAGGATTAAGGGGGATATATTGGCAAAAATAAAATACAATATGTATGTTTTTTTAAGCATATAATCCCCTGACAATAAGAATTGATGTGTTTTCGTTACCTTAAAATGAGCCTCATCCATGGAGTCCAACATGTTGCACCGCCATGTTTCTACAGTATCCCAGCTTTAGATAGGGCCATTTGCATTTTTGCATTGGCTACTGTAGTTAACAGCCCCTCCATGACAAGCAGCATCAGGAATTTTTCAATGTTAAACTGCCCTTTTTTTTGGTGTGTTTTTACTATGATAAATCACCGGGTGCATTTGTTTTGGAGAGGAAGAGACCTCTACAGATAATTCAGTTCCCAGTAAACCCCTCCTCAACATCTGGATCTTAAGTTAGACAAAAAAGGTTTAAATCATCTGTTCTGCTTGTTTTGGAGAGAAAGAGACCTCCACAGATAATTCAGCCCACAATAAAAACCTCCTGAATGTCTGGATCAGATAAAAGGTTAGCATACATTAAGTTATCAGAGAAAAAAGGTGAGCACACATTAGGAGGGGCTGGGCTAGAGGCTGGTCTCCGACGTGCCAAACATCATGGGAGAAACACACGAAACAGCTCTATTGAGTGTTCTTAGTGGTTTAAATCTCCGTGTCCATTTGTTTTGGAGAGGAGGAGACCTATGCGGATAATTTGGGTCCCACTAAAAACCTCCTGAACAATGAACACTGAAGGAATTCTAACCGGGAGAAGTTTCAGCAGCTTGCAATCTGCAATCCACACCACCAGGTGGCACTAAATCCCCCTAAATCTTTCACTCTGTTCCTTTAAGTCCTAGTAAGTAGACATTTGAAATGAACAGAGATTGTCTCAATTACGGCAACACAAAGGCAACACTATGTAGCAGAGCACAGTGTGCAGCAGAGTAAATCTTAAGTGTTTTTTGATGTGATGACACTGTAGAAGCCAAACTCAACCATACAGTTTAAAACATTGTGATATGTTATTTTAAAATGTGGTTAACAAGGGACTTGGCACATCCAAATTTAAAATGTCAAAGAAATGGCATCTGAATTGTAGCTGCTTTTCCCTGTCATTCTGCGTGTGTGCATCATCATCCTATGTGTACTCCAGATACTGAGTGAGCAGCGAGGGAAGAGGAAGGAGAGGCAGCAGCGTCAGTCTGGATCGACCAATCAGATTCCTGATCTGGAGACGACACAGCTGGCGGAGACTCCTAGGAGAAACTAGAGAGAGATAGAGACAGAGTGATTTCCTGTAACTGTTGTGATACAGCTCAGCTTGAATTTCAAGTGGGTCCACGCATCAGTGCTGAGAGTCACTGCAGTACCTTCAAATGTCAGCAGCAGCTGTTGTGTTTTTCCACCAGCAGGCGCTACCTCCACAGGCCGCTGATTGTTACTGTCTCTGACGTTGACATCCGCTCCATAGTCCAGTAACACTGACACCTGATCAGCATTGTCCTGTCTGACAGCGGCATGCAGAGGGCTGTCACCTCCTCTGCCTACATTAACATTCGCTCCTGGAGGAGACAAGGACAAAGGAGAGGAGAGAAGGTGTTACATGTTAAATTTTGTCATAGTGCAGGTAGAATAGAGGTGAACAAGGATTTGAAGTAGAATTTGACCCTTTATTAGAGTTCAGATAATTTCTCAAGACAGATTCTGCAATCTACATTGTAGAAAGAATTTTTTTTTTTTTTTTTTTTTTAACCAATGGATTTCCAGATTGGAGTTTAGATGAATATAAGCAAACATAACGTCTTCACATAGGAACAGCCTACAGTGGTGGATCACAACCTGAGGGTCCCAAAACATCCTGAGGGCTCACAGGTTGATTAAGAAATGTTTTTGTCATCTAACTTTTTAGCATTTTTCTTGTTTAACATTTCATAACATTCACTCCTTCAAACCTCTATTAATCCTTCAACAGACAACCTCAGAAGGGAATAATGGCCACAGTAAGGTGATGAAGAGAGATAAATAAACAACAGTTGCATTAGGCAATACTTGCACCAAAACATTCCCTTTAAAGTGAACGGGTTTCTAGCACTGCAGACTGAAGATCACTGCTCACTCTGCAGGATTAATTTCGCAAAGCTTTGAGCACACTGGCTAAAGCTGCTCATTTTCTGGACCAGAAATACCCCCACACACAAAACAATCATAGAAAACTGTGGTACGCCTGCTCCAATACAAGAGGTAACACAGATACAGGTGTGCTACAAGTTTAAATAAAAGGAAATTGTAGTAAATAAGACTCACCTCTGTGTAGCAGAATCTTGGAGCAGGCTGTGTGCTGGTTTAAACAGCTCATGTAGAGAGGAGAGCCCAAGTGGGACACCTCATAGTCTGGATCTGCTCCATGAGACAGCAGGGACTCGACACACTGACTATTACCTGCACACACACACAATGATGAAACATTCACAAACGTTGTGCTGAAGTAAAATGTTTGAATTGAGTTACTGAGTTAAAGTTATTGAGTTAAGTTCTAAAGTAGTGCCACTGTGCTCTCTGTTATGAAGCACTAACCAGGACGTGGCCCTACTACTGTAGTTAAACATTACAACTTCATCAAGCGGCAACCTCTGGGGCTGAAAAATGAAGCCATCACAAAAGTGATGAAAACTGCAGCTCCTCTAATGGCCACTTGAGGCTGGCTCCAAGAGTGAGTCAATCCCCATAGTTAAAATGTTCAACTTTACAGCAGAAATAAACATGTTAACAGCCTGGTACAAAAACAGTTTTAGTCTCTGTAGCTAAATTCCACATTCATAGCAACTGTAGGGGAGTGATTTTTTATGAAACTCACCAGTTTAAATGTTATTAAGACTTAAAGGGCCAGTGTGTAAAATGGGTTGAAAACCGTTGGAAACAGTGACATCAGTGGTCAAATTCTAGATTGCAGGGCTCACTCGCTCACCCCTCCCGTCGGGTAAATGACGGTGGCCTCGTAGGGACAAAAAGCCTTGCGCACGAGTTTTTCAGGAGTAGGTCTATCTAGCGACGAGGTGAATGTTTATTTAGAAATCTAAGCTATGTTACGATATTGTAATGAATCCCTCACAAGCAGGAGACCAGAGGAGCATTCGGGAAAAAGGCCCGTTTATTTGAGCTCTCCAGAAACTCCGGTAACACACCACTCCATCTCAAACTCTGACTCCTCTGGCGTAACAGACACACTTCTAACTTTACACACATACTCGTTTACGATACTAAGTGGGGACCCCCCCTCCCCTCTCTGCTCCACCAATCTCCAGCCCACACACTGACTGACAGCGTAGCTGGTAAACGGTGCTCAGCTGTTTATTTAGCCTAGCAATATCTCCGGACTATAGTAGCTGCAATGGACGCCTTTGAACACGATTTTGAAGAGTTTCTTGTAGCGGACACAGACCCAGAGCCATACCTGTTTGAGCCGGAGCATACAGATGAGGAACTCCATGTGTTTGATGCTGAGCGGGTGAGAAGAGAGGCTGAATGCACAGAATGGGATTCGGTGCTACTGCTACCATCGCTGGGGAGATATATCATCAGGAGGAAAAGCGCTGCAGAGAGTGCATCACAAGGAGTGAAGTTGCGTCTTCTTTTCCTCGCAGATGACGGTTCGGGTTCATTCTCTCCTGTTGCGTGGTAAGTGTGGTCCATTCACAAACTTTATAACTAAAAAAACTTTTCACTACTCTCTATCGACGAACTACTAACACTCTGCTGTTTCCTCCTCCTTCTTCCTTTCTTCCGCTGTCTTCGTTGGTTTATTTATACACGCGAAACGCGTTCTCTGGCTGGCTGGATTGTCCACTCGGTCTGCCGTACATACATGGCGGCGCAAGATGGCGATCTCTCTAAAGCAAGGCCCTTGCTATATATATATATAAAAGCATAATTATAAGGCTACGAAAACCAAACAAATTTTATTTTATAGCGATCATACACTTGTATAAACATATTAATGGGTAGAATATTCAGATTCAGATTCAGATTGACAATAAACCATGCCAAATATTACACACTGGCCCTTTAAAGTTATGCATAATTAAGGCAGTGGCTGCTTTGAGTCACAGTTGGATGCCGTCCTTACCACAGTGACAAAGCTGGCTATGTCACCTTGGTGTAACCCCAGATTCACAGAGTATAGGCGTAGCTAGCTGTTGCTATTTCAGTATGTTTTCAGTTCCTTAAAGTTAATCATAAAGTTTTGGTCGCCTAAAAAAGTCTTGTTAAGGGTTTGGTTGTACTAAAAGACCCTATACAGGAGTCAGACATTCAGTTTTACCGTTAAATACATTTTCTTTACTGTTTTTGAGCCTTTCACTAATAAAAATCAGTATTAGCATTAACATTATTAAAATTAACCATAGCTGTAAATGCACAGTGCTAACTGAGCTAGGGTTAGGGTTAGGGCCGCCCTCTCGTCCAAATGTGGTAACTTCTAGCTCCAAAAATCCAAGATGGCGACGGTCAAAATGCCAAACTCAAGGGATAATAACATGGATGTTTAAAGAGAGCTGGATACAGTGTCAGAGGCAGAGCCGTGTTTATTCCTATGACAGCTGCTCATGCACATGAAGCCAACAGCTGTTACTGTCAATAATACACTGCATACAAGGTTCCTGTTTTGTTACCTCTCTTGCAGGCTTCGTGAAGGGCCGAGGGGAAGTGTGTGGGTGTGGTGTGTGTGTGCGCTCCATTCTGCAGCAGCAGCTCCAGACAGCCGACACTCCCAGAGGTGCAACAGTTGTACAGAGGAGTGACACCATCGATGGTCGTGGCATTCACCTGGACACACACAATACAGAACAGTCACTATATCTGCAAACACACATGCGAACACACACTGGTGTATAAATGAAGGTCAGCAGCTGTTGGATGATAGTTATACTGTGTTTTAGGGCGGACACATTGTGAACATATACGTAATAATGGTGGTGATAAGAGGAAGAATACTCACATTAGCTCTGGCGTTTATTAATGCTCTGACACAGGCTACGTGTCCTGACAGGCAGGCTTCATGGAGAGGGGTCACATGATCGATGGTGACAATGTTGGCGTGATATCCCTAAAAAAAAATCAAAGTACACAGCATTATGACTGGAGGTGTTTAGGAAGCACACTGCCTTGTTTCAATCAGTCCGTCTGTTTGACTTGTGTCTGATTTGCACGAATTCGGAGTAAATTATAGTGACTGGAGTGTTGGCTCATTTCCCAGAATCCCAGACTTCTGTCTTCAGGGCATGATTCTCTCTGTCAAACTCTGTGTAATACTGGTTCTTTATGTACACCATTAGCAGTGAGCAAACATAATCTTTGCACAACTTTTCTTCATAGATTATTTTACTAAAACACATTTTTTTGGATCATAATAATACATTTTCCCGAGCAGTAGAAACTGGTGGCTCCTCGCTTGCAGTTTATTGCACACACCAGCTGTACTTTTTATCATTGCTGCATCAGCTGTTGCATTAAAACTCATTTAAAACAGGCTTGTCTTTCTTCACAACCGAGAAAAGCATCTTAGATATAGTTTTCTACAATGTACTCAACACCTTTGGAGAAAAATAACTCGCAGAACTGTGGATCGATTACAGAAAACTTGGGACAAAGCTGAAGACAAGCTGAAATCTACAAAGGGAAAACCCAACATAAAGAGAATTTCCACCAACTTAGTCACATTATTTAGTCTTTGACAGTCAGGAAGGAGTTGGGACATTACAACTGAGTAAATACACCAGAAGACACACTGAAGCAGTGGTCAGTAATTGCTGGAGCTCTGGAGGTAGGCAACCATGCAAATCCCACAAGAATACCAACTGTGTTCTTCTATCAAAACAAATTTGGTTGCCAATTTGCATTGAACAGGCCAAAAAAGGCAGAAAAAGCTCAGAGTTAGGTGAGATCCTGGATGAAGACGCTTAAAGGACTGTATAGCCTACAGAGGGAAATGGAGCTGAGTGAATTTTGTAAAACAAAGCTAACTTAAGGGGAAAAGTTTTATTTACTGCTGTGTCTCCCTGGGGTGAAATGAATGACATCATTGGATGCCGATGTCAATTATAAATAGTGAACATCTTTAAAAACATCTAAGAACAACTAGCAGCAACTGGATCTTAAGATTTCACATTAGACTCTTAACATAACACACACTATACCATTTTATCTGCAGACTATGACCACCTGACTATGACAACTGACACTGCTTCAGACTGGAACAGACTGGTCCAACTTGGTCCCATCAGTTGTCATATCCAAATTGCATTCATCATCGAGGATGCAGCCCAAATGTGTGTCCCTGAATTGTCTCTATGCACTATGTCATTAACATCACTTGTGCTGTTTTTGTCAACATGGAGAATATTCAACACTTGTGTCTTATTGTTTTGATTTATCGATGTGGAGTTTGCATGATTTAAATTGAGATGACAGAAGTCAGCAACAGTTTCTGTACTACAACTGAATAAACCAGGCGCTAAGTGTGTGTGTATGTAAGGATGTTACCTGGGCCAGCAGAGTGCGCAGGGCGAGCAGTCGACCCTGAGAAGCTGCTTCATGGAGAGGGGAGCGATCTGCCCACGACCCTGGACACACATACACGCAGATAAGGAAACAGAATAAACAATTTTGTTACAAGTGTAGCAAAATCTATCTCTTAACAGACACACTATATTTATCATGCTTAATCTCCACTGCCCCAGACAGTACTCTGGTACAAATATCTGACTTTGGTGTCTCCCAGTGGTTGTATGTAGCGTATCTGCATCTTGCCGTCTTCACCTGGGCTGTGGTACAATTAAATAGTGCTAATAATATTTATCTGCCCTTTTTAATTGTTTAATTGCACCATGCACTAGGAGGGCTCTATAATTTTGTTGTCTTGCACAATGATAATGAAGCTCTATCTATCTATCTATCTATCTATCTATCTAAACACTGTGATAGACAGCAAAATATGGTGGGGATCTTCCACTGATTTTTTTTATAGGAACTAGGCGCAGGGAAAAAAATTGATACAGCTCAATACCAGGATATTGCATATTGTATATTACCAAAAAAATAAACTGCTACAGAGCAAGCATCAAATTAAATATATATCCAACTTCTCCTGTCTCATTTAGCAAATATATTTCTCACTCCACCTTTTTGTTGCATAAAATATTGTGATGGGTGAGTGATTTTCATTCACATTAGAGGTGGACTGCAGAGGGCGCCCCAGACGTCATCGGCGTCTGTGTAAGAGACTACCAACCATGGACGACACAGTCCCTGGCTGTTGCTTGATAGCCATCTAAATTACATAAAGATTAATAAATAGGATATGCTAACATTACACAAAATTCTACATGTAGTTTGAATTATTTCTTTCAATCAAATAATCAGGGCTTCAGTGTTGCTCCTTGTGGTTACATTTAGTGCTAGTGAGCTTTATTTAAACTGCTGTGGCATCAGTAAAGTATACACCACATTAACACAGACAGTCTTAGCTACAACATACCCATATCTCCGTCTCCCCACGGCGCAGCCTGCCACCAGTCGATATCAGTCATTTTGAATGAAGTGGAAGTGAATGGACCTCCACACTTCTGCTTGTCCTTATGTAGAGTCTTTCACACTGACAGATCACCTTACTGGCTGCACTGAACACTGACAGCACACTGCAAATACTAATAATAACCTAGCTTACAAGCTAACTGAATGAGCAGCTGTGTAACTGACTGTCTGCTTCAGTCAGAGGCAGAACTAACCTGTATCTGTTTAAACCAGCTAACCCGCAACTCAATCTGCTGTAAACTGCCATGAAAAACATGTTTGAAAGGCTTCTTATTCTCATCTAATCTGCTGAGGCTGTCACAGAGGCAGCAGCCATATTTAGATGGTCTCTGACCTCCTCCTGGTGGTGCACAACAGCAGCCATTTTGGAAAGGTCATAAGCAGCAACAACACAGATGACCTCCCTCTTTGCCTCACACAGTAACTACCTGTCCAAATGTCATCTTCATTTATTCCTCATTTATATATATTCAAAAACAGACATTTCATTAGCTCAGATCCAGTTCAGTCTGGAATAGATGAATTTGCAGGGGGTATATAACAGGAATATTCGCTCCCTGCAGATACTGAATGTGCATCAGAACAAATGGGCAGCACTGCAGCATGCAACTGAATAACAAACACAGCCAGGCTCTGTGCCGTACCCACCCTGCACCTTGTCTCTCACTTCTTATAAATGATTTCAGCATGGCCAGGACATGCAGCTGTAACAGGGTGTCTATGAGCATCAGACACTTAAATGTAATGTAAAGACCTTTTTAGATATTTTAAACCAAATTTAAGAGTAATTTTTTGGACAAATTATATTTTTCTTGCAGATAAAAGTAAGTAGTATATGTGTGGTCCTGTGCAGAGGTAGGTTCTATGTAGGAATATGGTTATTAGAATGAGTTATGTTAATCTACATTTTACAGGCAGGTAAGTATAAGTTAAAAAAAGACACAGTTTGGTTCAGTAGTAGGTTTGAATATTTGTAACATCAGAAATATGGATTTTCATGAAGGACAGCTTTAATTATTTTGGCTAGAAAAAAAGAAAGATAGCTAAATGAAATTGGATTACATTTTGTGGCAATGAAGCCCTCACAAATTCAAGACTATTTAATTACTTTTAAGGCCTAATATTTATAAACTGAATTTAAGATATTTTAGGACTCTTTAAAGACCTGCAGACACCCTGTGTACGTCTTCACAGCAGTGATGGAGGAGAAGTCATGAGCTGTTTAGTACAGCAGAGTGATGGATTGGCTTGATATTGCCCAAAAGTCACATGTAATTCTGTCACTGTTTATTTATTTATTTATTTTTTATTTACTTTATTAATCCCCGAGGGGAAATTCAATTTTTCACTCTGTTGTCAATTACACACAGGTCCAAAAACACACATGCACAAACTGGACCTATACATGCACTAAGTGGAGAGATGTCAGAGTGGGCTGCCCATGACAGGCGCTCCGAGCGGTTGGGGGGTTCGGTGCCTTGCTCAGGGGCACCTCAGCAGTGCCCAGGAGGTGAACTGGCACCTCTCCAGCTACCAGTCCACGCTCCATATTTTGGTCCGGATGGGGACTTGAACAGGCGACCCTCTGGTTCCCAACCCATATTGACTGAGCTACTGCCGCAGCCATCTCTACGACATCAGCTACTACCTTATTGAAGAACTGAACCATCCTGAATCATACTGAAAATGCCTGCATGTTGTTATAATAATATATCATGACTTTATTATTACGTTTTAAGGCAAAACAGACTTTTGTTTTAAATGGCTAAAACATTGTTGTGTCAGGAAGCATTCAATCATAACAGGCAGTAATGTCATTTTGCTCACTCTGTTAATAGCTTGCACACAAATCTCAGGATGTCAAGAAAAGTAGCTTTAAATCTAGATTAACATTGTCTGGTGCTGTTCCGTATATCAAATTTCATTAAACATTAAACTGCAGGAAACTTTGACAGTAATGATAGTGCAGGCAGTTCAGAGCCCCTCTAGCACTCCTGAACACTGGCTGCAGAGAGTGGCTGGACACCAGGGGCGTAAATATAGTCAGTGCAGGCAGTGCGGTTGCACTGGGGCCCATGAAATAGGGGGGCCCATAGAGAGAGAGAGTGGGTCCTCCACCAATGTGTTCAGTGGAGAATGGGTGATTATGAGTGACTGCCAACTTGGACATATGCCTGTGTTCAAAGAATAACTCTCATTAATTTAAAACAGAGCCATTTGCTATATATGCTGTTGTAAAAGACAAAACCATCTTTGTCATGTGGGTTTTTTTTTTTTTGGTTTTTTTTTTTGTAAAATAGTCAGCAGCATCTCTGACAAAATGATATGCTTATCATTAAATTAAATTAATGATTTCTTATTTTCTTCAGTATTCTTGGTCATACAGATATGTGCTAATGACTGTTGGATAAGACGTATGTTAATATTATCTTATGTCATGTGAGGAGATGATGCGTGCACTATAATCTGACGTTCCAGGAGGCTTTCCAACTCTGTCATATAATCTGAACAACACTAAGTACAGTCTCAATCAAACATGATACTCTCCTATGTCAACTGATAGTGCTGCAGATATAGTGCAGAATTTATTTTACTTTTTTTCTAATTCAAGCTCATGTAGATACAAAAAGACAGTGATAATTCAAGGGTAGGACACAGGTTATAGTAGTGATTCCATTTCGCTGCCTCGGTAGTGACCATCCTGAATAGTTAATGAAGGAGTTTAACTACTTTTTATTGTAGCTCAGTTTTTGGTGTATCTTTAACTCAGTCCCAATCTTTAACTTTAACTTTCATCTCTATCTTTGCATCTGCTAACATTTGCTTAACGCTGCTAGATGTTTTCCTGTTGCTTGCTTTGTGTTGGCTAGCCTACTGCCCGCATGCTTCTAATAATATTGTTTAATGCTACTTAATACTGTCCAGTTGCTTCATGTATTTTAAGCTTTTTGCCAGCTGCCAGCCTGCTTTAATGTTGTCATCTGTTGTAGCTGTTTTACCATTAACCTCAATATTTTCTGATGCAACAGGTCAATTTTATTTTAGTTTAACCACAAATTTCCACTTGTCCACTTGTGCAATAATTTTTGATTTTTGTGTTATGATGTTGTCAAAATATTGTATGCTCTCATTAATTTAGCTTAATTATTACTTAATTATCCTATTTATGATTGTTTGTATTTGATCCTTCTTAGTTTTTTTTCTTTGTGAAGCACTTTGGTCAACATTTATTGTTTTTAAATGTGCCCTATTAATAAATCTGACTTGACTTAATTGTATTGTATCTTTCCCTTTTCTTGTTTTTTGTTTAGTATCTTGTCAGGGACTACAGATGAAAACTAGCCTTTTGGTTAATTCTGGCATGTTTATAGCAATTTTCTTTAATATGCATTGTCCCCAGAAGAGCACACTTTTTTTTTTATTTCCAGACTCTTCTTTGTTCCCATTTCTATTTTTTTCTGTCTTCCACCTGTCGTTACTCCACAAATGGAGTCAGGCTGTCAGGAGGTGTAAATAATGGGGACATTAGTGTCAGGCCCCAGCATCAAATGTCCAACATGACCCACAAACCTACAATGTTAAAACATTATTTATGTTTTTAATTCTTTACCAGCCTGTATTTTCTGGGTCTGACCACCGTCTGGAGAAACCCTCCACCTCCACCCAGCAGCGTAAACAACCTGCGCCTTGAACCAAAGAGCAGAAGAGTACCGACCTTGGCTGGTCAAGATGCCCCAGCAAGCCTTCTTCCTCTCCGGGACGTGCTCAGGCAGCGGTCCGGGCTCGGCGCCTCTTTTCCGGGACATCTCCGGAGCTCTGGTCGGTACCTCTGGCATGCTGCCACGGCCGGACCTCACACGCTCACAGCTCAAATAACACTGACTGCAGCAGAGGAGCGCGAGCAACAGAGGAGCGGGGTGAGGCAGGGCTGGGAGCGGGTGGAGGGATGGGATTGGCTGGACGGCTTTGTTTTTGTTGTGCTCGGCGCACATGACCATCTCACATGCGCGCCCACGTGTGGACGAGGGAAACTATTTTTAACCTTGAAGTGGACGACTTGCACACACACACACACACACACACACACACACACACACACTATTAAGCCGTGTGTGCGCGTGCATGCTCTGGCGTAGCGAATGCTAAGCTGTATCTGACAGCCTGGCAGATAAAACCGCACATGGACTCTGATCCTTAGCTCTACATGTCCTTCCATAGGATCATCTCAGTGAATCACATCAAATCTGGCTTCTGATCAGATTACAGTTTATATATGTACCTACATATTCCATGTATACACGCAGTTGCTGCAGATTTGTCGGCTGATGAGAATCTCCCGTTCCACCACATCCCAAAGGTGCTCTATTGGATTGAGATCTGGTGACTGTGGAGGCCATTGGAGTACAGGGAACTCATTGTCATGTTCAAGACACCAGTTTGAGATGAGTTGAGCTTTGTGACATGGTGTGTTATCCTGCTGGAAGTAGCCATCAGACGATGGGTACACTGTGGTCATAAAGGGATGGACACGGTCAGCAACAATACTCAGGTAGGCTGTGGTGTTTAAACCATGCTCAGTTGGTACTAAGGGGCCCAAAGTGTGCCAAGAAAATATCCCCCACACCATTACACCACCACCACCAGCCTGAACCCTTGATACAAGGCAGGATGGATCCATGCTTTCATGTTGTTTACACCAAATTCTGACCCTACCATCTGAATGTGGCAGCAGAAATCCAGACTCATCAGACCAGGCAACGTTTTCCCAGTCTTCTATTGTCCAGTTTTGGTGAGCCCGTGTGAACTGTAGCCTTATTTTCCTGTTGTTAGCTGACAGGAGTGGCACCTGGTGTGGTCTTCTGCTGCTGTAGCCCATCTAAACTCACCCTCTTTGTCTAAAAAAACACCTTGCCAGTGAATGAACAGGTAAAATAATGTGAAACCACACCCACACCTTAGCCAATTACTACTGGAAATGAAAGTGACCGAAAAATGTGTGCAGCCTAAACAAATAATACTGTAAACAATGAGGGTTAAATACACATTCTGGGTCCTACACACTGCTCTTGATGTTCGGCAAAATTTATAGTAAAGGCACCAGGCCATAGACATCACTATGACTCACATTTTAGGTGACGAAATGTTAAAAAAATGTTTAAATTTCTTGTAGGCCTACAGTAGTGTAGGAATCACCTTAGGCCTGACAACAATGATAAAGTTAAAATGTTAAAAAAATAATTGTGATTCAGTTCCATGTAGCTGAATTTTTGGTCAAAGTCACAGGGAGCCATTGAAAAGGGGCGAAAGAGACACGTGTGGCTCAGGAGCCACAGGTTGCCTACCCCTGCTTTAGATAGATAGATGGTAAATGATAATTTTTTTGTCCTGTATTGTTTTTTATTGTCCCTCTCCTAATAATAACACGACAGTAGCAGAGGATTTTTATGTTGACAAAATAAAACACATTTACACCATAAACTGATGCAGAAAAGGAACAAAATGGTGCATTCATCGAATGCAGGAAATTAAGTGGTTTATTGTTAAAAGATTTCTGGTGGAGGACCCCCAAACCTCCATTTCATGTGTGTCCCCTCCAATGTTGAAACGATAACTACACTCTTGGAGAGACACACTCCGCACTTTATTGCAAATTAAATAATGTTACATGCTTTATGGTAGAGGATTGTGTCTGTGTATTAAAACAGTACACTGGATATATTTTCACCCAAAGGAGGAGGCAGATGTCAGTTACAGTATGTAATGATGTAGAGTTAATATAGCATAACAGATGCATGGCCACAGGGGTCTGTGATAAAGGAATAGAATAAACAGATGTTTTCACCCAGATGAGCTGCCAATAGTTATATGAAGAACCTGAGGCTTCAGTGCAGGAGGAGTCTCGTCTTGTATGATATGTTGGCCTACATGAAAGTGCACTGTTGTGGGCAGGAGGGAAGAGACTACATCCTCCCTTACAAAGATACAGTAAAACATAAATATTGGATGTGAACTGGAGCAGTGTGTGACCAGTGAATCTATGCCCCCTTCTGTTATCGGGAGGCCCATTCAAAGACAAAGTATCTGGCATGAAAAGGAAACCATGAGGACAATAGCTGTATTGTTAGTTCGATGCCAGTATGATTACACCTGCATAACCTGGTACAGTGGTGTAACTGAAAGAACAAAAGACAAGCTTCAAAAAGCTCAGAACAAAATAATGAGGGGTCAATCTAAGTCTATGCATATTAGCCCAAAACCATTTTAAGGAGTTGAAGTGGCGCCTTGTTTAAGGTAGAATTCAACATCTAAACCTTATTATGGTCTTTAAGAGTCTATGTCCAAATTATTTAACCAGGCATTCACAGTATGTTTGTGACTCTCGTGGCCTGAATACAAAGGCTAGTGTTTCTGATTGGAAACAACCCAATCTAACGAGCATACAAGCACATTCCTCTGTACAGGGGCTGAGGAGTGGAATAAAATACCAAATGAAATTTAACCTGCCCATTCTCTGAATACTTTAAAAAATGGATGCTGAGTAAGCTTGTAAAGTGAAACATATTTTCCAGGACAGGCCTATGTTTTTGGACTGGTTTCTGAATTTTGAGGGTTTTTCTGCTATCTTTTATGACTGCATAACATTACTCTAACTTTATGTCTTTGTGGTGTATTGGTGTAAAAATGAGATATTAGTAACATATACATGTAATTCACTATTCCTGCCAGGCTACTAGCGTAGCAACAATGTGACTGTTTTGCGAATCCTGATACATTTTAGTACTGCATGCACATTTGTGTACGGTATTTCAATTTCAATGTGCACTCTCACTGACTGGACCAGATACACCAAATAACCAACATTAGTCCTGTATACAAAACAAGGCTTGGTAGGTAGGTAGTGCCCCCTCTACCACACACATGCAACAAGCAGTGTAACTTAAGCAGCAGCTGCTGTATATATAGAACAGAGATACTAACTGAATGTAGGTCAAATTTTGGCAGCCTCAGTCTGAATTTCATGTACACATTAAAACATATGAGGTTAATTCACAGAACTTAAATGTTGCAGTGCATTCGGTGTAAAATCAAGTGCAAAATCCAGTTTAATTTTAAAAACAGAGGTCTTTGTATTTTGAGATTTTGAGAAGTAAACTATTATATAGTATCAAATAGTAACTAAAGGCAAAAACCAGTGCAATGACAAATGTAAAAAACTGTGAGGAAATATACGCACATGTTTCATAAAGCCCAACATAATATTATCATTATCTATCTAGGCTATTTATTTTAAAGTATTGGTACAAAAAGTGTTGTGTCAGACTATATCTGTATGATCTATGATGTTGTGATGTGTATGTGTGTGATGCAGCCAGGTGATCCTGGCATTTTTATTTCTATATTATACTTTTACGCTATTATTACACTCAGCTGTGAGGTCTGAGCCAGTTTAATTTAAGACTGGCAATTATGTCGATATTGACATTCGCGTCAAGAGGCTATTTGAATTAGTCAAATGGCACCAACTCTTGATGTAAGAGTATATTGTATTGAACTGCAATAACCATGCAATAAAACTCCATACACTGATAACAGGCTATAACACAGAAGGTTTATCTCAGTACTGACAAACAGCATCAAACAGGAAGTTGACCCTAAAGAGGTAAGAGAAATAAAATATGTTTCAGCTTCATTTTAATGTGAGTCTAACAACTGACTGACTGATATACTGTAGATATAAATGACATACAAACATGTATGATGTAGGCTAATATTATACCTAAATAAATATTTTTTAAACATATGTTTACTTTTTTTTTAAATTAGGACGTTTTCTCGGTGTACCAATAAATTACCAATCCTCAGTTAGGACTGTAGTGACTGTGTATCTGTGAATAGGTCCATCACAAACCCCTTGTTGTTCTCGAGTCCGCTGTTGATAAAGTTATTGAAAAAAGGAGGTACCACTTCCGCTTACTTATCGCTCGTATTTTATACCGGAGAGTAAAAATAATCTTTAAAGACATTTCCACTACTACAATGAGTTAAATATTTTTTTTTAATTACGGCACACTCTTTCAAGCTGATTGTCTAAAATGAGTGTTTGAGTAACATGTTGCATATTTTTCTGCCAGTCTGTTGCAAATATTAGCCTGCGTCAATGAAGACAACTTATATATATTTTTTTAAAGAATGCATCTTCGTATACAAAACAATTGCTTTTATCTAACGTGACTTTCGACGACAAAAAAACAAACAAACAAAAAAAACAAACAAGTGAATTCGTTTTTATTTTGAAAAGCATAACAGGAAGTACACGTTCGTTTATTGTATGAAACAACATTTCCGGTTTGTACACCGCAGCTAGCGGCCGTTTCGTTTCTTACTGATTTACTGTTATTCTCATCATTCCTGTGGTCGTAGCTGCTGTTTAAACATGAATACGGTTTTGTCGAGAGCTAACTCTTTATTCGCCTTCTCCCTGAGCGTCATGGCGGCCTTAACTTTCGGCTGTTTCGTCACGACAGCATTCAAAGACAGAAGAGTTCCTGTGGACATACACGTCTCCAAAGTCATGCTGTAAGATTCGTTATCGAGCACATGTGTAACAGCTGTTGGTTTAACCTGCTTTCCCACTGTGCTATACTGTATTATAGCTATATAAGCATGTATAACTGATGCTGTAATGCACACGGAAGTGAGCAGTTCAAAGACCACCGGTGCTAACAGTCGGTGTTTTTGGATGCTGACGTTCCTCTTATGCAGACTCAGCCTGCAGGGCCTGCTGGTGTTTGGTTTAACTGCATGGTTTCATATCTACTGTGCTTGAAACTCTGTGGCTGTGGGGCTGAATGAATACGTGTTTTTTCAGGTTGTATCAGTCTGTAACTATGAATGCAGCCTAAAGACAGACAAGAAGTGCATGTACGTTAATGCAGCAGTTATGAACAGCTTTATTGTTCATTTCACACCTACTGATGAATTCATGACATAGCACAGATACAGAGATCCAGTAAACATGGACAACTTTCAAGCACTGAGAGTTGTCACTGAATACTTGGTCACATAACATTATTAATCTAGAACTAGATCACTGAATTGTTCATTTTACACCATATTGCATTGAGGTAAACTTGTTGTATGACAGTTTGTGTGAAGACATTAAATCCAGGACATGTGAAAAGTTAAAATTAAGATAAAAAGTTCATTTAATAAAAGTTAAAGCTGGGAAATATGGAGAAAATTAAATAACACAATATATTTGATCACATACCTCAATGCTGTTATTGCGACATTATTGTAGGGTTGACTGTTGGCGCTCTAACAAATTTAACAAATGTAATCTTAAATATCAGGGAGCAAACAGACATGGTGCATCACATAATGTAAGCTTTGCAACGACCTATCTCGTTCATATTGTGTTTACAGAGGCGACACAGACACAGGCACCCAAATAACCTAATTCTTGTATACAGCCACCTATATATTTATCAAGACGCATATATGCTAGTTGAGGAACTCTGGAGGGTAGAGACAGGAAGGTAAAAAAAAAAGAGAGAGGAGTTGTGTCCTTAATCAGTCTCTGCAACTATTATTATTATTATTATCGAAAACATCAGTCCTTAGTTGGACTCAATTAAATACACACACTTCAGTTTTTCTCTGCAGTGTGATTGTTGATGAGCAGTCCTCAGTAATGTAGATGTAATGACTAGGTGGGTGAAGGCAAATAATAGAACAGCCAGAACAGTCTGTTTATTTCAGTGAATTACATCACTTCACTGTAACGCAGCTTAAAGACTAGGAAAAGACAATACTTATGATATCTAGTCTCATATCACAATATTCATATAATATCAATATATTGTCCAGCCCTAACCAAAACTTAGTTGGTGAAATGATGAATTAATTGATATTGTTAGTAAATGTCCGATAACATTCACACATGTATCAGACATTTTCCGACAACCCTGCTGTACCTTTTCTATTAAACTAAATAAAATGATCAAAAAATCTGCAATCAGAAAATTTTAGAAAAAAATCTTTCTGGACTGAAAACAGATCAGGGAACAGTAATGTAAAAATAACATTAGATTTTTGACTTTTGCAGTAAATACAAGTTACAATGGAATAATCTTAATATAAAATGCTGTCGATTGTGGTTAATTTAATGCAACTTTAAACAAAAATGAAAATAATACCCCGGGGATGTTGCTGTTAAAATAACAAAAATGCACTTCATGTTGAGAGAGCATTTGCATGCGTGTAAATAATTTGTTGCAAGTAATTCAAGGTCAGAACCTTAATAACTGCATTGCAAAGTGTTTATGAAACACTTGTAGATGTTTAACATTTATTTTATTCAAAGGTTATTCATATAGTGAGTGACACCAGTTAGAATGAATGTCATTAACACCTCCAAAGTCCTTCGCTCTCAGTCAGATGTGTTTTCATGCAGCTTTCAAAGGAGTTTTTTTAAATAATGTATTAACAATCAGCTCTATACCATCAGTCTTCCTTCTGTTTAAACTTATTCTTCAGGTTGGAGGCAGGTTTTCCCTCAGATCTCTTCCCCTTTCCTCCATCATTTCTCTTCTTTAATGTTGCTTCTCTTTCTCTCTATTAAACAGGAAGAACGTCGATGACTTCACAGGACCCAGAGAGCGCAGTGATCTGGGTTTCATCACCTTTGACCTCGCAGCTGATATCCTTCATAATACTACATGTGCTGTTGTGCACAGAGCCTATAAGAAGAAGAAAGAAAGCTTATTTTAGTTACAGCCAGTGTTACGTGTCGGGCAGTTAAGCAATCGTTCACCAGGTTCTAATCTTGAGTCTTGTTTAGTGACGTCTCATCATGAAACACGTGGTTGCAGAGTTGCTCTTGTGCCTTGTGCGTGATGAGAGACACCTCTGGTTCCTGCGGTACGTTGTTCCTTAACTTGTCCTACATTTGCAGCCAATTTTCGACTGGAACGTAAAACAGCTGTTTCTCTATCTGTCAGCTGAGTACACCACAAAGAGCAATGTAAGTCATAGTGAACACACACACTAGCACAAGCACAAGGTCAGGTTTGTTTGTCTCTGTGGGGTTTATTCAGCACGTTCTTTAGATCAGCATGTGATCAGTGATATTGCATAATGAAATAAGATTCTGTTAGTGATCGGTTAGTGTTGTGAAGTTGTTTTGTATAAGTGGCTCTGCATACTCAAATATGGCTGTGAATAGATAGAAAGAGAATGACACATATTATGTAAGTCCTCAATATTAATCCACATTAGTGTGGATGCCTGCATGGTAGTGTTGCACAGAAGTGCTAATATTTCTTATAGTCACACACTCCCTGGCCATTTCATTAGGTACACCCACTATAGTCCAATCCAGTACAACAGCTCAGCCACACAGAGACCTGTTCATTCAACTCTGTATTTATTACTGAGGTTGTAGTTAGCAGTCATTGTACTGGACTGCATTATACTGAAATGTACCATTTTTAGCAGACTGTTGACATTTGTCCAGGGACAGCAGATGAAAATGAGCGAACGCTGTCTCATGTACAGTTTTATTGTTGATTGACATTCTGTGTGTGTGTGTGTGTGTGTGTGTGTGTGTGTGTGTGTGTGTGTGTGTGTGTCAGTCTCTGAACCAGGTGGTGTTGTGGGACAAGATCGTCCTTCGAGGTGAAAACACCAAACTGAACCTCAGAGACATGAAGTCCAAATACTTCTTCTTCGATGACGGGAACGGACTCAGGTTAGACACAGACACAAACACACATGCATCTGCCCATTAGGAGATATTTTTCACGTATGAGTAGAAATTGGACCTGATAGAGGTGCTAAATAAATTGTCAATGGTTACCAAAATTATTTTGGTTCATTCTTTTGGCACATGAATAAAAAGTACTGAGGTACTTGTACTCGAGTATTTCCATTTTCTGCCATTTTATACACTTGTGTGTCACTACATTTTAAGAGAGAAATATTGTACTGTTTACTTAAATGCATTTATCATAGTTGTTAATTACTCTTGTGGATCGAGAGCTTACACAGACAAGTTTATAAAATGATAGGGTTTTAATATATGCCTTTTTCTATCGAATATGTGAAGCTTTAACTGTATTAATCTTGCTGGTATTGAACAGGACCCAGGGCTAGATAATTAAAGATCGTGGTATTGACAAAATCCAATGTTAACACTTCTTTTATCTGTACTTTTAAACACAAACACAGAGCAAATAGCAGTACAGAGAGGTTAAAATTTGCGAATGACTAAAATCCTTTATCATTATATTAATCACCAACTTTGTCAATTTTCCACCTGCAAAAATTGTAAAAATCTCTAATTGGCAGCCGTGCAGACTGTGCTGCAGATTCATTAAAGACAAATTACTGTTCAATATCACTCAAAAATATAGGTTAGTTTAGGCTGACAAAATCTGACTGTCTTCAGGAATGTGACAACACAACAAAGAGGCTTTCCCATTCTGCCAAAAATCATATTTTGGTCACTTTGTGGACCTAAAACCAGCAACATTTACAGGATGGATCCAGCTGTTTAAGTTAGTGGAAAGACAGGAGACTGATGCAAAAAAAAGTCTAGGCTGACATGTCCTGTATGGGTCTCCAAAAAATACTGGATCCTACATTTCCCATAATGCAACTCAATAGCATGTTTTCTCAGAGCCAAACATCATTATAAAATCTGAGGTTTAAGTTCGAGCACCTGTCATGTGATTGGCTGGCTAACTGTCATGTCTGTCTCCTCTTCAGGGCTAACAAGAACATCACGCTGACACTGTCATGGAACGTCGTTCCCAACGCTGGGATCCTGCCTCTGGTGGCTGGAAGTGGACACGTCAGCCTCCCGTTCCCAGAAACATACGAGACCACCAAGAGCTACTAGACACAAACACACACAGGACCAGTTTCAACAGCAGCTGGGAGGAGTTTTCCCTGAAGGCTTTCCTCCAGAAAAGGATTTCTCGGTTACAGTTTTGGTTGACGTGAACAGATTTCTGCCAGAACAGACTTTCTGGGAGAAAGCCAACAAGGGAAACTTCTCCTATGTGCACTTCAACACACTGTGTACACACACACACACACACACACACACTGATGACTCACACACACTGTGCGGTGGTGTTTCTGCATAGATGTAAATGAATTTTTGGTTTGTAATAAAAGTTGAGATTGGATCATCTGTGACTCTGTAGTGATCTTTAAATAGGAAGTAAACTGTTCATAGATAAAGGGTCAGTTCACCTAATTACAAAAGGTACATGATCTCACTGAGCATGCAGACACTGTTGGTGTTGGTTTGATTTCAAGGTAAGGAGGAAATAATTATCAAAAGCTGTGACATGGAGTAAGTATGCAGGTGTTACTGTTTTTCCTTCAGCTACATAAGTTTGATTTTAGCCATTACAGAACATGTACTGATTTAAAGGTGCAAAGCTGTTAAGACCTGTATTTGAATACCAAATGTCATCCTACTGTGAACAAGACAAAGATGCTTTTATGCACTGCCATACTTGGATAAAGTGACATATCCAAAATGTGGTGTGCCATATGTTTACACCACCAATAGTAAATGGATTCATGGTGTACATAATATAATTTGATTTGTGTGAAATGAAAGAAAAAAATTTGTGAGAGGAGGAATGTGAAAAACAGCTGTCTGTCTCATATTCTCATTAAACTGTTTTCAGTTGAGACAAATAAGCTGCAGTGTAATCTGTTGTATAAAGGTGCTTTGAATAGCCACAGAAGTCGGTCTGCAGTGTTAGAGCAGCAGCGCCCTCTGCTGTCCACAAACTGCAGTGAAGGAGCTCACAGCACCTGATGTTCCCATGTGAACACAGCTGGTTGCCTCCAAACAGGCTCATAACCACAGGAGTCCACATTTTTTTGAGATTATATTTAAAGGAAAATTCACCCTTAAATCAAATACGAATATTTTCCCTCTTACCTGTAGTGCTGCTTATCAGTCTAGATTGTTTTGGTGTGAGTTGCAGTGTGTTGGAGATATCAGCTGTAGAGATGTCTACCTTCTCTTTAATATAATGGAACTAGATGGCACTCAGCTTGTGGTGCTGAAAGTGCCCAAAAAAATACATTTTAAAAAACTCAACACTAATGTCTCTTTTCAGAAATCATGACCTCGTCACTCAAGATAATCCACAGGCCTTGTTGTGAGCAGTCTTTTGTAGGAACTATTTTCTTTCTCCTGAGTTACACTCACTGACTGTATTACTGCGCAGAAGGAAGCGTGCATCTACTAATGAATGAGAGGCTCGTGTCGTGACAGTGCGACATATAAACATGAATGATGTCCTCCTCAGGTGAGGACATTACCCAGCTCAGTGGTGCCAGGTGAACTAGCAGGAGATGCAAAATTCCTTCTGTGCAGTGATTAAGTTGGCAGGTGTAGTTTGGTAGAAAGAAAATAGTTCCTACATGAACCTACTCACAACAAGGTCTGTGGATTATCTTGAGTAACCTAGTTGTGATTTCTGAAAAGAGACAGTAGCGTGGAGTTTTTAAAATGTACTTTTTGGCACATTGAGCACCACAAGCTGAGTGCCATCTAGTTACATTATATCAAAGAGAAGGCAGAAATCTCTACGGCTGATATTGCCAACACTGCAACTCACAACAAAGCAATCTTGACTGATAAACAGCACTACAGGTAAGAGGAAAAATATGTATGTTTGATTTTGGAGAGAGCTGTCCCTTTTAAGTATAATACTTTATATGTTTGTATAATACACGTTAATGCTTTAGCTCCTGAACAAATGCTACAAACACAAAGTTCAACCATTTTTATTAAGTTTTTAACACTGTTAGAAAAAATGTACAATGTCAGTTGTCTGACAGATCCTAACATGGATGAAACATAAAAAAATAAACATATATACACACATGGGATTCACTGTACACACAGAGAATTTATTTGTTCAAGTTTAGTGAACCAAAATGTCTATTTTCCCCTTTTTTTTCTCCCAAATAATGAAGAGATGTCATCCTGCGTCAGTCTGTACACATTAAAGGTAGTTTCATATTTAGCCAGACTTCTTCTGGGTCTACTTTGTGTGTGGTCATTCTGACAATGACAGAGGATATGAAGAGAACGTGAACCTCCAAGAAGTTACAACAATCTTTGGAGTCAATTCAGTCTGTAATTTGGGACTTTATAAAGGAGTAGTCTGAAATTTTAGAATAAAAAGCTTGTTTGTGTTTAGCCACAAAGACAGGAAGAGAGAGAACTGTTGGCCTAGTGTCATGCATAGTGAAAAAACATAAACCTCCCTACAACGTGAAGGAGGTCTTTATTTAAATGTAGTATCAGGAGAACTTGTGGTTTTAGGAGCTCCCAGTTTGGTCATGTTTAATGTTTCTGGTTTGGAGCTCCTCATGTTTTGAAGAACAACACACAATAGGTTGAGCATGTACAGTTTTTAGCTCCCCTCTCTCACAGCTGATCGTGTAACAGTGTGTGTTAATCCAGGCGCTGGATGAGCTTCTCCTCCATCATACAGAAGAGTGCGACGTGAGACAGGTCAGAGATGAAGGCGTCGCAGGCGCGTCTGCTGATGCCCTTACAGCCTCTGAGGTCCAGCAGCGTCAGAGAGGAAAGACGCTTCAGGTACGAGAGACAGCCGTCCGTCAGCTCACTGCATCCTGGACACACAGAAGTTAGGCTAGTTAGTTAGTGTGTTAAAGTGCTCTTAGCATTCGGTTATCTTGGCTCTGCCAACGATTGTTGAAGAGGTAAAAGAGGCATCATGCTCTTAAAAGTGATGTCACGAGTATGATAAACGTTTTAACTCGTTCCTAAGAACCACATAGATGAAAGGTCATGTGCTCAACCAGTGGGAGTGTGACTGTGCTCACACACCAACCTGCCAGTGTGAGTTCAGTGAGACTGTTGCGGCTGTGAGTCCCAGCTGCTGCCAGTAAAGCGATGGACGAGTCTGATATCTCCTTGCAGTGAGCGAGATCCAGCCTCTCCAGCTGGGGCATGTGGCGCTGCAGCAGCCTCAGAGTGGACTCACTGATGTCCAGACCGGACAGACACAGCGTCACCATGTTCCTCAGTCTGCTGCGAGACGACTCTGAACCTACAGACAGAGATGGAAGAAAAGGTCACTTGAGATACACTGCCAAGAACAGGTGAAGTCTCTAAGTAAGTTAAGTTATATCAACTTTTCTGGACATATTGAAGATCCTACTGTCACCATATTGTCTGTGTGTAATTTTATTTGTCATCACAATGATCCACACAATAACCATCTGCAGTGAAATACCACTACAGGCCCATTTCGCCAAGGGGCTGCTCATTTTGGCTGCTACTGACCAGGCGGGGTGATGAGCTCTTTAATCTGTGCGTCTTTCAGGCCTTCACACCAGCGCAGGTCCAGCAGCCGCAGGTAGGGCAGCGTAGGAGAGACCAGCGCTGACAGACAGGACCAGGACAGACCAGTCACTCTCAACTCCCTCAGACCTGAAGACACACACAGAAAGACAGAGAGAGAGGAGGGAATGAGACATGTAGGGACAGAGGGACGTGTGTGTGTGTGTATGTGTGTGTTCATGTAGGACTCAATCCCAAATACACCTCTTGCCTCTACCACTTAGCCCTTTCCCTCCGCCTCCGTATTTACGTGAAGGAGTAGGGAGGTAAGGCTGCATGATCCTCCAGTAGTTTGACAGTTTCAATATGAAATGGGATTGGGCCTTAGTGTGTGTTTGTACCTGGGAGCCTGGTGAGCAGACAGTTGAGCTGTCTCTTGGCCAAAGGGGTCCAGGACAGGTCCAGAGATGTGGGCTGGCGTTTAATGATCCCAGCCAGGGCCTGGTTACTGAGCGGGCTGCACCGGCTCACATCTATGTGACTCCACAGACGCTTGTCACAGCTCCTACACAGGACAGCAAAGCATGATTGGTTTAACGTATGTCAGAGTTGTTGAGTGTTTTGTTTGTAGAATAAAAGAGTGTGACATACCACTTGTACCACGCCTTACAGACGGTCATACAGGCCAGCAGCTCGGCTCTGTGCAGGTACCTGAACACAGACACCCACACCTCCTTCTCCCCTCCTCTCTCGTTGCCCACGTCCTTGAAGGACGGCAGAGACAGCAGGGAAGGAGGAGACAGGGAGGAGGGCGCAGGAGGAGCAGCAGTGTCCTCTTCCTCTGAAGAAGTCGCAGAGTGATCTCTATTGCCCCTGTCGCCATGGTTACCCCGTAGACGTGGCCTATGACATAAAAATATTGAATAGTGTTTGGGTAAATGACGTGACACGCATAAGACAAATAGTTACTAGTCATGTAAAGCCTACAGAGCACTCAAGCTTTGGTTGAGAGTCAGCTATTGTTTGTCTGGTGAACAAAGTTGGAGCTGGTTGACTCCCATGTCATTCGGCTCATGTGTTTGGGAGTATTAGTTCCCCAAGGAATATCAGCACTGACCGCCACTACGACCGATCATCTCTCCCTGCTGCTGGGAGAATATTTGTGGGAAGAGAGCAGGCGGAAGCTCCAGAGTTGGACTCAGTAGTGGCTGTAGCAACTCAAGCTAAATTTGCGGGCAGCGGGCTTTCTCTAAACTGTGTTAACAGCAGCAACAGAAGGTTTGTGGATCCAGCAGAAGTTTGTGCTGGGCTGGCTAAATTCCAGTTGCAATTCAAGCAGCTGAAAGTCTGTTCTCAGACAGTCCACCAATTTCTGCTTTCTCACTTCGGCTTTGTTTTTGTTGAAACAGATAAGACGTAACCTTACGTGCACCACAATAAAAGCAGCAACTTATTTCAATCCTCTCATTTTTAATTACAGAAATTTAGGCAATAAAAAAGTTGATTAAAAAATGGTTAAAAAAAAGTGAACCCCTAACTTGTGAGGCTAAATTTCAAATACCCAAAAAACAAAATTTTGTATCATGAGTAGCAGCAGCAGCAATGTATTAAACTGAATCTGATTATGTGTTGAGCCCTACCTGCCAGGTCCTCTTGGGGTTACGCTGTCTCCTGTGGTGTCAGCGCCCTTAAGTCTTGAAGGTTTGGACAGAGCAGTCTTCCTCTGGATGAAGCCCTGCTGACCCCCAGCACCCACTGCAGCCGTCCTCAGACCCATCGCTGCTTCAAGCTTTGGAACTATGGAGCCTGAGCAACGACAACATGTTTGAGTTTCACACATTAATTTTGACTTTACAGTTCAGTTATGGAAATATATACTAAGACCAAATCTAAAGTGATTAAAATGTCGCTGTTGAAACTTGAAGTCTTACCAGAGTGTCTCTTGGCCTTGTGGGGGCGCTGCAGAGTGACAGTCAGGTAGGAGCCACTCAGCAGGTCATCATTCAAATCAGACACCAAGAGGACTGGAGGTTCTGGGTCTGAATCCCAGCGGCCATCCTCCTCCATGTCCTCTTCCTCCTCCTCCTCATCTTCCAGCGTGTCCATCTCCTCCTCTTCAGGGTCAAACTCCTGCCCCTCACTGTCCTCATCCTCATCTTCATCATCATCTGTCCTGCGCCGCCTCCTCCGTCGACGTTGCAGTCGCTCTTTGTCTCCGTCTTCACTGTCCTCCTCTTCCTCCTCCTCTTCTTCATCATCGTCGTCGTCATCGTCCGACTCCTCTGACTCGTCTCCTCTTCGCTGCATCCTGGAGCCTCCCCTCAGCCTCACCCCTCGTCCCCTCCGTCCACCCTCCCTCATGCCAATCCCTCGCTTGAGCCTGAGGACAGAGGAGGAGCCAGGAGTCATGATTCCTCCTCTGCTCCCTCTGTGGGAGGAGCCTCCTCTCAGCAGGCCTCTCCTGTTGGCACCAAAGCCCCTCCTGGAAGAGTGGCCCCCCCCTCGGGCATGGAGCGCCATCTTTCTTCTCTGAGAGGCTGTGGAGATGGACGGATGGATGGGAGAGGTGAACAGGTCAGAACAGAGTGATCAGAATCCCAACAAAAGATATCTGGATGTCAGGGTTTTCTAAAACATAGACAAACCTTCATCATCGTCATCACTGGCAGAGTCGTCTCCATCGCGACTGTGCCTGTGTCGACGGTAAATCTTAGCCATACGAGCGTCCAGCAGGGTGGAAGATTTCCGTTTCTGAACACACAGGGATAGAGGGAAGAATGGGAGGAAAGGTAGACAAAAATAAAACATAAAAGAAAGGAAACAGAATGAAAAAGAAAATATGGAAGAAGAGGAGGAAGGTATGGGGGAAAAGACACAACGGAAATTGTAAGGAGACCTTTAATTAAGAGGCTATTAAAAGAAAAATAATCACAGAAGGGATCCCAGAATAAATACTCACCACTGGGAGGCCTTCACCTTTTTCTCCTTTAGACTGATGACAGGAAAAGAAAATAATGTGTCAACATCAGAAGTGACTCAAGAAACTGACTTAGCTGATAGTTTTGGCCTTGCATTATTAAAAGTCTTTCAATGCCGATCATACTTTTGGGCAGAAGGTGCCATTATGTTTCTAATGTTCAATAACTAATTCTGATCATGTCTAATCCATTCATGATCTGAAGGGGAAAAATATGTTTGCCAATATTTTCATGTGGTAAAGCCTCTGAAGGAACATCATGAAACACTGGACAAACCTCCACTAAAAGCAACATTTAACAAATGGCAAAATAATTTTTGTTGTGACTCATTAAAGGAAGAGTTTACCCAGAACTAAAGCTGTTGCCATCAGCTACTCACATTTGCAAAAGTGCAGTTACATAAGCATAATTAAGGTTGTATAGATCATCACAAAAACAAGCTGAAGGCAAGAAGGCAACATGAAGTAATGTAGAGCATCCTTTGGTGCAACTTGTGGTACTTTAAAAATCAGAATACCTCTGAGTACATCCTCATGGCCATAGTCATCATTATAACGTATTGCACGGTACTCAGTACTTTTTAGTTAGAAATAACAGCGCAGGATGTCTACAGGTGTCAGACACTTGCTTTTTAAGACCTCAAGATCATTTTTAATTGGTGCAGAAATAGGTTTTATGTAGGAATATGGTTACTTGAGTGAGTTAGGTCAACCTGCATTTTGCTAACAGGTACATCAGATTTTTAACATCAGAAGTGTGAATTTTCATGCCGAAGAGCAAAAAAAGACCAAAAAAACCAACAACTATTTCACAAGATTCTTTGACAAAACAGACAAAAAAAGTCATTCCAACAGTCAGTTACTGCTGTGATGAAACAAAACAGTGA
This sequence comes from Epinephelus lanceolatus, assembly GCF_041903045.1. Lineage (NCBI taxonomy): Eukaryota > Metazoa > Chordata > Actinopteri > Perciformes > Serranidae > Epinephelus > Epinephelus lanceolatus. The sequence goes on from NC_135736.1 coordinate 36,721,905, forward strand.
AAAGAAAAGACAGTCACAATATCAGTACACCCAGATATTCAAGAGGAAAGAGTGAAGACGAAGGCTGAACAACATCAGTTTCTTTAACATCCTTTTTGACACTGAAGAAGAGGAGACTGATGTGTCCAGCAGTGTGCTGATAACATTTAAAATCTTAAGAGCAAACATGCACAGTAAATCGAAATATTATTTAAATTGCAATATGGCCAAGTGCAATATCCAAATCGCGGGAGCTGCAACTTTTTGATAAAGAAAAAATGTGTCACAACATATACCATGATAAATGAAGTGTTGTGGTGCTACAGGGATGCCCTGAACTACAAAACACATTCCAGACATATGGGAACATGCTCGTTTTTTTACAGACCCCAGCAACATTCACATAGCAATCACATATATTTTTTCAGTCAGAATGAAATGCAAAAATTACCATTTGAATAAAATCACTATCACAATATCTGTCAAAATAATTGCAATATAGATTTTTTTGCATATCATGCAGCTATACTGAAAACCTCTTGTATGTTGTCAGTCATTAGTTAACTTCTTTCATTTTTGTTTTCCAGCACATCAACTACTCGAGGTCTGAGTGCGACCCAAACCTGGAGAAATGGTTTCGTCAAAAAGCTTACTGTCTTAACTCGAGTAAACCAGCTACGCACTGTCTGTTATGATCAGCCATGAGGAAAAAAAAATTTTTATAAAGTATGGAGAAGGAAAAAAAGCACAGAAACCAATCTGAGCTGAGGGCAGCTCCGAAATGAAAACAGCCAACGGTCTGAGAGAAGAGGCACTACTCTTGTATAAACTATCAAAACAGAATTCTTTAATAGGAAATCCATCTGTCTGTAACAAGATCGTTTCAGTGGTAAAATTTACACCAAGAGTTGTGTCTATTCACTTGAAAAGGTGAAATGGAAAAAAAGGGGTGGGGTGCACTCGACAGACGGATGGATGTACTCAGAGTAGACGGCACCTCTCACCAGTCTCGAGCTGATTGGCTGAGAAGGCAGAGGGGCCGCCACCAATAGAAGTGACGCTGAGGAGGAAGAGCAGGAAGGAAGAGGAGGAGGAGGAGGGAAGAAACCACAGCGGACCACCTCCCCATCCTGCTGGGTGCCCACAGGACCCCCTATGGTAGCAGAGGGCCCGGGGCCCAGTCTGAGGACCAGGGGGCCATGGGGACGGATGTGCTGCTGGTGGCCGGCAGCCAACGATTCATCGCTGCCTGATGACTGACGGAGTTAAATTAAATTTAAAAGAAAAAGAGAAAATAAAGCAACCAAAAAACAAAACAATAAATAGATAAACAATGAAAAACAAACAGACAGGAGACACACAATACCCGTTAGCTTTGACACACTGCAACCAAGTGTGTGTGAACGGCGGATTAATAGACTGAGTGCAAGAGAGACTCAGAGGTCTGTGTGTAGCAGTGCGCTCAATATATGAACATACAAGAAGTAAGAAACCCTGAGACTGTGTGTGTGTGTGTGTGTGTGTGTGTGTTTGTTGATGAGAAGGCATTGTGTACCTCTTGGTCAGTGATCCCTTGGACACACTTTGGACACTCCCAGCAACTGGGAAGGTCTTTATTCACCACTCCTTCACCCTGAACCTGAAGAGGCAGATGCAGACATATTGTTAGTGAAACAATGGATGAAATAAAGGAAGAAGAGAGAAAATAAAAAGACAAATAAATAAAAAATAAACAAGACTAAAACCCTTTTTATACCTGATTACTATTGTTATTGTTCTCAAAAACAGTGTTTGTGTTTCGTCCTCATTGATATAAGTTTTTTGCTGCAGCTACACATGTACAATCCAGCATTTCACCAGGGGAGTTTTTAACAAGTCTGAAGCATGATTGAGCACACACTTACTGATCATTTGAAAAGCTTAAAATCAAAAACTTTGAGACCATTAATAACTAATTTGTGACTATAACTATTTGTACCAAGATTAACCACAAGCTCTGACTTATCCATCTCACTGTTAAGAAGCAGAGAATAAACTTTATTTCAGTCTCTATTCTTCTTCTTCTTAATCTGCAATAAGCCTGGAGGTTTAAAATCATGTCCTCTCACAGTCTGTGATAAAAACTGACTTCGGACTATTTATTTACATCACAGCTACACTCACAGATAACCGAGCCTCCTACCTGCCTGCCAAAGAACAATTAATCCATAAATCATATCGAGAAGTGTCCAGAGCTGAGTGAGTCCTGCGGGATACAGATGTGAAGTGCGGCAGCTGCGGTTGCCCGTTCTACTGCGGGTCACCGGCTAACAAGCGGAGCTAGCTGCTAACAGCCATCGCTGCGACTAACAAACTCCACAGATCCACTCAACGGCTCCACCATTCACAGTCAGACACACACGGCCACATTTTTACTGCGGAGTTACAGCAGAAACCCCGCCGTAACGGCTGACGCTGCTCCAGTGTAACGGTTTTGCAGACTAGCGAAACATCCTGGAACCGACTATTTACTTGCGTTTACCGACCGATTGGCGCTCGGAGCTCATATAACGTTACCGCCCAGACGGCTTTGGAAGATTAAACGTTTTTATAGTAAGTTTCGTAAAATAATTTGGCATTCTGTTCTCCTCTAAATTCAATTTAAATACCATTTTTCATGGACCAATCTGGAAAATGTCTGATTTTCAAGGTATTCCAGTACTTACATTTCTAAATTCAACCTTCAAGTACATCGTATGAAACCTGTGGTTAGTTCACGTCTAAAATAACCGCGGGATAGACGAGTGTCTGTAGTTAGTTCACGTCCAATAATACCCGCGGGACAGAGGAGTGTTTGTGATTTAGTCACATAACAATAGCGGGACATTTTAGGGTCTATTAGGGTTGGTGTTTGAATCACTACCAGTAAGGACTCTGCTCCTCTGCTCTTTTTTCTAATCACACATAAAGCTAAGCTCCGTCTATCTGTCTGCTTGCTTGCATGTGTGTCTGCTTGTCTCTTTCGCGCTCTGTTTAGGTACAACTGACACATATGTGGATTAACCAGTAATTTAAAAAAAAACACAGTCACAAACAGCAGTGATACTAGGCTATTTCTAAAGTAAAATACGACACTGTTGGCGCTGCAACGATAGTTTCGCCCCTTGTTTGAACACAGCCTTCTCACCCAGGTATGCCCTTGGGTACTGAAATTTAGCACAGATTGATTAAACGTGAATCAGTACTTGGTAGTACCAACATAATTCGGTCAGTACTCTTTTAAGTACAGCGTTCAGTACCCAACCCCATCTGTGGTTAGTTCACATGTCTATCAACCATGGATGTATACAGAGAACTGGACACAGCATTGGAGACGAGGCCATGTTTATTACATGAAGCCCAAAAAAAATTTAGCTGCCATGTATAACATTACCCAAATGATCAACTCTTTTAGACTCTGTAAATGTTACCAGACCAAACTGATAAAATTGTGATAATGAAATAAGTCGTTTTGTGGGGGATGTGACGTTCAAAAGGAGTTAATCCTTGAGTTTACAGATGTCTCTCTCCCCATGCAAGTCAATGGGAACAAGTCCTTTGGGCCACAGGGCATCACGTGACGATGTAATTATACTGTTTGGTCACTACGAAAATTGGCCTCAAACCCCGGTACACTCCCTCAGGGCCTGGTAATAACTGAACGCGAGCATCTAAGGTTAGTTCACATGTCGGTAATAACAGTGGGATGCAGGTTTTTGTGGTTTGTTCACACGTCTGTAATGACAGCATGGCAGTCAAGTGTATGCGGTTAGTTCACATCTGTAATAACAGCGGGACAGTCAAGTGTCTAGAGAAGTATGGGAATGTCAGTAATAAAAAAAATGTACACCCCATGGATTTTACTTGTTTTAGGGAACTTTGTAGAGCATAAATGTTACACTCAGAATTCAGAAACTTAAATAAAATGGCAGCCAATAAATACCGCATTTTGTATAGTGAATAGGGACTAATTTCAGACAGAGCCTAAGTATGTGTGTGTGCACTGTACCGTGAGGCAGGCAGGATGGACTATCTGCGCACAGTTGGAACACTCCATCAGAGTGAGGGAGGGGTCTCCAGTTTCCTCCTGATTGGGCTCCTTGCAGATCTCACATACTGCAGACAGAGGAAGGCCCGGCTGGAGGGGGCAGAGGGAAAGTTACAAAAGAGATATTTCCAGCATATATGAATAAATAAGTAAAAAACAGTTTCTTACAGAGAGACACTGTCGTAGCACACACGTCTGCTTGAGCTTCCCTGGTCCGCCAAACTTCTTCATGTCTCTGCAGAAGTTACAGTCTCCACACTCTGGTCTCATGCAAGCTTCACAGCGCTTACACCTGCAGAAGGAGAAAACATAAAAGCACATGGATGATCTCTGAAGGCGTAAAATGGTTCAAAGTTGTCTGCTTCAGACAGCTGGTATTTACTGAGCTGAACTAAGAGAGGTCTCATGTAAGCAACAGAAAACTAGTTAGTGTGACTAAAACAACATTCACACCAATCTCTGCTTTGTTACCTGACCCTGCGCCGTCTCAGGACAGACATGGAAGAGGCTGGTTTCTGTGGTCGTGGGACGATGGGAGTGGAGGTCAATTTAGGGCGAGGAGGAGGTGGTGGAGGAGGAGGAGGCTGGTACCACGAGGGCTGGTGGAGAGGAGCAGAAAAGTAAAGATGGATCAATGGCTGAGGTGGTGAGAGAAAAATAGAATAAACACAAGAACAACAGCCAGCATTTGTTGTGAACACTGGGTCCAAATATGGAGAATATATTTGACTCAATGACTCAACTGGTACCAAGTGGGTTAAATAAAGTTCAAAAGTTAGGCTAAATTTTGTTGAGGTAAAAACTGGTATAGCCATTTTCACAGGGGTCCCTTGACATCTCATCTAGATATCTGGATAAAAATGGTTTCTATTGGTACCCACAAGTCTCACCTTTACACACATGCCCACTTTAAAATAGTCGCCTGCAGTTTTCTGCATACAGTATGTTATTTTTACCTACTGTTTTTAATATTTCTGCATACTAGGGTTCCAAAAAAGTATTGGAATTGCATAAAGTGGGTATGAGTGGATATCTGAGACTCTTGTGGATTCAATGAGCTCATCTGTATTCATGTGTGATGATGTTAGTCCCCATAATAGCCATTTTACTGTAGCTTGACCTCACTGTATAAAATGACCTATTGTGATCTCTAGTATAACCACAGCCTCGTGAAACTTTGCAACCACAAACTAAAGACATCAGCCGCTGAGGAGATGTATGGCTTTCATAGGTATATTGACAATAATGGGGTTTCCGAGCAGTTTACAGAACAGAAATGCTCGCCATCTAATCACCAAAAATGCTATTCTTACTGAAGTCTCTGAATGTCACAAGTTTTGGACACTAAACCATGATATGGCTTTTTCTACGATGTTCCTCAAGGTCTTGGTGTCTTAATGTGGTATTTTGGAGGGATTTTTAACCATTTTTCTCTGTTGTTGAGCTGTAAAAACTGGTTAGATTTAGCACCAAATCTGTGTAACAAATGGTGTCAACCCAAAAATAGCTGAAACAGCTTATGAGACATAATTGAGCATGGGAATGGCCATCACATACTTCCACCATAATGTTGTGAGCCCTTATGTACTCTAATCTTTCAAAGTTTGAATAGGCACCTAACAAAAACACAGTGTTTAATGATTGTGATGTTTTGTGACCAGGAAAACTTGACACAGTGCTGAACTGCAACTCAAATTCATCTTCAGATTCACTCCTTTCAGATGATGTGAACCACTTCTATGTGGCATATACCAATGACCTGCTATCTCCAACTAAAGATGCCCTGTCCCCCCCCCCGAAAAAGACAAAAATTGGTCTATAATAGACAAAGAAAAGGCAAGTCCAGTTGTCTGTGACTTTACATTTCAAGATACACTACTGCAACTATTACTAATGTGAAAACTTACCCTCTTTGGCCACTTGACAATGGGCTTTCCTGTGTAGGACAGTTTGGGATTGTCATTGGCATGTTCCTTCAGTAGAGCCTGCAGGACAGCAGAGGGTAAGGGCAAATGGTGTCAGCAGGAGAGCATTAAACATCATCAAGACAAACACAATAACTCACAAAAACATACACACGGAGACTAGTCATACCTTGATGTGTGTAATGAGTGCCGGGGCATTGTGTATGCCTGCTGGGACACACTTCTTGTTGGAAGGTAGAGCCTCCAGTTTACCCAGCAGGTTCCATATTCCTTCCAGCTCGAGAGGAGTCAAATGAACTTTAACTGCAGGCTTGTCAGACTGCTGCTCTGAAGCCTCTTCGTCACTGCCACCACCTTCTTCCTCCTCCTTCACCTGCTCACTGGTTGGATCTGAGTTGGATGGCTTCTTCAGACCTGACAGAAGGAACACGTTCCAATTACAGCATATCTACACCAAAAAATATATAACATCATACATCTACCCCACGTTTGCCTGTTTACATACCAATGCCCAGCGTGTGTTTCTGAAACTCTGGTGTGAGGTAGGAGGTCTTCGTCATGCTGAAGACGTAGCGCTCCAACACATACCAGCACATCTCGTAGTAGAAGGGGTAACGAAACTTCAGTGGAACCTGCAGTGGAGGTGAAAGATGCACTTTAACTTCACACAATCCATCACTTCCTGTCATTTACAACTTTTAGCAGAGAGTGTTTTCCCCTACCCGTGTTCTGTCTTCTATATTACAGATGTTAAGTTGTGTAGGGATGTTGAAGCTGTGCAGGAAGTTCCCTCCAAACACCATAGAGTCCACAGGGGTGTAGACGGCATGGATCCAACCTGAGGATGATATACACATTAGTATTCTATGTCTGTCTGTCTGTCTGTTTGGTGGGAGGGGCTTAGGACAGAGAGGAGAGCTGCAGGAGGAGGGTGTATTTTAGATCGAACCTTTTTTTCCCCCTTTTCTGGATTTCTGCCTAACCCAGGTTTAAAAGTACCTGAGGGTATGATGAAGGTGCAGCCCTGCTTCAGTTCAATCCTCTGGCAGTCAGACACGCGGTCTCCCAGGAAAACGTCTCCCTGTTTCCCAGACAACACCCAGTTCTCATACAGCTCCAGGTTCTGAGGGGTGGGAGGGATCAGCCAGAACACCTGAAAACACACAACAATGCAACTCAAACCACAATCCGAACCCTGCACCGAAATCATTGAAGACTCACCCTCCCATTCTAATCTGGACATCTTCAAATCATTCAACATGATTTGTCTGACAGCATAAAAGAACAGAATGTATGTTTTTGGTTACAAATCCACCCGTTAAATGACAGCCTGACACTGAGAGGCTGTAAAACAGAAGACTGAACTGCCTCTGGCCTCACCTTACTCCCTCTGAGAATGTGGTACCACACCGAGGTGCCTCCAAAGTCAATGTGAAAGTCTGTGTAGCAGCCCTCAACGCTCATCAGACAGTATCTGCAGAGACACGCAAACATCAGGTCAATAAAGGTCAATTCATTATATCATCTCAAAATGAAGAAATTCATGTAGTGAATGTATCGAGTAATTTTTCCAGTCACATCCTCTAAAGATTTGACTTAAGAGAAGATAACATGGGGAACTTACTTCTGTACTTTGGGGTACTGCATGTCATTGATAGAGTTGGTTGAGTCTCTCTGTCTCTCTTTCAGGTGACGAGGCCACATGTTGTCCACCCAGTCTATTAGATCTACCTACACACGCAAACACAAGACGGACAGAACAAAACAAAACAAATGAGACAGGCGTGAGCTGAATTTTACAGTTTCTCTGAGGTAACAGACAACATACTACTACTTTGAGAGTACACAGACAGAGACAGATTCCCTGCAGTTGCTTAAGTACTTCCGTTTGCATAACACACACACATATGAGCCTTTAGTAGAGTGTGTGTACGTACTGTGGAAGGTCTCTTGACCAGGTTCTCCAGCTTGGTGTGACTGAACTCCAGGCTGATGACATTATACAGCTTCTCTCTCTGAGACGGAGGAGTCTCATAGTAACGTGTCCACTGGGCCATGGACATCTCTGTCCCCTTCTGAGTGCTCACATCCATCACATCTATCATACGTCTGCTTCCTGTGGGGGGGGGGGGGGGGGGGGTATTTAGCAAACGTTAATCACAGCAGGCTGGTATTATTCAATGACATTTTGCTGCCCAGACTAAACTCACTACTAATTCATTAAAGAAAGATAACTTAATTTCTTAAGTCTTACCAACAAACATCTTGACGTCATTGACACTGAAGTCAGGATCGGGCATCCTACAGAACAAGATGTAACTCATGTCAGTGTTTTCTTTTTTTTTTTTTCCCCAGTAGAAAATAGCAAATAAGCAAGTTAACTAAAGACGAAATGAAAAAGAAAGAAGTAGTAAGGTAGATGTAAATGAGGAGAATAAAGGACAGACAAAAATTATGAGGAAGCTTACTTGATTCCCAGTCCTTCAGGTTTCTCAAAGACGATTGGGTCTCTGAGGCCGCCTCTCTGGACAAACTCATACGTGAAGTCTAAGAAATACAAAAACTCAAACAATTAAAATGTGACTGAGAAACTCTTTTCATCCACTCATTTTTGTTTTTCTATCATTCACTGCTGGCTGTTTTATTTTTCAAGATTCCTGAATCCTGGCTGAAAGTGGTGGTTGCGACAGACAGTGTCACTGCAGACAATCATATATGACGGCATGTGGCATATTTAAAACTTCTCTCATGGTGATCTGTGTGTCAGCCATTGACAGGAAGGAAGCAGCGCTGTCAAACAGTCTTAATGTCTGCTATTGCAAGGCAGCTATTTGTGTTGAGCTCTGTCACAACTCCTGTCTGGTGTTAAAATGAGCCTTTTTCACTGAGCTTGTCCACCCTGAGAACCAGCTTCACATACAAACACACCATGTGAACCTCACTGACTGCACTTGCTTACCTTTTCCCTCCATGCGCAGGACCTGGTCAGAGCTGAACCTCTGACTGTGGACTTTCTCCTCCAGGTCAAACATCCTCCTTCCATCAATCTCCTCATCTGAGATGCCATCGTCATGGTAACGTCGCCGGGTCCCGGCCCGCTAAGGACATGGAAGGAAGGGTGGATAGGTGAAAATACAACAAGAGGCATAGATCACAGAGAAAGGACAAACGGTGGAAGGAAGAAAGACAAAACCAGGAGCGGAACCGAATCCATCAGATTATATCTACAAACTATGAAGAGATTAAAGGTGGATTTTATACAAAACTGGGCTTTCTTCCTCACCAAGAGAACCTCAAAACATTTAAACAGCATTCATTTCTTAATATTCATGTCATAATAAACAACATCAGGGGAAAACCCCATTAAAAACTGAAGAGCATGTGTTCAGCTATAACAAAGCTGAGAAAAGCCACATCTGAAAATAGCTTCAGTGGAGACAAAACCTGGACACAAAGCTGGATGGAAAGCAACATCAGCTACAAGTGGTGACTTCTTTTGTATTATGAAATGTGATTCCCTTCAAACAGACAAAATATCTTAACACTGCTTTCAAACATTGGCTCCAACTGATGGAGAGACTACTGCTCCAGGGTGGACCCAGGTCCTGACAGGTGACACAGGGATAATCCCAGGCTGAGCCCCCAACCCCCCTGTGCTCCATAATCTCTCCCACCTCTTCGCTGGTGTCTGCATTCATGCACACAATAGATTAATATACAGTGTTGTATTAATACAGTGGTTTCATATTTGCCTTCATGTAATTCAGTGCCCGCTTGGATTTATTTCAACTGCAATGCTCCATAAAGAGATGAGGTCTCACCCATACAAATTTCAAACTATCAAGATTAAATAATGCCACACATGAAAGTGTATTAGGGAATAAATATGTTTTACAATCCATTTTCTAGAGCAGCCAAGGGGCAAGACTTCAGACTAAAACATTTAGTAATTTGTAAATTAATTGTAACACTAATTAATTAATCTAAGGCTTTACATGAAGCTAAATGCTTTTAGGATTAGGATTTAGATTTAGTGGCATCTAGCATTGAGGTTGGAGAACTGAAATCTCTCCCGTGTGCCAAGCGAGTAGGAGAACTACGGTGGCCGAGGCGAAAACATGAACGGCCCTATCTAGAGGAAGTGTTAGATTTGTCAGTTTTGGGCTACTGTAGAATAACATGGAGGACTCTGTGGAAGAGAACCCAATCTGAATGTAAATAGTATTGGCTATTTCTAAGATATCTCTATTTTCTAATCCTAATTTTCAGGTGTTAATAGACTTATGACAACAAAGAAATGAAAATCATATACAATTTATGCCAATAGATGCTCCTAAATCAAACACACTGAATCTTTAAGCAGCATTGTGCAAACTTGTTTGGCAAGAGCTTAAAAAACAGACCTTTGTATATACAGTACAGGCCAAAAGTTTGGACACACCTTCTCATTCAATGCGTTTTCTTTATTTTCATGACTATTTACATTGTAGATTCTCACTGAAGGCATCAAAACTATGAATGAACACATGTGGAGTTATGTACTTAATAAAAAAAGGTGAAATAACTGAAAACATGTTTTATATTCTAGTTTCTTCAAAATAGCCACCCTTTGCTCTGATTACTGCTTTGCACACTCTTGGCATTCTCTCCATGAGCTTCAAGAGGTAGTCACCTGAAATGGTTTTCCAACAGTCTTGAAGGAGTTCCCAGAGGTGTTTAGCACTTGTTGGCCCCTTTGCCTTCACTCTGCGGTCCAGCTCACCCCAAACCATCTCAACTGGGTTCAGGTCCGGTGACTGTGGAGGCCAGGTCATCTGCCGCAGCACTCCATCACTCTCCTTCATGGTCAAATAGCCCTTACACAGCCTGGAGGTGTGTTTGGGGTCATTGTCCTGTTGAAAAATAAATGATCGTCCAACTAAACGCAAACCGGATGGGATGGCATGTCGCTGCAGGATGCTGTGGTAGCCATGCTGGTTCAGTGTGCCTTCAATTTTGAATAAATCCCCAACAGTGTCACCAGCAAAACACCCCCACACCATCACACCTCCTCCTCCATGCTTCACAGTGGGAACCAGGCATGTGGAATCCATCCGTTCACCTTTTCTGCGTCTCACAAAGACACGGCGGTTGGAACCAAAGATCTCAAATTTGGACTCATCAGACCAAAGCACAGATTTCCACTGGTCTAATGTCCATTCCTTGTGTTTCTTGGCCCAAACAAATCTCTTCTGCTTCTTGCCTCTCCTTAGCAGTGGTTTCCTAGCAGCTATTTGACCATGAAGGCCTGATTCGCGCAGTCTCCTCTTAACAGTTGTTCTAGAGATGGGTCTGCTGCTAGAACTCTGTGTGGCATTCATCTGGTCTCTGATCTGAGCTGCTGTTAACTTGCGATTTCTGAGGCTGGTGACTCGGATGAACTTATCCTCAGAAGCAGAGGTGACTCTTGGTCTTCCTTTCCTGGGTCGGTCCTCATGTGTGCCAGTTTCGTTGTAGCGCTTGATGGTTTTTGCGACTCCACTTGGGGACACATTTAAAGTTTTTGCAATTTTCCGGACTGACTGACCTTCATTTCTTAAAGTAATGATGGCCACTCGTTTTTCTTTAGTTAGCTGATTGGTTCTTGCCATAATATGAATTTTAACAGTTGTCCAATAGGGCTGTCGGCTGTGTATTAACCTGACTTCTGCACAACACAACTGATGGTCCCAACCCCATTGATAAAGCAAGAAATTCCACTAATTAACCCTGATAAGGCACACCTGTGAAGTGGAAATCATTTCAGGTGACTACCTCTTGAAGCTCATGGAGAGAATGCCAAGAGTGTGCAAAGCAGTAATCAGAGCAAAGGGTGGCTATTTTGAAGAAACTAGAATATAAAACATGTTTTCAGTTATTTCACCTTTTTTTGTTAAGTACATAACTCCACATGTGTTCATTCATAGTTTTGATGCCTTCAGTGAGAATCTACAATGTAAATAGTCATGAAAATAAAGAAAACGCATTGAATGAGAAGGTGTGTCCAAACTTTTGGCCTGTACTGTATGTTAACAGTTTTGTAGCCACAAGGCAAGGCATTTTACAGTTGAAACAACACTCTCTCTAATCTCTGGTGGACAAACTACAGAATGATGACAATGTCTCAAAACATATGTTTATCATTTCTGCGCTCAAACTTCTTGAAATGTATAGGCCAAAAATACATTAATAATTATATATATGAAGAGAGCCATTTTCAGCCAGGGCTGGACTCTGGAAATGTATCATTAACACATTGCACTTCCCTTCCTTTTTACTAGGTGAATCATGTAACGGTTGATCATACTAATCTTATCTTATTTTTTCTTTTTTATACAAACATGATATTATGATACTATTTGTTAAACTACTGTAAAACTTCAATTAAACACCCAGTCCCTTTTACTAGCCCGGTGTGGCTAGATATTTTGACAAATATAAGCCTGTCTCTATTATTAGACGCCTGGTCTGGTTGTACAGCAGTTCACTTTTTTTTTTTTAAATAGAAGTTATTTAGATGTATAAAAGCAGGTTGTTGGCGACCTCAAATTATGTGTCCATTCCTCAATTACCCCGTAGGTTACTAATATTCTTTTAGTCTGTGAGGGTCCTCAGATCAAAAGAATTGAAAGGGTTTTCATAAAAATGAATCCAAGTTGTGAGTATTGTTTTAACAGGATAAAATGGTGTTGTGTTGGTATGCTGGGTGACATAATCCTCGAGTGTGTAACTCTCTTTCTCTGAGTACAAGTAATATTCATACAGGTTTAAATAAACAATTTGGTTGTATTTCCTGATATGTGATGGGCAACAGTTTTGTGTGAAAGGAATAAAGGCCTTTCCCATATAGATGCCTGTCCCAAATGTAGGCCTGTCCATTGCAGTGATTTAAGCTAATAAAAGCCCAGGCTATTAGTCGTTTTACAGTATGTCCTTCGATATGTAAATAAAATTGCAGCTTCAAAATTAAGCTGCACTGTGTTTTTAAAAACCAAAGACATTTGGCAAGGAGCTGAACTTTTTCAGAAATGTTTTTTTTTTTTTTTTTACAGCAGCCCTTGTCATTGCTTCTATACCTTGCAATAACTCCAATAACTGATCTATAGGTAACAAACAAAGCAAATAAACACAACCAATTTCTTGCATCACCATCTTCGATTGGTGAATGGAAGCAGTGTTGCTACAAGAGACAATGAGGACCAACGTGGCCAGGTTCCCTTTAAACTTACCAGCCTTTTGCTGTACCTTGGCTTGGAGTCATCCATTATGCCTGGAGCTCTGTCCAGCCAAATGCAGGTAACGGTATTCAACTAAGGTAACGGAGTACGAAGGTAACGTGAACCCATCAGAAAACGACCTTAAACTGAACCGGCGCGCCACTTGGCTCCACTGGATAGTAAACAAACAGCTGGAAGGCGTGTGTTCACAACGCTCGGTAGCTTTACTACTCAGCGAGCGTTAATTTAGCTTATGTTACAAAAAAACAAAGTAATAGAGACTCCTGACCAACGCTAGCTAACTGAGATACTAATACGTTGCTGTGTTTGTAGAGCTCTAAAACTCAAATCACGTTAACGTTTTCAAACTAACGTTTTTCTACACTAACACATTTGATGAAACAACGTCGACTGGATATGCGAAGCTTACATTAACGTAACACACTGAACGGCAGTGGAAATTTCCATAAAAATATCATTATCATAAAATTAAGACTGTCTAAATACTCGAGCTTTGTTCCTTGCCTTCACGATACCAAGTCGTGTCCAGCAAATGTCAGCGTTTTGGGAGTCGTCCTGTCTATATCGATTAAAAAACTCAATATGACCTGAAGTCGTGTAAAATAGCAATATTCCGATATTTTTCATGCACGAAAAGGGCGTAAATTGTTGCAGCTCTTGTTACTAGTATGGTAAAGTTAATGCGGTTTCCGAACAGCCGCCATTTTCCATCCCATCACAAAACATCACGATGACCCGCCCACAACAAGACATTGGACCAATCACAGACAAGCCGGCGAGGTGTTCATTGGACTACAGCGGTGTCAATCACAAGAAATATTTGTGACCTGTGATTGGACAAGCGCAACCAATAGACATATGAAGAAATTGGAAAGTAACCAATCACAGCACAATTTGAAAACGACCTTACGCTCCATTGGTTAATATCTCTCAATAACGTTTATTGCTGGGCAAACAAACGGTCAGTCAAGCGAAGGAGCCAATCACACGATGATACAACGCACTGGCTACCGCCTCATTACCCAATATAACTAGTCATCACTCCTAAATAACACGAATTACTTAAAAAATAACGCGTTTTACAACACTTACCCCCATATTCACACAGGTCCGTCCGCGTACTAATGCCTTCAGTAATCCGAGATATGTGACGTCCTCTGTGTCCCGTGTTTTAACTCCCACAGGCTCGCATCGGAGGGACACGTTTTGTAGCCTTCACCTCAACGAGGAAGTGCTCGTAGGTCCATAAATGGAAGTGTACTTCAGACGAATCTGTGTGGATTGGCTGGAAAATGTTGCAGAGCTCTTGTGATTGGCGGAGGTGACCTGTCTCTCAAATACGTGCGGCTTGAATACGGCGAGCGAGAGGAACACGCCAATCTGTGATGCGCAGTGCAGTACTGAAAAAGGTAAATAATGACTCAGAAGCAAAAATAAATAACAGTTTCATTTTATTTTTGTCGACAAGTAGACAAACTACAAAAGAAAAACAATAGAATAACTTCCATTATGAATAGCTACAAAATGACAGGCTGTAAATAATGTAAGCAGGAAAGGAGGACACACTAAATCACACTACGTTACATACTGTCAAGAGTGTCAGACAACCTAGCAATAATCATAAAGGTGAATAGAATGGCTGATGTACTGACTGAACCATTGTTGACTATTAGTCTTTTCTAATTTCCAACCTGCCCCCTTGAATCCACACTTGACACCTAGGAATAGTATTCTTTTATTATTTTAAGATAAAATGTTATTACAGTTATTATAAGGTTTACATTTAGCCATCTGGAAACATGGTTAAGAAGGTGAGGTCCTCCTGCAGTCATGTGGACACCCACAACTGCTGACCCTGCATTAGAGTCAGGAAACATATTCACAGGTAGAATGGAAAACCCAGGTGACAAGTGGAAAGCCCAGGTGACCCAGATGTCTTGTTGTTGGGACATATATTTTATCCATTTAAGTTTGGGAGCACAAACTACTAGTTTGCCGCTTGATTCCTCAAGAAAAAAGAGTGTGGCATCACTTTGTTATTATTTCATGTTTTTTCAAACGTAGATGTTAGTGGGAGCTTCTGAGGTGCACTTGATAGCAGCATGAGCCACTGAAGAAAGCAGGAGACACACAGTATGACATCCACAGGGATGTTTTATCAGGTGCTCCAGTTGCAGCTTGAAAATTAGATGGGTACAAGAAAAAACACTTCTCGTATTGCTCCCAAAAATAATTCTACACAATATGTCAGCACCCAACATTAAAATGTGACACTGTCTTTTGCGGACCCATGTATGAATCAATGATCAAATCTAGTCTCAAATTAAAAAAGATAAAATCCAAATTTGGTTTAAAGGTACAGTAGGTAACTTTTATGATAAATAACTGTCACTATATCCTGAGAGTAGTACATGACACAGATAATCTGTAAAATAAAAAAATCATGTTCCTCTGCCTCATCCTAGAGCTCCTATTAGCATTTGCAAGAATCCACCTTACCTGAATGAAAACAACCAATCAGAGCTTAGGAGGAGTCTCTAACAGAGTGTTAATCACTGCTTGTGCACATGCTGCACTACCGAAGACAGTGTGGCAAAGACATGTAAACCAACCCGGTCTCACTTCAAAGTCAGCGAAATCCGATGCTTGGGCAGTGACTTGAGGCGTCAGACTGATGAAAAAAGGCATAGTTTAACATCATTATGATTCGCAGCCAGTCACTGTTATACTTTGACAGTGCTCAACGGCGTCAGGGAGAAACGCAGCGGGACCAGAGGGAAGGTGAAAGCGGTGAAAGTCCGAGTAGGATGGATGGGTCAAACAAACACGGACTTTAAGCCGGGAGAGTGGTGTTCGCATCCTGTAAGTTTATGAAGTAAAACCCTGTTCTTTTTTCCTAAAACTAAACGTGCATTTGTTGTTGGAGGAGAAAAAACCCCCGTCAATTTGCATTGTTGCACTGACTTAGTGCTTTTATTTTGAAAAAGACACTATAGAAACTGTAAATTTCCTGTGAAAACGGAAGTGCATTTTGAATGAAGACAATGCATGTACCAGGCAGAACTTGACATGGTGTCCCAGAACGTCATCAACCAAAGCACCCAGGGTACCTTTCACACTGTATCTGGACGTGGAAGGTCCATGACCAAATGTCGACATGTGACGAAGTTAGAGTGAGAATGTGTTGAGTAAACAGAGGAAGACCGACGATGAAAGGCAAGCTAAAAAGAAAGAGTTAAACCAAGCCTGAGATAAAACGAGTAAACACTGCTTTACTGGAAACCGACATCTCTTGGCTCTGATTGGTTGTTTTTGTTCAAGTGTGGTGGGGTCTTGCATATGCCATTAGGAGCATTCAGAGGAGATTATCTGTCTCATGTACTACTGTCAGGAAATAGTGACATGACAAAAAGATATTTTTATAGAACATACTTACTGAGCTTTTAAAAGTAGACTGACATCACAAGAGTGTGCTGCAGTGTCAGTGTCAGCCCACACCTGCAGTGTAATCGACTGCGTTTGTGGAGAGCAAAGAGGGAGGATGCAAATGTGAAAAGACCAACTAGAGTCAAACCATGGCATGAAACAAAAACAGCCTCTTTGGAAATACAGTCATTAAAAAAGAAGAAGGGGTAAAACACACATACACAGATATTAAAAATTAAAGCAATCTCACAAACAACAAAAACCTGAAGCAGTAAAACACCCCCAAGGCAGTGTCAGTGTAATCAAATAAAGCAGAGCTGTGTTTATTCCCATCTCTAATCTAACACCTTCAGAGCTTACTTCTATTTTAAGATCATACAGCATCTACTATGAGTCATGTTTTAATCAGCGTCAAAACTCCAATGGGTGAAGTGACTTTCTTCCCTCATTAAATATGATGTAAATAAAGGCCCAACATGGAGTCACAACAGGCGCATGTATCATTAGATGCAGCCAACATCGTAAGTATTCATCATCAAAATACAAATAACTGAGAAATGTACAAAAGAATAACAACAGCTGTCTCAATACTTCAGATACCGACTGCATCGATCTGCACCATGATGATGGGCAGTGTGGTGTTCATTCAGTCACGCTACACTTCATTCAAATGTTAACAGCCACTGCTCTTCCTTTCTTACTCATTAATAAATTATTCTCAGTTGTTTCTTAGATATGACCACATTCTTATCTCATTAGTTTTCACTGTTTTGATATTCAGTGTCTTTTAGGTATTTGAATCATCTGAGATAGTATCCATTCTGCTTTAAGTGCAGCTCTTCAATACACCTTATATTTTATTGAGATCATTAAAAGATTTACCAAAGTGACAGTTAGTGATGGGCAAAGCAGTTCTTTAGATGACTAGAATCAGTTCATTAAAAAGATGCGTTCAAAAGATTCGTTCACTGAATCGTTCAGTGCTTGGCAGGAGGAGCCCTGACTGTGTACTGCGTAGTCTGACTGAACTGACACACGGCTGAGCTGCTGCTGCGTCTGTCCTGCACTGGTGAGTCTCATTACTGGCCAGCCTAACGTTTTAAGTTTGTATATCTGGAAACTAAGTCTGTTAAAACAATGGGGAGGTGTGTGACTGTGTTCATATGGCTTGACTCCTGGCTACATTAGCCGTTAGCTTGGAGAAAATGGTCCCTATGAAATTGTATCGCTGAGAAGAAATGATTTGAATCGATCGGGTTTACGTCGTTCATTGAGGGATTCATTCACCGAGTGATTCATTACGTGGTAGGCAGTCCCTCCCTGCACCCTGGCTGCCTCACGACTCGCGAGTGACTCATCATTCGCACGGACCGAATCTGCAGTTCCACTCCTAGCCTGCATGCTCGCTGCTGAGCTCAACTGAACTGATAAATGAACGAATCTGTTCAGATCTCTGGCATAGGCAATGATGCAATGCTGGTCTGGTCTATGTGTATCACATGATAGTAGTGACGTTCTGATGGTCACGCAGCACAGCACTAGATTTTAAGTTAGTATACAGGGAACATAATTTGCTTGTCATTAGACGTGCTTTGGCATTTACATGAACATATTTTAAACATTAGCCAAAATACGGTATGTCAAAATATTCTGTTAATTCCAGACCACTTCCAGGCCTGGAAAACAGTTTTTCTGATTTAATAATTTTTCCAGAAATGTCATAAGCATGGGAACCCTGTATTTTGATTTAGTGATACTTTGTTTAAACCTATGATCATGTGACTCTCACTGAATTCTGCAGTTCATGAATACTGATCTAAATCTCTATGAAGCAGCTACACTCAGTCCAAACGCCTTAGAGTCATATTAAGTTCCCCTCACACACCTGAGCTCCATTTGGACATGACTTTGATTATCTAGACACTGCAGTGAAAGTGAATTTAAATATGGGACACCCTGAGAAGATTAAGAAAGTTGTCATACCACATTCAGAAATAACTGAGAACAAATTAAAATGTTTTTTAGCCTCTATTTCTGTTTTGAATTGGTTTAAATGACAGTAAACTGAGCCCAGGCTCTATTTGTGACCATCTGAGAGCAGCTCTGCTCTGCCTCATCCGGCGCTGTGGACTCAGCTGGTGGGGGGCCTCGTTCAGGCTTTCTATTTGAAGAAGCTGTAGACAAAGGAACCGAGTATCAAGGCCAAAATCACACAGCAGCAGAAGATCATCATTTGTTTCTGGAGAACAGGATGGAAAAGGAAACAGAGACAGAAAAGAGGACAGTGTTACATTACCCTCTCCTACAACGCTGAAGTTAAAGTCACTCAAGACAAATCCAAAACTGAGCATGTTCAGATTTGAGTCAAGACCAAACCCAGATGGCTCAAGACCAGGTTATCAATATTATGTGTCTGTTGATGGGGTCATTTTTGTTGATCAGGACCTTCCACTGGATTGAAACATGGTTTGGTCTACTCTGAAGTAGAAGGCAGACTGTAAACTAAAATGTGGTTAGTAATGTGGCTCCACAGTTCAGATGGCCTTCCTCCCTTTATTTCAGAGATACAACAAACTGAGTTCTTTAATTTGTGTATTTTCGTTTTGCTACAATTAGGATTATTAATACAAGAGAGGATTTTTGTTTTTTAAAGTCATAGAATATTAGATATAACATGTCTGATGGAAACACAGTCTTGCACAATGTTACTAACTGTCTGGGTAATTACATTTTGTACTTTATTTATCAAATGGCAAATCCAAAATAATGAGGCTTGACCAGAGTTGGTTGGTTTTCCTAAAGAGAAACACCCTGGTCAATGGCCAAGAGGCATGTTTGTGAATAGTAAAATCATGAGCGTGACATGGGTGAAAACAAGGGTGTCTTTATGAATAGTTGTCCAGTGTGGGGTTATTAATACTAAGAAAGCCAAATCAATGAGCAGTGCCAAAGGGGCCACCTACACAGGAGTAATTCTGTAGTCTCAATATGGTTGGGACTACAGAATTAGTAGTCTACACAATTTAAACAGGAATCAGAGGAAACAAAAGACTACAGTAAACTCTATCAACTATGTATAGAAGCCCATTTTAGTCATTTTAATGACAAACTTTCTTATAATAATGAGTTAGTATCTCAAAATAATGAGTAACTTTTCCAAATACTGATTACTTGGCTCAAAATAATGACACAGTATTTCAAAATAATAAAAAAGTCCCCATATAGTGAGTTAGTATTTACAAAATTACATTTGTTAAAATAATGACTAAATATCTCAAACTTATGAAAAACTTTGCAAAACAATGACTTAGTATTTACAATAATGACTTACATATGTCAAAATAATGACTTCATATTTCAAATTAATGAGAAATTACCCAAAAGAATGAATTAGTATTTCAAAAATAATGACATACTTATCTCAAAATAATGACTCAGTGTCTCAAAATAATATTTTTGTGATGTTTTTCTTACTTTTGGGATAGTAACTCATTATTTTCAGTCATTATTTCGAAAGTGTATTTAGTATAATGACTTACTAGAGCTTTTTGCATTATTTTCATTACACAGAAATTGGCTTCATTAGTATTATGACTCTAAAAATGTTTCAGCATAGTATTACATCTACGTTACTGCTCCATCAGTCTCAACTCACCCTGCGCGCCTCCTGCTGGAATTTGGCTGCCTTTTTGGTGTCGGCCACAGCCCTCTCTACAAAGCCCACTGACTGGTCCATGTTGCTCTCAATTCTGTCGATCATGCCACCCTACAGGAGAGCGGGACGAGACAGAATAATGTGAGAGAGGAGGACACGGGATGAAACAGATAACATGTGTTGATGGATGCTGATAATGGAGGTGGACATCTGCTGCTTGTGATCACCTTTACCTGCATTTTATCAAATAGCTGAGCAGTTTTATAATCTAAGGGCAGCGTGAAGGAATTACTGAGCTGGAAGAACATGAGAGACTTTCACGTACAACAGTGACAAACACCCACTGATTATTAAATCAGTTCTCCTGCACAGCTCTGGATCAGCTGTTACAAGTCATTGTGACTGGTCAGACTGTGTTGGTCTTTGTGTTTTATTATAGTTAATAACAATATGATATCATAAAAGATGTCTGAAGGGTAAAATGTTTGTTGATAGAATATTTCTACATTCAAATCACATAGTGTCAGTGTAAATTCAGGTCAGTTACACTGGTACTCTACACCAGTGTTTCTCAAATGGGGGTTATGGGTACCCCTGGGGGTACTTTGGAGTACTTCAGGGAGTATGTGAGATTTAAAATAAAAAGTTAATTAAAAAATATCAGTCATGCACACTTCCTAAATTATAATTATTAGAATTATATTGTAATAAGTTCAATAAAAATGTACATTTAAGTTGAATAAACCATTTTTTTCTTATTGTCACTGCAGTCATTAACTGCCATAAACTGTCAACTGCAACAAATACAATCTGCTGGTCAGGGGGTAATTCACTAAAAAAAATATTTCCAAAGGAGTACATTATTGAACTAAGTTTGAGAACTGCTGCGCTGCACAGTCCAGTTTCCATGACACTGGATTATTATCGTGTAACAAGATGCTTATTCCAAATTCTATTGTCACTAAAAAATATGTATATGACCAAGCTGGGTGAAAGATAGTGTTTTTAATTCATCTTTCTAAGTCAGCCTCCAAACCTACAAATTAAAAATCACATGGCTTGATGATTTGTGAAGAATGTAAATAATGTTAACAACTCCATAACCTGCTTGTTTCACAAAACCCCATCAAACTGCTGCTGCAACACACTGTAAGCTAATGTTAACTGAGCTAAAAGGAAGCTCATTAAATGGACAGTTTACCCCAAACACAAAATGACATATTTTTCCTCTCACCTGTAGTGCTATATATCAGTCTAGATCATTTTGGTGTGAGTTGCAGAGTGTTGGAGATATCAGCTGTAGAGATGTCTGCATCTCTCCAATAAAATGGAACCAGATGACACTCAGCTTGTGGTGCTCAAAGTGCCAAAAAATACATTTGAAAAACTGAACAGCAATGTGTCTTTCCAGAAATCACAAGCCAGTTTCTCAACATAATCCACAGACCTTGTTCTGAGGTCTGCTGGTAGCTCTACAGCTCAGCGGAGGAGAACGCCATTAATGTTTACATCTCGCTCTATGAGCAGATGCACGCTTTTTTTTCTGCACTGTGATACAGCGGGTGGGTATGGTTTGGTAGAAAGAAAGTAGTTCCTACATTAAACTGCTTACAACAAGGTCTGTGGATAATCTTGAGTTACTGGGTCATGATTTCTGGAAAGAGACATGACCTCCTGATAAATATGGAAATATAACAGGCTGTGTTTACCAACCAGAACCAAGACCTTTGACCTGTATTAACTACAGTCAGCATTGGTAACCAGAAGTTAACAGACAAAACAGGAAAAGGAGTAAATGAACAGGCCACACGAGGTCAATGTTGCCTTGACTTTTAACTGAGTTCCACCCAGACTCCTCAAAGCCTTAAAGTTCTTACTGAGTGGTTTTGATATCAACACCAGTATTCTACATGATTAATGATTGTGGCTGGAAAAAATGACTGTCAGGGAAAAATGACAGCTATTTTGAGCTGAACAGTTTTTCTAAAATATCAAACACCACAACTTGTATTACACTACTGTATGAAGCAGGAGGACAAACAGTGTTTCCCAGGCCTTTTCTGTATGCTTTATTAAAAATTACAATACTTGTACCTTATCAAATTCATTCAAAAAAATCAAGTCAGCAAAATATCATCCAAAAAGTGGACGATAGGTTTTCTTTTAGAAAAAACAAAAAAAAACACAACATAACCCCCTCTTTATCTCAAATTTGGAAAACCTGTATAGTTACAATACCTGTGTATAAACACTAATGAAGCCCTATTAATAGTCCCCAGTTTTATTATAGGGAGAGTGTCATCTTGAAGTCTTAGTTCAAATTCGATTTTTCAAACTTTGTGCAGTTTCAAAACTGTACATCTGAATCTCCATCATGAGTTGTTGTCGTTGTGTTTGTGTGTGTGTGTGTGCGTGTGTGTACCTGATTCTCAACCAGCATGGCGATATCAACAAACATGTCATGGAGCTCTTTGATGCTGCTCTCCAGCCTCACGATGTCTTTGTGACGAGCCTCGATCTCATTCAGGGCCTGCTGGTTGATCTTAGAGTCCATGATCTGAGGATGGAGGGGATGTGCGGTGAAACAGAGAAAATAAAATGAGACCAGCTGAAGAATGAGAATATATTTAAAGGATAAATAAAAGATCATCAGAGAACAAGTTACTATTGTTGCAATGACACAATTACTCACAAACTCTGACATCTAATGACATATCTATGAGAGTTTAGCAGGGGACTGACCCAATAGAAGTATTTATTGCAATTACAGTGCACAGGATTGCATTAATTTGCAGGTTGTATTTAGGGCTGCACCTAACAATTATTTTCATCATCAATTATGCTGCCAAAAGTCAAGGGTGACACATTCAAATGTCTTGCTTTGGCTGATAAACAGACCAAAAACCAGTAATATTCAGTTTACAATCATGTATTACAAAGACATGTATATCCACACAGTGTCCGTCATACCCCGGCAGTGAAGACAGCTGCGTTGCCTCCCTCCAGCATCTCCTCCAGCTCCTCATCAGTTGTTGCTTTCCCCGCTGTGATGAGCAGAAAAGACTGTTGTAAGTGTTATACATAAATACCTACAGCTGACAGGCATGCTTAAATATAGAGGGTAGGGACGGACTGACGTATTAAAGCCCTGACTTGTGAGAAGTAGAGCCACTTTACACTGAAGTGTCAAGTGACAAAATAATAAAAATAAAACAATATGCCTGATATAATAAAATTAAAGTTACAGAAATCACTAATAACACTATGTGTAAAGTAGATTCAGCCTGACTGTAGTTAAATGTACCCTGTGGATTTTTATTTTTTACCACTAGGGATATTTGTAGAGTATGTGCACCACATGCACAGGGGTGATACCTACTTCTGCCATATCAGCCAGTCTTGCAATTTATTTTTGAAACTCATGTTTTTGTCTTACTGTGTGACTGTGACAGGTAGAGTAACTTTAAAATCGGTATGCATTAATGTAATCTTAATGTAAAAATAATCAATGGAGCCATGAGCGCCAAGTCCAAAATGATTAAAGTACTTCTGGTAAACCTGTGTCCTCATCAACACTGAGTGATGTTATTTTGTTAGTTTGTCTGATTGTGATAATCGACTGTAACTCACTGATCTCCAGCTGCCTGGCGATTCGTCCTTTGCTCTTATCCCTGAAGTCAACTTGAGCCTCGTTGTATTTTGTCATCACCTCTACGAACTTCTTGGCCAGGATAGCATGCTGGAGGAAATGAGAAGGCAGATGTCCTGTTAACTGACTTAAAAAGTATGTAAATGTGTAATAGCAGTCACATAACACGTCAAGGTGTATAGTTCAGTCGCCAGAAGAAAATTGTACATTTCTGCAAACCACTGAAACATTACATTTAAAATATCACGTTTACGTTTCTAAAGTAGTACAATTTATGAGCTGACTGTCATTGAGTCATCAGTTAGGTGTGTGAGACGCCTGCCAAGCTGCAGACTACTGTTAGTGACCAACAAACAACAAAACCAGTTGTTTTTTAGCAAACTATTGCTGTGTTTCCTGCCAGGATCGTGCTGCCAAAACCAGGGATTTTAAGCCAATACACAATCTTTTCCTTAGCCTCCTTAGCCGTAGCCTTTATTCCTAAACCTAATCATCTGATGTTGAAACATAAACAAGCATGAAGTTTCAACATATCCGCTACAAAAAAGCATGCAAATGTAACATATCAGAGGTTTGCATAAATGTACAATGCCAACATTTTTGTCTGGCGATTGGGCTTCCCCTGCATGTCATTAAATAACTATATTAGTGAGTTTTCAACTCACACTAATAGCCTTCAGTGCCTCTATTTTTGGTTTGAGGAGGTTGAGGAAAAACATGAAGTGCTGGCATTTCAAAGCATTTTCAAAATATTGATTGTTTCCTCAACACAGTTATTATTGATGAGCCTCTGCAACAGTAATATCCAATATCCCAGCATTTAAACCATCGTGGGACACTAAAACGCTCCACTGAAACAATCAGTGTAAACAATGTGCTCTTGTGTGTAAGCCACAGTTGAGGTAATTCCTTAAAACATTTCTGTAATTCTTTTTTAATGTCTTAAATGTTACACACAACCACAGAGGGGAAATGCTCGAGCACAGTTTATATTCACAGAACAGAAATAAAGTAGTTTGTGGATCTTTGCTGAACAACAGGAAAGAGGGATAAAAACTTCCACCTGCTTAAGAAATGTGTAAACTCAAACCTCTTCAAGTTTGAGCTGCAGTTCAGTTGACAATAGACGTTGGGTTAGGCAAACTTAATATTGTTATTTAAGATCGTCTGACCTGTGATTTGCGTATCCTGAGGTCGGCTGAGGCCCTCTCATCTGTGTTTGACTCAAGCTGGCGCTCGATAGCTGATGCACACACACAGACAAAGGACGGGACAAATAATACTGTGATTCTATCGTTGTGAAAGAGGCTGTGCACAGATATACAAAATACACAGAACAGTGCATATGTAAAGGTTTTCAGATATCTGTCTCAAAAATCTGTGCTGGCTCAATATAATGGAGTTAAGTGGAATTTTCTGGACTGAGAAGAAAGTACAAAGAACAAATACTGACTCTTCAGTTTGTTTCTGGCGTTGTTGGCCGACTTCTTGATCTCGTTGGTGACGGCTTCAAGGTCATCGTGTGTTTCTGAAAGAAAGAGTGAGAGCAGAGGGAGATTACACACAGCAAGAAGTAACAGTAAGTAACTTGAAGATATGTGTGTATATGTGTTTGTTACTCTGGTCCGATGTGGGGGCTGACAAGATGGTGGAGTAGAGTTTTTTTATTTCTGTGACGCTCTCGTCAATCTTGTCAATGCTGGTGCGGATATCTTCGATCTGAAAGACACACAGATACACACACACACACACACACACACACACATCAGTAAGAGAGAAATACATTTCCTGAGAGATGAAATGTGAAAAATAGACGGACAGACACAAGCAGAGTACCTGAGTAAAGAAATCATCCATAAAATTCTGGTTCTCCACAGGAATCTCAATGTCATCGCCTCCATCACTCTTCTGTTAAACACACACACACACACACACACACACACATGCAAATTAAAAAGAGGGTCAATACTGAACTTGAGGATGAAATACACACAGGCAGCCCATAACTACACCAACAACACACGTAAAAACATTTGATATCTTTGGGATAAGATAAGAAGCATTGTCACCTCTCCATAATTAATTCTGTCCCCCTTGAATTTCTAGTTTAATTCAAAATGATCCACACTACGGACAGCTGCTCTCACAAGCAGGGGTGTCAAACTAAGTTTTGGGTGCTGTCACACCTAACCTGTGTGGTTCAGTTAAAACAAACTCAGGTACGCTTGCTCAGTTAGTTCCTTTGTTTGAAAGCTTTCAGTTGAACCCTGGTGCAGACCACACAACCGAACCAAGAGTGCTTGAAAAGATGGGTCCGCTTTGTTTGTGGTGTGAAAGCAAATTAACTTGCCACAGGGTTTTATGACAGCAGATGTGATTTTAGCAGGATCTAAAAAGCTAAATTAACTATAAATCCATCTGCTTCTATACTCATCCACTCCTGTGTAGTACAAACCATTTGCACATCATACGTTTTGGCAGTGCCTTAAGCAACACCAATCCCCCCCCCCCCCCCCCATTGTTGCAAGAGTTACAGATTCTTTTCTACTGAAGCTGCTGATTGACAATATTTTCCACATGTTCAGTATCTTTAAATATGGAGTATGGAGTACCCGGAGAAAACCCACGCTGACACAGGGAGAACATGCAAACTCCGCACTGGGATTGAATCAGCAACCCTCTAGCTGTGAGGCAACAGTGCTAACCACCGTGCTGCCCCACTTTATAAATCCCAGAGGGGCAATTCATTTTTTTAATGTGTTGGGTCTGAAATACACACACTTGCACAAACAGGACCTGTACACGCATTAAATGGAGAGATGGAGATGTATTCATTGCCTTGCCCAAGGGCACCTAGGCAGTGCCCAGGAGGTGAACTGGCACCTCTCCAGCTACTAGTCCACACTGCATATTTGGCAAGGAGTATTTGGGGACTTGAACCCGTGACCCTCTGGTTCCCAACCCAAGTCCCTATGGACTGATCAACCTTCCCCTCTGTGTGCAAAGTCACCCAGAGGGCCTAACTGGACCCTTTGGCGAGTCGGTTCTGGCCCGTGGGCCACATGTTTCACACCTTGGTTCAGTTCATCAGCAATTTGCGTGTGCGCCCCTGTGACGTCAGGCCAACTGCAGGTTAAACTTAGGCCACCTCGCACACGCTACTACTACCCTCTGCACGCCTAAAACTAAACAGTGAATTAATCCTGTCCTTGCACAATAACAAGCTTTTACTGAATATTACTGAAGACTAAAGACTGTATGAATAAAAGCCTTTAAAACATTTAAGTTATATTCATATTTGTTTTTAATAAAAAGCATATTTTAATATATTTGTCAAGTATTTGGCTACTATATTAGTTATTTTCTTTCATATTTGGTGAAATATAGCTAGTATTTAATGAAAATGGCATAAATGTCATTATAAACGTTAGCTGTCCCACATTGAGCGACATGTCTCCACACATATGGGCACAGGAGCCGAGTTTAATTGACATTACAGGACAGTAGGCCTGTGCTATCAACAGGTGTCCCACTGAATGCTACAAATACCTAAACAAAAAAAAATTGGCTTACCTCCTTCAGCTGCGCCAGTCGGTCCTTCATCTTGACAACTGTGCTTCAAATAAATAAATTAACAGATAAAAAAGGCAGCCTCCCAAGTCCCGGACAACAATGCTTCCTCTAGCCTACAACAGCTATTAAAATGGCCTCCAAATTAGCCCAGTGGAAATGATTATCTCCTTCAATTAATCCAGGAGCTCTGAGCGGAAGACAGCTGTCAGAGCCGCAGACAGATCCGCACACATGAAGGTAAACTGGAATAGGGAATAAATCCAAAGTGTACATTAATAGCAGGTCTCGGTTGTTTAGATGTGTCTCTCTGAGGCAATGTTTGTGGCCAACCTAACCTGAGGTCTCACTAAGCCTCTATCCTCTAAGAACGGATTAGGAGCCTTCAACAGTGTGCAGGACGATAAACCTGTCTCCCCCCTCACCCCTCCCGCCTCCAGCGTAAAACACTTTATGCTGCCTGTAGGTTTTATTGTTCGTGTGTGATACATTGCAAATAAAAAATGGACAATAAGGGAATTTTTTTGTTTTAAATCTGACACTATGTTTGGAGAAAGCTATTTAAATGGGAGTGCTAGTATGAAAATAACAAACGTGGTAAAAAAAAAAAAAAAAAACAATGCTGGAAAATTAGTAAGTAAATTAGTAAAATAAGTATTTACTACACAACTTTCTTTTTATTTTTATTTTTTTAAATCTTTATTGAGTTTCACAAGAATTGACAGACATAGACGTAAATGGGGGTGTGGGTCTGGTGGACACATCCCCCGCAATATTTAGACCATGTGCATGTGTCCACCCTGCAAAAAAAAAATCATCAAAGTAGCAGAGGAAGTCTAATGTGACAGAATTAAAGACATTTACATCATACACTGATGCAGAAAGGGTTTAAATTGGTGCATTAAAAATTTCTGACAGAGGACCCCCAAACATAATTAATTATATGTTTTCTCCACAATATTGAAATTAAACTTATGCCCTTGTAGACAGATTAAAATTCATTGCACAATTAACAAAATCAAATTTAATTCAATAATAATAAATAAGTAAAAGGGAGGATTTAAAACTAAAAACAAAAAGAGAGAAAACAAATTTCATAGACTTACATATAGTTTGATTGGCAGCATATCAAATAATATTTCTTGAAGCTGCTCATCTTGCTATCTATACAAATATTATATTGGGTACAATATAATTTATACAGCCTACTACACGAATTTAAACTTAAAAGGAAGAACAATGTTGGACTAATAAAACTGCCATTTATGCTATTTTGATTGACTACTGTGAACTAATTTACACCCCCCCCCCCCCAGAACCCCCAGAGTGGTTCTCAAATTTGTCCTCCCTCTTTTGTGCCCCCACCAGCCTACAATTTTTTATTAATCATTATTTAATAACTGAGGAAGTAACTAATATGAGCATGATAGCATCAGCATATTTATTTTCCCTAGGCCTACATAAATCATGTTTGTTCAGCTTTGTTTCATTTCCATATGGGGCACCCAACAGTGTGAGAACCACTGTAGTAGAGGAATTGCAGCGCTTGGTGGTTGGTGATGTTGCTTTAGACCAGGTGCATGTAGTGAGCTTCAGGGCCTCCAGAGGGTGCTAGCATGGTTTTAGACTCAGAACTGGCTCTGTTAGTAAATTCATCATGTCCACTATCAGCAGTGCTTCACATCCATCTAACCACAGGTGATCCATACTGTGTCACTGAACAGAC
The DNA here is from genome assembly GCF_041903045.1 of Epinephelus lanceolatus. NCBI lineage: Eukaryota > Metazoa > Chordata > Actinopteri > Perciformes > Serranidae > Epinephelus > Epinephelus lanceolatus. The sequence goes on from NC_135736.1 coordinate 36,751,157, forward strand.
CCTGGGAGCAAACAGTGATTCACTACACTTCTCATCAGGGGTCTCTGACATGTGAACAGTTAGTTAACTGCAGCTTTACAGTGCAGATGTGAGTGTAGCCAACTGGAAAAGTCTGTTCTTTAAAGAAGGAGTCACACACTAACTACAGCAGGTCAAAGGTCATTGTGACCTCACAAAATATGTTTCTGGCCATAACTCAAGGATTCATATATTAGTTATGATTAAATTTCACACAAATGTCTAATAGGATAGAGTGATGACATTTTATATCCAAAAGGTCAAAGGTCAGTTTCACTGTGACATCATAATGTTCTTTAAGAACACTATGCTGACCATTATTCAGCGTTATAACTCAGGAACAGAAAGGGAGACGTTTGGCTGAAATGGTGTCACTAATCTTGGGTGTCCACCTTGAAACTGTGCTGATTGTACAGATCTTCTGTGCTGTCAGGTTGAAGATGTGTGTGAAGCATCTATGTTTTAAAATTTGTAGCTTCTTTGCATCAACAGCCACATTTGAAGCATTCTCTTCTGTCATGGCTTCACGTGAGTCTGTACAGACATGGATGTAAACTGCAACTTGACTGTTGGTGGAGGCATAGTTTATTAATTTCTTTACTTTTTCCTAAATACACAGCTTTTAGTTCAAAGGTAAACAGCTGTAGTTGTGTGCTGCTAACAGTGTTAGCTGGTGCACATGAGTGAACAATCAGATGGTCACATTTTATTTCACTGCAGAGATCTGAAGACATGTTTGTTTTTTATCAATGCTCCAAAATCTTTAAAGGTTCAGTGTGTAGGATTTAGGGAGGTATATTAGCAGAAATAGAATATAATATAATCAGTATGCTTTCTTTTACCTGAAAATAAGAATCATTGTTTTAGTTACCTCGGAATGAGCCATTTATACCTATAAAGAAAGTAGGTCCTTGTCATAGACATATATACATAGACGCCGCATTGACTGCCGCTGCCTATCAGAGCCGACGTCCTCGTCAGCCGCCATCTTGGATGGGTCTCGCTTCGCCTCCACAGTGCATTCACTTCTATTGAGGAAGGAGCTGTATGCAAAAGTAAAATAGAATAACTCACTGAATTTTCAACTGATTTTCACGCGGTTTGGTTTGTTACAAACGGCACACATGTAGTTATGATACAGGATGCTTTCGTACATTAAAAATGTGGGATTTTTAATGCTTTAATACTTTCTGTAGATAGCAACAGCATGTTATTTAGGTCACAACATAGTTATTTTATTTTAATTAAGTGAGTTATTCTATTTTACTTTTGCATACAGCTCCTTCCTCAATAGAAGTGAATGCACTGTGGAGGCGAAGCGAGACCCATCCAAGATGGCAGCCGGCGAGGACGCGCTCAGGCAGTTGATGCGGCGTCTATGTATATATGTCTATGGGTCCTTGTTTAAAGAGATCTCCATGTTGCACCATCATGTTTCTATAGTAGCCTAGAGTAGACAAACCAAATACTGGCCTTAGGTAGGGCTATTCATGTTTTTGCACTCTCCTATGTAGTTAGCAGTACCTCCTGGACAAGAGCATCAGAAAAACACTGATTTTTTTTAACATGAAACTGCTTCATACATTGTTTTTACTGCTTTAAATCCCTGAGTCCATTTGCTTTTGAGAGGAAGAGACCTCAATAAAACTCCTAATAAAAACCTCCTGAATGTCTGGATCTTAAATTACCAGAGAGAAAAGGTGAGCACAGATTAGCAGGTGCTGGGCTAGCATGCCATCTAAGTAACAACTTTATTCAGTGTTTTTATTGTTTGTAATCATTGGGTGTGATAATTGGAGAGGAAGAGACCTCTGTGGATAACTTAGCTCACACTAAAAATCTCCTGAATGTCTGGATCAGAAACAACACACTAAGCACGCATTAGGTTATCCGAGAAAAGAGGTGAGCACACATTAGCAGGTGCTGGACAAGCAGGCAGTCTGCGATGTGTTAGACAGTGTAGGAGAAACACTGATTTTCCGTTGTTTTAGAAAGGAAGAGACCTAAAAAACCTCCTGAACAATGAACACTGAAGGAATCATAACCAGGAGAAGTTTCAGCTGGTTGCAATCTGCAGTCGTCACCACTAGATGCCGCCAAATCCCCCTAAATCTCACACACTTTTCCTCTATTGAAACAGGAAGCTTGTTTTGTTTTTCACAAACTGAATTTCTTTTAAAGAGACTTAAATCCAATTTCTCATTCTTGCACCACATCATTGACACTTTCAGCAGCTTCAATACAAAAATATCTCAACATCGTTTTGTGGACTGCACTGGCTCGACTCTAATTAATTAGCCCCGGCCGTGTTTCTGGTGTCCCTCATGTTAATCCCCATCCACACACCCACTCCCCTACTGTGTATGCCTCTATCAGTCAGCCCATTAGTTCTCATCATGTCACACACAGCCCTAATGGTGTTAGGCGCACACACACACACACACAGACACACACACACACACACACACATGCACTCACAGCCAGACATAACTATAAACATAAAACCCAGGGCTCCATTATTGTCCATGTGTGTGTCTGTGTGTAGCTGTGTGTGTGACAGTGTTATGGCTCTGCATACGTGTGTGTGTCCACCTTTTACCAGGTTTTATGTGTATTCCCAGACCTGCTGATCAAAAACATGCAGCGGTGGACTGGTCGGCCTGGTGGTCTGCCCAGACCCGGGTGGTCTCAGGATTTATAGCAAGCTGTGTGTGTGTGTGTGTATGTGTGTATGTGTGTGTGTGTGTGTGTGTGTGTGTGTGTGTGTATGTGTGTATGTGTGTGTGTGTGTGTGTGTGTGTGTGCTGGGGGATGTTGTTAGTTACCTGTGTTGCTGGATAATTTGTATCTCTTCTCAACAGTCTCATTTCCAGATCAAGTGTGCTGGATGGGTGTCAGAGACCCAGGGGTGTTGTTGAACGATTACGTCTCCTTCCATTTCAAGTGAAAGAGAGAAAATGGGTGAATCACCAGGAGTGGTTGTTGTTTGCCTCTAGCGAGTGCATCAGTGCAACACAGGCTTATACCTGGTTTTATTTCATCTGTCTGCCCGAGATCCGCAAACAGGAACTCTCTGCTGTTCTCAAATCCAGGATAAAGACTTAAGGTGACTGAAGTTTTGCCATCAGCACCCTCTGGCTCCGGAAACAGTCAGTAGTCTTTTTATTTCTACTGCGTCATCTGAATTTTTCATTGTGTTTGTCATTATCTGCTTTATTTAAAATCACTGACCTCAGTTGTTTGATTTAATTCCCTCAGTTAGTGGATTAAAATTGGTTTGAGAACATTACGAAATAAAAATGTGTATTGATAGAAATATTTACAGTGTCTCATGTGGGTAACTGGTCAGATTTATCAATTAGTAAGACTTTCCACTGGTGAAAATTTTCCTCTTAAACCCCAGAAACATGTTTCTAATATTTCAGTGCTATCTGTAATATGGCTGGCATGATATCAGACTTTCATCACATGATTATTGAGGCCAAAAGAGTTTAAAATAAAGATATTATCATGATATGTATGGAAAAAGTTAATTTTTTTGAATGAATTACACTTAAAATAGGAGTGTACGAAGTCTACAAAAAGAGCACTACACTTAATAGATAAAAAGCAACCAGGTATTTTTCGGGGAAGGAGACAAAAGGGAGAATAGAGAGAAAGACATAATTCAAGAGGCACTGGATTATTTATGCAATATTATATGTGTATTATTGACATGATATCCGCATTTCATTTTTAAATACCATGCTTAACGTGATGTTGCTCTATTTGAATTTTAATTTGGTTTTATTGAACTTTAATGCAACCAAAACGCTCTCTTGAGATTTAATTTTAATTAAGACAAGAGATAAAAACATCAAACAAAGCACTGAAAACTATCTTCTGAATTACACTCTCCTTTGCTGATGAAAACTAGCCTTTCAGCTAATCCGGGTGCATTTATATTTGTTAAAATGCTGATTAATGCGCACTGTTCCTTTCCTTAAATAAAGAAAATAATAAATAAGAACCAGTTTTAGTCCTTAACATGTCCAAGACTTAAAATTACAGTGTTGCCACAATGAACACTCCAGCTCAGTACAGAAAGAGGCAGCAAGTTCTTGGAGCGCATGTTGTATTTCTACTTAAAGAAAGAGATTATGGGAGCTGTCGCACCCCTAGAAATAAAAGTGTGCAACTGTATTTCACTCAATTCATCAATTTATTTGACAAATTAAATTAGAGCAATCTCAGTAAAATGTAATCCTGTCAGTTCCTTCACTTTGTGCAATAAAAAAGACTGTAAAAGTGAAGATAAGATTGGGCAGTCTAAGGCAGGGTCTTCATTTAGGATCCTTGTGGCCTGAGGGCTCCGTGCTGGCCTTGTGTATCTGGTACCTTCTTCCCGACCTCAGCAGGGAGAAAAGGCCGTTATCTGGGTCGTTGGGGTCTTTAACGATTCTCTTTGCCTTATTCTTGCAGCGCCTGGTGTAAGCATCCTTTAGGCAGGGTATTATACATATTTATTTAAATATTCATCATCAATATTGTGATTTAAAAAGAGATCAATGATAAACTTGACTCTCAGGTTTGTGTCTTTCAAGATTCAAGAAGTTTGTTGTCATATGCACAGTAAAAGAAGTCAGCGACTTACACTGTACAATGAAATTCTTAATTGCCAGTCTTCCTTTACACAAAAACAGTGATAAAATTTCAATTAAAGTTGGATTTTAAGAAAAAAAAAAAGTGAAAGAATCAAAGACTTCGGTTAAAACCCCGAGTTTAAAAGTAATGTGCACTGTGCCTCATGCAAACGTTGCAACAAGTCAGCCTTCTCCAATGGTTTTAGTCTCTGAAGTCGCCACTCGTGCACTTAAAAGTCACTGATTCATTCTTCAGTTGGCCTCTTGTGTGCAGTCTCTCACAGAAAATAATGCCCCTTCTTTCCCTTACATCTCTCCTGGTTGCATATGACAAATACACCATAATATTGACGGTGCTCTATTTGAGTTTTTACAGTAGCATAAGAGAAATTAATGTATTGCATTTTTGCTCTTGACATGTTGTGACTGCATTTTCAATCAACACTTAAAATAGCTGTTGTTGCAATTCGGACACAGGTTGTACTACTAGAGACTTTTTTTCTAAACAAAATAATTTAGGTGGAGGTGATGGTGAATGCTGTGTAACCTAGGTGAGATGCCTGCCATGCTAAAGACCACTGTTTGAGACTGTTTTCAGCGGCTTCTCAGGCACCAACCGTAGTTGTACTGTAGCAACCTTTCCAGAATGGATTGTGCCATTCAAACTGGCTATATTAAGCCACAACACAATCTTTTCTTAACCTTAACCAAGTGTTTTTTTGCCTAAACCTACCCACATGCTAACCACAGCACTGTTGAAATGTCAATGCTCAGTGTATCCGCTATATAATAACCTGCAAATGTAACGTATCCGTGCTTTGCAGAAACCTACAATGCCAACATTTCTTCTGCAGATTGTGTTGGTTTTCCCCCCAGACAAACTCCTGGGTTAGACTGTTAGTGAGGCCGAGGCAGGCAGAGGGCCACCCAGGATTAAGAGGTGTGAGACCTGCCAACATTGCAACTAATGACCAATAAATTGCCAGCGCGACTGACCTGCTCACACTGCAGTAAATCAAAGGAGAATAAAGGAGGGACAGAAAAGAGTGAGTGTAAGGTGGGAATGAATTCATGTCAGGCTTTTTTTCCCAAAGGTAATTTAAATTAAGATACAGAATCTTCTTACGGAGTAATGTCAAAACAAGACAAGTGAATTTTGAAGTCTAACCAAAGTGGCAACCACCTGTGCTCACATGTCGCTTGAGTAAATGCTGGGTCAAAGAAAACGCTGAACGCATTGACACTAAACATCCTTCAACTTCTCTCTGTACAAAGTTATGTTTCAGTTGTCAACTGGCCACTCACTGGCCACTTTATTAGATACACCAGTACAATCAAATGCAGCCAAATACAACAGCTCTGCCATTAATTTTACTTTTCAAAAAAGCTTATACATTTTTCTTTAAGTTTTTATTGACTCTCTGTTTAGTATTAAGGTTGTTTGGGGTGGTGGTGTTTTATATACATACTGAATTATATTAAATTTGTCCACCCCAATTACATATTTGAGGAGGGCAAAAATATTGGAAACACATTTGAACACAATACACCACCAGCTGTACACTGGGATGTTATACAGACTAAATACAACCAATCTGACCCACTGGGTGACTTTGCACACCTAATAGAGATAAACCTGTGAAGGCTAAGAGGTGCCAGGTTTCAGGAGCAAGTTAACTTTACGTAAAATGCTGCTTCAGAGGCTTTTCCACCCCAGTCACAGTTCTTTTCGTTCACTTTAGTTTGGTGTGGTGAGGTCAGGATTACGACACAGGAGTGGAAATGTGTAGAAAAATGCGCATGTGATGACAGTGAGTAGTCGACAGACTGAACGTGGAAAAATTGAGAAATATTGTTGGAATTGCATTTATTCTTCTGGATACACCACAGACTGTGTGTCATCTGTAAATTGATTAGTGTTTTTGAAATTTACTTCTTTAAACAAACAAATAAGGAAAAATTTTAAGGTGTTTGCAGTGGTTTTACTGGTCCGGCCCACCTGCGATCAAATCGGACTGTATGTGGCCCGTGAACTAAAATGAGTTTGACACCCCTGCTATAGAGGAATGATTTAAGTCAGTGACATTATATTTGTATAGTCTGCCCACAGATAGTTTATACAGATTTTTTAATTAAATATACCTACATATTCTCCCAATAATTAAGTTGAATTATTCACTTAGCCTATGGAGCGTATGAGTGATTGTTCAAGTTCAACTTCATTCCTGTCTCAGGCTATGGTGATACAGTTTACAGATTTGCTTGTCCCACTACTTTAGCCAAACTTAACCCTCTTTATCATGCTGCTTTGAGACATATCAAACTCGGGCTACAGGACTCGTCACATCACACTGTACAGTCTGGTCAAATGATGCAGGACTGGTATATTTTAGGCAGATACTCTCAGTTTTTAGTTGTACAAAATACACAAAATCTTACATCCAGTAATTGTTTAGGTGCCAGTCTATATTATTGTGGCTTCCTTGGTCTTGGAATGACCTGCTGGCTAGACTCAATCTCTCTAACCAGCTTTAAACAAAAGTTAACAGACGTCCTTACCATAACGTGCTCTTGCTAAAATGAATAACAATTCTGTTATGTCTTGATGCCTTTTTATTTGTATGTATTGAACATTACCTGTACGTTCAACTTTTTCTTTTTACAGATAGATCGATAGATCCTTTATTGTTATTGTGTGTTATACAACAAAGCTTAGATAATTCAGATAGCAGCATATAAATGTGTACACATGCACCAACACACACTTGCATAAGGTCATCACATCAATGTCACAACCACATACACATTCATATCTATATTTTTAAGACATATGTTAAATACCACGGGGAATGGCAGTTCTGTTTTCTACTTTTTGTGAATTTTGTGCCATTAATGATGTATTGTTTTTGTATGCATGTATGTAATTGACATGTACTTGATGTAACTTTGCAGCCTTCTTGGCTAAGTCACCACTGAAAAGGAGATTTTTTTTTTACCTCAGCTGGTTTTCATCTGGTCAAATAAAGGTTTTGAAACAGGGCAATGTAACAGGAAGATGGTTATGACGTCAGACAAGATAGTTATGGTGGTTCAGGTAAGCGTGGTGCATTAAAGGGGATTGTAAGCTTTGTTTAAGTCAAAACACAACATTCAGGAACAATCTATTTTTTACAGCATATTTCAGAGCTTGAGAAATTATGCTTTTAAAAATTAGAGGACAAAATCGTCCACTTAGGACATGTCCCCAGCATCCCGATGTAAAGTGAAGTCTTCTAAACCTGTCACCTGTTAGAAATCCATAATATGAAATGTCAGCAGCATAAGGTAACACACATCCCATGTTTTTAAGTCAGGTGTCGCTGCCTTGCCTGCATGTTAGTGATACCACCATTGTTTGAAATGTTAATTTGGATTTCCCTGCTCCTGTTAACACTGCTGCTGTAATTAGTGATAGAAATTTATCTGAATTTTTATTTGAGGCCTGAGCAGTGGGAGAGGGAGGTGAGTGTTTGTGGGCCTGTCTGCCTCGTCAGGGACAAACTCAGTCTCTCTTACGGTAGCGTATGCGTCTGGTAAACATCAGATCTGACAACAGGCCAGGCACGCACACACACACACACACACACACACACACACACACACTCACTGATGAAACACATGACCAATACCATCTAACATACAATCTATTATATATTAGAAATACTGATGCCAGGTATTTTACATTCATGCAGTGTTGCATTCACGACCAGCTAAATCAAGACCAAGACAAGACCAAGACTGTGAGGGGTTGAGATCAAGTCAAGACCAGACCAGTACAAGTCCCACACTGCAGGACACACTCACAATAAAACATGGAACATGCAAACCATAGGCCCTCCTCAACTTCCTCTTCATCTTCTGAAAGATCCACATGAAAACACTGACAGAAAACACATGAAGATTCATGTTCATTCACCTCTTTCATCACCATACTGTATATTTGTGTGTGTGTGTGTGTGTGTGTGTGTGTGTGTATAAGTGTTGCATGAAAAATATCTTCATAAAATAATCAGAAAGGCATTGCAGAGGTGAATTTTATGTGTGGGAATTTTTCTTTGTTTTCTACAAGCAAACAAATACAAACACTAAGGAGCTGAAATCAACTTCCATCTATCCATTCATCTTCTAACCGCTTCATCCTCTTGAGGGTCGCGGGGGGAGCTGGAGCCTATCCCAGCTGACACTGGGCGAGAGGCAGGGTACACCCTGGACAGGTCACCAGACCATTGCAGGGCTGACACATAGAGACAGACAACCATTCACGCTCTGAAATCAACTTCATCATCTTTATTCAACACTCTTTTTTGTGCAGGCAATTTAGTGATATCTTCATGGTTGTGTTCTTAACTGGTGTGAATTAAAATCCAGAGTCCTCTTTGTCCGAGACGGAGACAAGACCACGTAAAACTGCTTTCGAGTTCAAGACCAGATCAAGACATTCAAAAACTGGTATTGAAATTAATCTTGGGTACTACACCACTGCATTCATGACTACTGACATTCAAATAATAATAATAATAAACAATCCTAAAATGCGGAATAGACTCTTTCATGACTCCATTAAGGGTCTGATTTGTAAGCGAAAAGCAAATCTTGAAATCACCTTTCATTCCAGCTCATTCCAAACAAAATGACACATAAAAATCTTGCTCTTGTCTCAAATGCAACTTTGATGCAGAAAATTATGATTCAAAATTTAAAAAATAGTGCAATGAAATAATATAAGTGATGTCTTTAAACAGAAGGAAGAATCCCTCAGTGTGTGAATTAAAGACTGCAGTGTTTCATTACTTCACACTGACTGCTGGATTCACCAACAACAATGACACATGAATATAATTTAGCTGACTTGGGAAGTCTGGGACATCAGACGTTCCTATTAGCACATAAACACACAATCACTCAGTCAACACGTCTCAGCTGGATGTGCTCTAATCATCTCTGCATGGCCTCAGTAGCAATAACTTCATTTGTGTCACACGTCACACAAACAACCAAAACTCAACACATTAAAACTATTACACTGAATTGAATAAAACCACAAAGCAAGAATAACAGAAGAACAGATCAACATGAATATAAATAAAGAACAAAGGTTAAACTAACTTTAAGGGGAGACACTACAGATGAAAACATTTTCAGGTACTGGTCAGTTTGAGATTTTGAGTCTATTTTGCTTTGACAACATTTCTTCTTTCAGACTAGGAGAAAGAAAACGTCAAAAATACTTATTTAGGTGTTAATTTTTGCTCAAATTTCTGTCCTGGAAATTTATTGAAATGATGCAGATGATATTTATCATTCAGAAAACTTGTCTGAATGTCACTAGCCAACGGCGGAAGTGTCATGGTGGTATCTATTAGTTAAAGCTTTTACCCCTTTCACCTCCAGTATCTTATTTTTGGTGTAAAATGTTTGAATTTTTATATCTTTAAAGGCCGTTCTCTTAAAATGAAATTTTTTTTTCATACTTTTACTTCACTTCCATTTTCAGTTTTATTCCTGTCTATATTCTGATGGTTTTCACAGAGAGGTGCATCATTCATAGCCATATTTACATATCATTTAATTCATATAAACGTGACAACATTTTCTTTATGGAGACATAAAAACAGATATGCAAAATCCCCTTTCTAAAGAGGTCTGACTCATATGGGTCAACAAAATGGAACAAGAATCTTGGCTTCATGAAAATGAGACTGAAGAGAAAACATACAGTCGTATACACATTAACAAACTTTTTTTATGTAGCGCTTTCCAAAATCAGGATGACAAAGTGCTTCACAGTTAGTTACAAGCAATAAACTTATGTTCAGATTTGACACACTCAGTTTACTGACCTGACCCCCAGGTGGAGACTATTCATAACTTGCGAGCCAAGACAGGAAGCTCTGTGAGTGTTTCAAACCGAGGCTGATCAGACCTGTGTGAGTTCAGTAACTCACTGATACATGATGCAGCCATGTTGTTGTAGAACTCCCTGGTGATAAGAAGGCATCAGTGCAGTCAATAGTAAGCATGACATCACGGCTGTTATGTTGAAGTCGAGACTGATGACAAGCTCAGACAGTGAAGTCACAAAGCTGCAGGATTTAGGATTGAAGTCACCCAATGAAAGACTAGTTACAACACCTGGAAGCTGCAGGAAGAACCAGTGGTCTGTACTAAATGGTCTGTGACTCAGAGGATGAACATAACATAGAGGCATCTTCAGATAAAGATAAGAAAACAGAGGGAGCCAGTGAAGAGAGGACTGATGTAACTCAAGTCTGATAATGTCTAAAAGTCCATCAGCAGCAGGAAGTAAGGCGCAGATTGTTTTAGGAGTGTTGCCAGAGAAAAGGTGAATTAAGCCAGAATAAAATAAAGCAATCTCTCCAAATGTTTTTTGCTGTTTTTATTTTTATGTGTTCAGGTTTTTCTTTGTCTTCTCAGAGAGCTCAGCTGGGTCAGCAAGTAGGCATAGTATGTGATATTGGGCAATACAAATAAACATGGAAAAAGGTACTCATTTAAATTGATAGAAAATTCTGAATTTGGCGATTTTCCCATATCAGGGGTCTTCAGTGCTTTTTACGCCAAGGTTGCCTTAGCTGAAAAAGAGACAGAGGAGTGACCCCCTGCTACATATACTGTATTAAACTACATGTTAACCTGGGTGGATGGAGGGTGTCAGGCAGAGGGCCATATCTGGTTGTCTTGACCTGTATTTGCTTTTCATGTGCGTGAGGGAAGAAAATCCACTTTCACAAAGATACGTTTTTAGAAAAAGAAAAATATGTCAGCTCCATGTTAGTGTGTATTTTCAGACGTATTTAAATTTTTTAAAAGACATTTTTCTAAAAAGTTATCACACAATAATTTGGCGGCTCTCTGCAGCACCTTTAAGGACACTCTAGGGGTCCTGGACCTCCTGTTAAAGATCCAGGACCTAAATCCTTTTTTTCCCAGTGATCATGAAGGGAAATGTGCGAATAAAAAGGGCAGCTAAATTCCATATGACCGGCTTCCAGCATCAGATTGGAGATGATTATCAGTGCTACTCTTTATTGCCTTGCCTAAGTATGGCTTTGATTTTTTAAATTTTTTTTTTTTTTTGGGTTGCTTTGCTTTGTAATATTTTTGGCTTGAACATATGTTTATGTACAGATCCACGTTAAAAAAAAGAAGTGACAAAATTTTGCCCAAGTTATAAACCTGCAAAAATATGTCATTATTGTTTTCCAACTTTGAATATCATTATGTTTGAATTTCTACAAAGTAAAAACAATTTATAGTTAAATCTGTACACCAAAAATCAAATAAAACATGTACAAATGAAAAACAGTTATAGACTGAATGATTTTCTGAAATGTTTTCATGAAAGTCTAATATATATAAAACCATAGAAGTAGACTGAGATATCATTATATGCAAAATATTGCTAAAGGAGGAAACATTTTCTTACAGTGTAGGTATTGACAAGCACAGGGTTGTGGCTTTAATTTAAATTTCCATTCAGGACTGGGCATCGCCTGAGCTTTAAACATGGTTGCCCTTTCAGGTTTCAACAGGTTTTATTTTAAAGCCTTTCAGACTGTATTTATCTGACTTAGACTGAAAAATATCCTGTAGCAGAAACGTAATGGCCCCACAAAATCATCACACTGTTGTGTTTGTAAAATCACCTCCTGTTTAGAACATGTTTGGGAAATTCATTCATTCATTCATCTTGTAACCGCTTCATCCTCTTGAGGGTCGCGGGGGGGCTGGAGCCTATCCCAGCTGACATCGGGCGAGAGGCAGGGTACACCTTGGACAGGTCGCCAGACTATCGCAGGGCTTGTTTGGGAAATTATCTACACTTATTAGTGTTAATGCTAGATGAACTTCATTTTATTATAAAAATACAGGTTGGTAAATATTTGTGAGACTGACTCTATGGCTTTACTATAGATGTACTTCAATTCAGAGGTTTTGTTTCGACCATTGGTTAGAGAGCCGTACTGATAATAGCAGGAGCATTGACAGGGTGACCCTTCCTGTTTATGATTTGGATGGAGGTCATCATATAATTGTCTGACCTCACTGACCTCTGCAGTTGATTCAGAGCATGAAAACTACAAAACTAGAAAACAAAAAAATGTTGCAGCCATTAAACTGCTCTGTTGAGTTCCAGTCCATGACCCAAAATGATTGAATGGAATTCTTCCCAGTGGAAGCCAGGCTCATTAACACATGTTGGTGTTCATGTGACTGCAGTGATGTAAGCTTACACATATGGCTCTAAAACTCGACACTGCAGGACGAAGCAACAAGTCACACACACTGCGTTAAAAATGAGAATAGGTTATGAATCATTGCTGCTTTGTGAGTGATGCTATAAGATGACTCTGGTGACATCAGCAATGAAACAGCACTTAACTAGAAATGTACACAAATAAAATGGTAAATAGACTCCAATCACCCAAAGTGCTTTATGCGACAGAGCCATATTCACCCATTCACACCCACATTCATACACTGATGGCACAACCTTAAGGAGCAATTCAGTATCTATTAAATTAGATAGATATAAATTAGATTTATGGTTAAAAATGTGTCCACACTGATGTACAGCCCTGGGTTTGGTGACACATTTTTGATACTAAAAGGAAGAACATTAGTCTATTAAGAGAATCTGAATGAGCCGATGATACATGTACTAAATAAAAACTGCATACACAGCAGGATAGCATATGAATATGATACAGAGAATTATATCACGCTCAACTAAGAGGCAAAGATCTTTATGCGCCCTGCTGAGATCAAACATTTTATCACAAGCTGTATGTATTTAACTTTAGTTCAACTCAAACTTTATTTCAGACTCTCAAGACGGTCCAAAGCAATAAAAGAAAACATATACAAGACATATGAAATAAAAAGCACCAAGTACCAAAGTACTAAAAGCAGCACATCCTTTGGCTGTTTTGAGCCTCTATGATGTCGTTCTCCTACTCATCCAAGCAACACATAAAGTTGTACATCAGATGTCTTTGATGTTCCTCACATGTAGGAACGCCAGAGAAAATTAGGTCCCTAAAGAAAACTTTGTCAACATCTGTTTTTATCTAGATAAAGAGAAAGTTTTCAGTCTGTTCATCTCCCTTCAATCATTTTTATTTTGGCAAAATGTATCTAGTGGACTGTCAAAAATTTAATTTGTATCTATAATTGTCTATAGATAATTATATCTATAGATATAGATATGTAGTTTACATATATCTATAATTTACAAAATAAAATATGGATATTTGGTGTCCATAGATCGATGTTGTATTGATTTTTTCTCCCACCCTAAACCACTGTGAGCCTCTGCTGCTTTTCCTGCAGTTACACCAAAGGTGAGCTGTACACATAGGTGTGAAAAAGCAGATTTGTTCAATGTGTTGTGTGAATGATGCTGATTTTATATTTTGCTGTCCTTTTTACGGAAAGTTGACTAAGGGACATGAACCGTTTCTTAATTTCAGCCAATTATTCAGAGAAGGCCTGGGAGAGAAGTAAAAAAGCCACTTGAAAGAATATATAATGCTGTAACTGTAACATGTGTATTTATTTTATGTTTGATAAATAATGATGTCTTATAATTCTGTGTGAGATGGGCTAAAAGTTTGGCATGACAAAGATTAAAAAAAAAACTAATAAATAAAAAGCTGAGGTCGAATTTCCGCTGGTCCCATTTGTGTCCCCAAAATTGCACTATTTCTTAAACCACAGAAATAGTGCTAAGATGCTATTATGTGGGCCGCCCTCAGAGTTTGACTGAGAATGTTAAATCAAAGTTACGCCCTTGAATAAAAGTTCAAAAAATTAAAATGGCTGACACGACAGAACACAAGGCTGCAAACTGTCCGTGCAAGCAAACAAGCGTAAGTATTTGAGTTGTACATAAATCAGCTTCAGACTTCAGATATGTATGCACGTATGTAGATGGCGGCGTCTTCTTTATGATGGAGAGCCAATGCTTCCTGCGTCTCATGGCTGACACCACTGTCACCCCTTCAGTGCCTGTAAATTGACAATCTAGCCAAGTAAGTCGTTCTCCGCTGAGAATGTAATTAAAAATGAAAATGAACAAAACACACAAAAAAAACACAAGGCTAAATTGACTCCATTACTTTGTGTTTGTTGCGTTGGAACCGAGCTGGAAAAAAGCAGCGTGACCCATGTTGTGTCCCAGGCCGTGGGGCTGAAGACATGCTGTGCTGTTGATTGCTCTCCACAGGCCTAATTGAAAGAAGGCTCCATATGGTAAGAAGCTATAAATTCTCCAGATCAAGTTTTTTCTCTATTTCCTGGTTCTTTCTTTTTTCTCTTTTCTGTTTTTTTTCTACCATCTATAAAAGGGGAACAATGGGCTGGCTGTCTTTGGTTTGGCTGCTAATGAATCCAATACTTCCCCCTTATGGCAAGGGCTGATTAGAAGAAGAAAAAACACATTTTGTCATAGTCTCTTTTGATGGAAAGCCCTATCTGTCTATGTGGTGTGAGTGCATGCCTGTATGTGTGTGTGTGTGCGTGTGTAAAGTGTTGCGTCATAGCAGTTACGGGGTGAATAGAGTGACCTGGGGGTTTGTTTCAAAGGCTGCCAAGGGCCCACCCTCCTCTCCGTTTTCCTCTCCTCTCCACCTCTCTTTTCTTCTCCTCCTCAGCTTCTTTCTTCTTTCTTCATCTTTTTCCATTCGACCCTCAACGTGCTGATTTTTCCCTCATTGAAAACACCAACACACACATTTGCAATCATATGTGCTCCCTCTACTCCCAATGAAAGCCGCTACATCATCACCTATCTTCACTGGTAATGCACTACTGTAGCCACCAAACAAACAGTGGCTTCTGAAGTGTCAAAAGTGCCTTGCAAAGAGTTGTAATCTGGGAAGCATCATCTGCAGCCACAGTTACCCTCTGTTTTGCCGCTGATGCAGTAATGCACACTTACTGTCTTCATTTAGGGGGGTCAGTACCTTAAGCATCATCCTTATCTTTCTTTTTGGGGGCAAAGTGGAACCTTCAAAGATTAAAAAAAAACCTTCCAGGTCACTTGTAAGAAATGAGGCCCCCTGGTGGAGGGGAATCACAGCAGCACAAAATGGTGGGGAGGTGAGAGGGGAATAAAGAGGAAGAGGGGTGAGGGAGAAAGGGAGGGGTCTGCATGAAGTAATGGCTGCCAGATGTTTTGGTATTATCGCAGGGAAAAATTCTATTCCAGCCGTAGTCATCTATCATGTTCGCCAGTCGACGGCACTTAGAGGCCCGGCAGATAGACAGACAGGAGACGTGAAGGGAGATAAGTGTGTGTGTGTGTGTGTGTGTGTGTGTGTAATGATAGTGTTGTTTGTGGAGGTTTGTAATTATAAACCTAGATATTGGTATGTCCTGTTGAGCACTTAATGTTTCACTGTCTTAAATGTGTGATCTGTTGTTTGTGAGTTCTCAGAAATGTATTGTTATATCAAGTCTTTATAAACATTTGAAATGTTTAAAACATTTATGAATTAAAACTGTTGGGATATACTTTTTTCTTTTTACTTATAATTAGGGTCTGAAATATGCTCTCTGAGACATGAGCTCCCCAGACAGTCTCATTTAAGAAATTCAGGGGAAACACTAAAACTGTTATTTTTGGTGTCACTGCTGCTTTTTTTCTGTATAATTGCTTATTTTCCTGTATATTTAGGTAATAAAATAAATAATAGGCCAATAAGGACTTTTCAATGTGTGTGTGTTTATTCAAGCATATCAGTTTCCTGTCTAGTCCTGCTGTGACCATAGATGCGTAGAGGTGCACTCACACGCCGTACATTGTTAAAATTTGAGCCTGTGGGCGTGTTTGTAATGGCCGTGGGATGCAGCCTCGCTCTGGTTTGTTTAACAAAGCAGGCTGTTCTCACACACTGCTCTTATCTATGCCTACGCAACGTGTTCTCATAGAACGGTTTGTGTGATATCCTATGAATTTGTGCCCCATGAATGACGTTACGTCCTTAACATACAGTTACATAATTAATGTAAGGTTATGGAGGTCAGGAAAAGAAACTTGGTGAGGATCTACCTTAAATTGACTCAAAGTTCACACAGATCTGAACACGTGACCCCAGGAGAAATTCCTGGGCGAAAGTCCTATTTTTTGTGACCCATCCACCACCCCAACCAGCCTCCTAACAAGTGCTCAAGACTGCTTCCTTGTTACTGCCATGAGTGCACTGGACACGTGATCGCAGCCTTTCAAAATATGTGGGATATGTATGACTTTGGGTGGATTGTTTTTTTTTATAGGAAAACATACAAAAAAGTTGTGAGAACAGCCAGACCTAGAAAAAGTAATGCACCAGAATTTGTAACCCATGTAATCATGTGACGAATGTGCTGATAGGAGTAGATGTAGATGGAAGTAGTATAAACAACAAAAGTCTGCGTAAAGAGGCAGATTGTAGTGGTGTATCGGTCAAACAAACACAGGACTTTCCCTCAGGAGACTGGTGTTTATGTCCCGTGTTAAACGAAGTGAATTTTGAATTATTTCAAGGTACATCGATATGTCTTCACTTAATGCACTAAGTACGTAACTATGTTAAATACGTAACATAATGATGCCCAACCATGACTCTTTTCCAAAAACTAACCTATGTAACTTAACTTTATAAACCTAACTCAGCTCTTACCTTTCTTGTATTTCACACAGCACTTAGAAAAAATTTGAACATCCACAACTCCCACCTCCCTCCAAAGGCCTACTCCCTCCTCCTCCATTACCTCCTCATTACATCTATGACAGACGTAGGCGTTGGCAAGGTAACGTTTGATACACGGAAGAGGAGAGCCAGTGTAACACGCCAAGAGAAGATAACGTTGTAACTATATATCGTTATAGCTACATACATTAGAGGCAAACTAAAAATACCTGTCCAGCAGAAACTCTGTGTTCATCTCGTCCCTTTTTAGCTCAGGATGAAGCTGCATCAGTCTTTGCCATCGCTCGAAAGCAGAGCCGATTACGTCAGTCGGAGGCCTCCACATGGGGAAGACAGACAGGACGCTCGGCCAATCATTGCATTCGGTCTGAATGCAATGATTGGTCGGAGTTTTCTTAGAACCATATGAGAATGGTATAATTATGAGTTTGTATCTCTGGTGGAATTCACTTACATTTTAGTTTGCCAAAGAAAAGCAGAAAATTTCCAGAAAGGTAAGTGTCACTTTAACTTTATTTTCCTTTCCTTAACGTAATTTTACATTAAGAACGTAACTTAAAATTAAGTATGTAACTTTACTTTCTTAAACCCAACCTACGTAACTTTATGTCAGATAGGTAATGTGATGACTCCCAACCAAGTCTTTTCTTTAACTCAACCAGTAGGGTCGCTAATTTGTTGGGCACTAATTTGTTAGATATCATATGAACCAATGTATGAAGATATGTTGAATGAAGTAACACAAACCACTGCCTGTTCACTGTGCATTGGCATTTGTATTGTTTCTCAACACAGAGCGGTTAAAAAAAACAGTGGGATGGTGAACACCTTTTCCATTTCTTTGTTGTCCCAGGCTAAATATTGCTGTATGAATTAAGATGTATTGATGGAATTTTTGCACATAGGTGGGCAAATTCATGTACATGCATGCATGTCTGCAGTACCCTCCCACCCCCTGAAAAATAGGGTTCCCCCGAAAGCCATGGTGTGATGTCAGCACTGCTCATAATCGACAGGATAGTCATGACAAAATCTTTATTTCAGAAAATGTCTTCTTTGTAATGTAGTATGTAAAATGTAATGTGGTGTAGTATTGTTCTGGGACTGAAAGTGAAAGATGATTCACAGTGTTGGAAAGGGCTGATGGCTTGGATTATACTGCTCGAGTTGTTTGAGAGTTTGTTAAATCATGTTTAGATATAATTTTGCTGTTGTTGAATGTGGCCCACAATGACTTATATTCAATTTGTTCAACAGAAGCATGCCAGAAAAATGTTTCCTCCACAAATTCAACATAATACAGGGTGACATATTCAATTCGCGATCTCAAGAGAGGCAAAGATGACTTTCACAATCTCTTGGAGAGGAGGGACATGTTGGACTGGGAGTAATGGCTTTGGTGTGTAAGCAACACTCAGATTTACCCTGAAAGATGAAGTTTAGGCTTAGAGACTCACACACCAGCCCCAGACAGCTACTTACATGACTCAACCAGTCACCAATAGTCTACCATGACTACACAGCCAACAAGTCACATCCTATCATTATCACTGATTGGCCCAAAGGGGGTGCTGTGTCATATCTAGGAAACATCATTGTCTGTGCTGTGTTTAGTTGGTGGTCCATCTTTATTGTGCTTTCAGCCGTGGTTTTACTGTACTATTTAGCATGCTCTGAATCTGCATGTCACATTATTGAGGATCATGTCACCATTACTTGTTTCTGATTTGCACATCATCATCATCATCATCATCATAGACTCAAGGTTCAGGACCACCTGTGAGCCCACCAGCTGAGGGCTGAAACCCGAGAAGTATGATCACTGCCAGGCAGCCCAGCACCAAGGACAAGTGTGGGGCTTCAGATCCTCATCCCGCTGCCCAAGCTCATTGGAGTCAATTGGTTGAGGAAGCCTTTGAGCAGAAGAAGGTGAGTATAAAGGCCTGGTTTGTCACTGCTACAGATGAGGCTTTAACATGGTACATACATGTGGAGGTTATTTCCTCAGGCTTTGAAGGGCTGTGCCTACACTGTAGCACTCAGCATCATTTCCTCAATACAGTAAAGACACAGCCTCAGCTAGGTCACCTGGGCAAAAGTGTTTGATGTTGAAATACCCAACACACCTGAATGTCCCAGGATACATCACTGATGGTGAGTCCAGGCCAGGTATCAGAAGATGCAGGCAAAAGTGAATGGATGGCTAGGTCGCAAGGCTGGCACATGCTCAACAACAACAGTGTGTAAAAAAGAACAACTGGTAAAATATAGTTATATAGTTTGTTGTTGAAGGAAAAAAAAAGGCAATTTGCTGTGTTGTACCAATGTAGTGTGTTTATTTTGAAAGACTGTATATTAACGTTGCATTTCCTGTGAAAACGGAAGTGTATTTTGAAAGAGGACAATACATGTAACAGGCAGAACCTGACAGGGCGTCCCAGAACATCAACCACCAATGCACCCAGGGTACCTTGCATGGCGTATGTGGACATGGAAAGTCCATGACCAAGCACATCAATATGCGATGAGTGTTTCTTCCATAGTACAAAGCGGTTGCGATTAGCTAGCCAGTGGGATACACACACAGGACTCACAGGAATTCATGTGCACGCAACGCCAGACCAACAACCACAAAAAATACCGGAGAAGCTCAAAGGTACCCTGAGTGTGTTGGTTGTTGACGTTCTGGGACGCCATGTCAAGTTCTGCCTGTTACATGCATTGTCTTCCTTCAAAATACACTTCCGTTTTCACAGGAAATGTACCATTTACATACAGTCTCTTTCAAAATAAATGCACTAAGTCGGTACAACAATGCGAATTGACGTTTTTTTTTTCTTTCAACAACTTACGCACACGGTTGGGTTTCTGCAACAAAAGTGCATAGTTAGGTTTAGGAAAAAAGAGGAGGGTTTGGCTTTATAATCTTATGGGACATGAACACAGCTTTCCCAGGTGAAGGTTGGAGTTTGTTTGACCCATCCACCGCCTTAACTTTTGTTCTTGTCCTGCTGCGTTTCCCCCTGACACTGCCAAATGCCATTTAACTATAACAGCGACCGGCCACGTACCGTGCCAGCGTTAAGGGACAGCTTTATTTCGTAAGTGTCTGAAATCGCAAGTCACTGCCAAAGCACCAGATTTTGACAACTTTGGAGTGAGATTGGTTGCCCCGATTGCCAGAAAATTCTTTGGCAGTGTCTGTCTCTGTGAACCTTGGCTACCTTATGTTTCCTCATTATCACATGCTGACCCAGAGTCGGTCGTGGTGCACCATCAAGGCAGAAATAGGCCCGCCGGGAGCCATTCAGCACCGCGGACCGTCGGACTAATGGGCTGTCGGACCAATGACATGGACCCAGGAAAAGATCATCTTAAAGTACCTGGTTTGGGGGCACAATCCCTGCTGGAAAAATAGCAACAGGTCGCTACAAAACATCCAGGATTTGTGCCCAAAAAGCCACTGGAAAAACAGCAATGACTCGCTAAATCACAACTGGTTTTGTTGTTTGTTGGTCTCAAACAGTGGTCTGCAGTTTGGCAGCTGTCCACCATCCCCTCTTCCTCCCTATGACATAGTCAGCTTCTTAACTACGTCATTTTAGAAATGCTGGTATGATACACATGGACGTAAAAATGCAAAGTATTTGTGGTTTACAGAAAAGTACAATTCCAACATTTTCTTATGGCGACTGCATTTATTCTGCTCATTATACCTTTACACTACCATAGCTTTACATATCAGATAGTGGTTTGCTGCTATATTATTATTTCAGGAACAGCTTTGGCTCAGCTTCGTTACAAGATAATTGCTCAGTGTCTAATAGTAACAGTAGAGGTGGTATTTTACAAGATATTTATAGCTGTGCAGTAAAATATGAATCCATACTGTCATACTGTAAATTCATAGTCATTAGCTTCATTGCTCCCCATAGCTGACTCAGAGACAAACAGCTTCCTGAGGTTGAAGCGTGTGTATTTGTGTGCGTGTCTCTTTGTGTCCCGGTCACTGTGGGGTCAACTCTGTCTGACGCCAGCTCTCTCACTAATTATCTGCTCTCCTGTCTTCACCTGAGGCCAGACTCAGGCCATTACATCTCACGTTAGTCTTTGTCAGGACGAGAAAAATCCTCTCAAGCTCTTTCTCCCCCCGTCTCCCACCAGCAACATACCGACTGGGATGAGAGATAAGGCCTTATCAATGGATAACTGAGTGACAGCTCCATCAGATACCATGGCGATGTGAAGAGCGGGAAGCATGTCAATAACTGTTCTGTAGGGCTGGTTGAATGTGTGTCAGTGTTTCAGCTGTCAACGTGACAAAACTACAGTTGTGGAGTTTATTTGTTACTGGGTTTGACCGGTACAAGTTTGGCATTATTTATCAACCACAAACCAAAGAATTTTAATTTTGTGTGGGTGGAGAAACATTTCAAATCATTAAACCATACGGCTCTAAAACTCATATTCAATCCATAAATCATGCCTAAATACACAGTGTCTGTTTGTCACTATATTAGTTACCAATGTACGCCATACAACTATTGATAACAATAGTTTCTGACATTAAGTTTTTAAGTTAACAGATATGGTGGCCGTTTCAACATACCAAAGTTCCATAGTTCCTCGGTCGCAGTGTGCGAGGTGTATCGGTTTTGATTCGTGTTTCTGTTCCTTTTCAGAAGATCCACGGTACTCATGAGGCAGGGAAAAAGCTGAACAACGTTTATTGGAAATACAAAAAAACCCCAAAACAACAGGCCAAGTCCTTCTGAAATTCTATCTCGTACAGTCAACTAATGACTTGATATCCTATTTTTCTGTATATTCCCTTGTATTACCCGTTATCATACACTTATACCTTGCATAACCTGGTCAAAAACTTATTACGATCCAAACCAACACAAACTTCATGTCGTTGTCAACAATCTCCTTTTTGTCATGCACACTAAATTGCCTTATGGCACCATACATGTCATAAAAACTTGCCTATATTCTAACACATGCATAAAAATAAAGGTAAACGTAACCTTAGCATAGTCCACTACTATACTCTAGTAAAAATATTAATCTAAAAACTTAAATAACAGCAGAACCTATATGATATGTAACATCAACACAGACATTTTTACTAAATATAAATATGTGCTTAAGTGGCTCTTATGATAGAATTATTAAATTAGGTAGCTATTGAGTCTTAAGATGGGATAATGCTTTTGTATTGGAGTGTTGCAGTAGTTATCAGTTTTTGAAATCTTGAAATGGTTCCTTTCAGGACTCCTGACACCTTGGTTCAATTTAGCAAGGATGTGTCAACCGAGGGTGCTGCACAATGTAAGTGATCAAATTGTATTTAAGTAATATTATGAAAGTGTTTAAGTTACTTAATTGAATCAAATTTCACTTACTTTGTATCAATATGAAGTATTTGTGTTGACTAAACATCAATAGTTTGTGTTGATCTAACACAATTCTGTAAGTTGCCGCCAAAGCAAACAATCTGTGTGCAACCAATGCCCACCATTTTATTAAATGTGCTATGTCTTTTCTTTTTTTTAGGGCGGCACAGTGGTGCAGTGGTTAGTATTGTTGCCTCACAGCAAGAGAGCTCCCTATTCAAATCCAGGGTGGGGGAGCCCTTCTGTGCTGAGTTTGTCTGTTGTCCCTGTGTCAGCGTGGGTTTCCTCAGGGTACTCTGGCTTCCTCCCTCAACCCAGAAACATGCAGGGCGGGTTAATTGGTGACTTTAAATTGCCTGTTAGGTTAACTGTTGACTCTAAACTGGCCGTAGTGAATGTGAGTGTGAATGTCTGTCTCTATGTGTCAGCCCTGTGATAGTCTGGCGACCTGTCCAGGGTGTACCCCACCTCTCGCCCAGTGTCAGCTGGGATAGGTTCCAGGCCCTCCACATCCCCTAATAGGATAACTGGTTATGGAAAATGAATGAATGAATTAATGTATTATTATTTTTAGTGACTGCACAATGGAAGTAAACAGTAGCAATACAGTGGATCACACTCATTTCCCGCAGGGATTTATTCTATTATCACACATATTTGTTTTTATTTTAAAAAAAAAAAGCATGGACCAACTATCAATTGTAAGAAGACGAAGCGGACTGTTCCTGCAGGACTCTCTTTCTAAGCTGTAGAATATGACATGCCTTTTGAAGTCTTCAAGGAAAACCTGCTTTTTTTGTTGCAGCTGGGAACCAACTTTTCACATTCTGAACCAATTTTATTTTTGACAAGCTCATTGTTATTTTGCACAATGAATGAATATTACATACATTTAAAAGTATTGTATTTCATGTCTCCATCTACTGGTGGGCCATCACGATAAGAGTATGCATGCATAATATGATGTTAATTCCACTACAGAAGAGACTTGATGATCACTGAAATAAGTTGGGGACAAAAGTGAATATTTCGATATTGGTTATCGCTCAAATGAGTTACATACTGGCATACTGGATAGTAGCAAAAAAACCAATATTGTGCAAATAAACCTAGCCCAACTTAAAACAAAAAATATCCTCAGCATTTCCTTTGTGGTCTTTATAACAAAAAATGCTGCCAGCACCAGAATCAAATGTGGCCGAAAATTATAGAAGCTGAGTGAAACCAATCACAACTCTCCATACCTGTCAAAGTCATATGACTTTGACAGGTATGTATTAACGTTGACCCAGCCCAGCCTCCAGATGATGTTGGCATTGTACATTTCTGCAAACAACAAATACGTTACATTTGTACATTTCATATCATATCAACATTTCTAAAGTGGCATAGTAAATGAGCTGACTTTGTTATCAGGAAGAGGAGAGGATGGTGGATGGTGTGTCACCCAGGCGAGACACCTGCCAAGCTGCAGACCACTGTTCAAGACCAACAAATAAAAAACAAATCTAATGAGTCACTGCTGTGTTTCCAACAGCTTTTTAGGCACCAAATGTGGGTGTTTTGTAGCGACCTGTTGCTGTGTTTCCAGTGGCTTTTAAGGCATGTAAAGGAGTTTGTTTTTTACGAAGACATCAGTGCTTTTCCTGCTGGGAGTGTGCCCTCGAAAACCAGGTATTTTAAGCCAAAATATGATCTTCTGTAACCATAAGTGTTTTTTGTGCCTAAACCTGAACACACATTAACCACAGCGTTATTGAAACACAAAGTTTCAATGTGAAGTTTCAATGTATGCACTTCATAATAACATGCAAATGTAACATATCAGTGATTTGCTGAAACGTCCAAAGCCAACATTTTTCGTGCAATTGATATTTGGACAGAAGCAAAACAGACTTACATCACATATCCAATGTATTACCTTCTGTCTGCTTTGAAGAACTTTTCACATTAGTCTCCTGGTTATTATTCTCGTGGGATATGAGAATGTTTGGCTCCGATATTCCCTCATCTGTGTCACAAATCACAGAAGTGTGTCAACACAGGCAGCAAACACAGCAACAAATCCTCCTGCTGTCCAACGTAATATGTAACAGTTACACAAATACGACCGGTACTGCTAACAAAACGAGAGCAATAATTGCTGAATGTCATTCACTGCTGAATTTATGATACACTATCTTGGATCTGTTGCGAATAGTTAAATACATCAAGTCTCCTGAAGCTTTGCACCTGTTCTTCTCCTTCTTCCTGATGTGAAGAGAGACAGACATCACAGAAACGTACAGTATGCAGATACACAAACCGATCTATGCTTTCAGGTGTAGATGCTTCTTAGCATGGCCAGATCCAGGAGCGAGGCCACAGGGACATTAACCTGTTTGTTTCAGAGCACTTCATTAGCTGAATTTTGAAAGATGTGTCTACTGTAGATGTTATCATATCACGACAGGACATGCACAGGTAGTTTGGTGCGCGTCACCATTGATGCAGGCATTGTGTTGGACTGTTGTGGTGAAGAGGGAGCTGAGCCAGGAGGCAAAGGTCTCGATTAACTGGTCTATCTGCGTTCCGACCCTCACCTATGGTCATGAGCTTTGGGTAGAGATCGATAGAATGACATTGCGGATACAAGTGGCTGAAATATGTTTGCTCTGTAGGGTGGCTAGGCTCAGAATAGGGATAGGGTGAGGAGCTCAGACATCCAGAGGGAGCTAAAAGTAGAGCTGCTGCTCCTTTGTGTCGAAAGGCGCCAGTTGAGGTGGTTCGGGCATCTGATCAGGATGCCTCCTGGGTGCACATCCAACTGGTAGGCAGACCCAGAACATGCTGGAGGGATTATATATCTCGTTTGGCCTGGAAACATGTCGGGAAAACCTTGCATGGGGAGAGGGACGTCTGGAATACCTTGTCAGCCTGTTGATGAAAATGGATGGATGGATGGATGGATGGATGATACCATATCGTCACACTTATGATATTGGGTTTATTAAATACTTGCAGCCATCACCACAGCAGAAACTAGAAGTGCATCCCCACTGTGCGCCTTGAGGAACAGCACGGTGATGTCACTGATTATTTCACAAGCTATAAGTTTAGCTCTGTTTCCTCTGTCAAGTTTAAGGCTACAGTTTTTAGTTTGGTCCCATGATATTTGCAGCGGTGACATCACTGCACGCATGGAAATGTTACAGTTACTGAAAACAGCCTCTGTAATCATCATATTGTTAAAGAAAACACTCATACATCAATACAGTACAAAGCCTATCGGGACTGGTGGAGGGGGAGAGAAATGTCCATGTGGGTGCAGGTCTCTAAATTGGAGAAAATAAGTCATTCATGTGGATAATTTATGTGTACAGATGAAGTCAGAGCCGATCCATGCATTGCTAATGGACGAACAATTCCAGGTTCCTAACACTGTGTGAAATGAATCCCTCAGGACGACAAAAATGTGAGAGAAGTGTGAGAAAGAGTCAGCACCATGGGATTAGGAGGCTTTATCACATTGTTTACTAGTACCTGAACTTTCTGTTTGAGTTTTCAAAAAAGTTCTGACCCAAGTTGATTTGATTTTAGGTTTTGTGGTTGTTTACATACATTAAAAGTCACCAGAATGCAGGAAATGCTAATTCTCAGATTTTCCTGAAGGTGGACCCCAGGCTTCAAACTGGGCCCTGTTGTGTAAACTATGGCCCCTTCTGGTCCCTGATAGACACATCCCAGATCTGGCCCTGGTTTACACATCAATAATATTATTCTTATACACATTTTTAGGGTTTTCTATGAATAAAGTCGAAAAAAAAGTGTAATTTTGATGTTTTTTCTTCCAACTTGAAGACTTTTTTGTACTTTTTCCATCATTCCTCGGTTATGATCACTATACTCACACCATGGCACAGAAGCTTTACGATCGAGCCTAAGAGATTGAACAAATCACAAATTCAACCCAGTCATCTCTAAACTGCTTCTCCATTGGGAAAACATGCTAAATATCTGTTGTAATCATCCACTGCATTGAAAGACTACATGTCACACAACCATGAGAAACATGGAAGTGAAAAGATGAACCAGGAACCGTCTGCAAGCTCTGCTGGGAGTTCATTGGGTGTTGGGTAATAATTTTAATATCTGACCTCATAAGCTAAGGCAGGGCCGCTGCTCCCCCTTTTTTAAAGAAAAAAAAAGAATGCCATTTTGTGTTCACATATTTTCCAGCTTATCAAGACTTGAACTTAACAATTGCACTATTTTAATACGCCTCACACTGCACTGCAAACTTGAAGATACAGCCTGTTGAAGGCCTGATCTCTAATTCAACTGTGAATAAGGCGCATGAACTGCACTTCTTCAGATCTTTATTACAGTAGGATTAACACTATATAGTGTTAAACCGTATTGTCTAACTAAATCTGAGTTTTTAATGAGGCTGTTAGATGTTTGTAGGCTGCAGTTGTAGTTGCAAACACAGAGTTGAAACCCTTATTTTTTTTTGAAAGTTGAGAACAAACAATTACATTAGAAAGTATGTATTTATGTCATGAAGTCACACTAATTTTTTTGTGCTCGTAACTAAAATTTAGATGCCTTTAAGAAAAAGGGTAGCCTAAAAAATAAATTAAGACTATGTCCTACAATTTTAAATA
Organism: Epinephelus lanceolatus; assembly: GCF_041903045.1. Classification (NCBI taxonomy): domain Eukaryota; kingdom Metazoa; phylum Chordata; class Actinopteri; order Perciformes; family Serranidae; genus Epinephelus; species Epinephelus lanceolatus. The sequence continues at coordinate 36,778,597 of NC_135736.1, forward strand.
TCTGTATCTTATTATCTGCCACACATTTTCTATGCAACACAGGCTGTAATCTTCTTTAGGGGCATAGGTATTGTTTCAAATTTTAGGGGGAAACATTTGAAGTGGGGATGGGGGTCCTCATCAGGAAATTTTGAGCATCAGAGACTAATTTTCTGCATTTTGGTAAATTTTTGCACCAATTTGTGCCTTTTTTCATCAATTTATAATGGAAATTTATTTTTCTTATTTTTCTATTTTTATTTCTTTATTTATATTTTTGGGGGAGGGTGGGGGTAAATGCACAAGTTCACAAAATCCACACATATGATCTAATTTTTGTCCCTGTCCAGAATTCTAACACTAAATCTTGGTTCCGTTTTTGTCATAACATGAAAGTAACTATTTCAAATTATTTTTTGGTCATTTTTTTTGCTTTGAAATAGGGAGCCATGTTCATAATAATGCTGCACATCACACACTTTTAGGCTGATGTCTTTTTTTCATTGAGTCCAAATGCTCATTGGAGCTACATGTGGAAACTTTCTCTTGTTACTTCTGACTCATTCTCAGACATCAGTATTAAATTTACACACAATCCACTTTGACCCACTGAAAGTAAGAAAGCATCCACTTTGCATCACCAGGTGGTGGTTTATTAAATTTATGACACTGTTTACACCCCACATAAAGCATTATTTTAGTCTCCCACCACATTTTTCACACCACAACACGGACACGTCGTCATCACCGTGACGTCAATACATTTACAACCCAGAAATTGCGAGAGAGAAAAGAGAGAGACAGAGAGAGAGAGAGAAAGAAAGAGAGACTTCACATACACCTTGTCGTTTAATCAAAGGTAGGCCTGCTCAGTAAAATGTCCGGTGTGAGTCAGCGCAGTGGCTGCTCGGGTCCTTCTCACGGCCGCATTGCACATAAATATATTCCGTTAAATAAAGCAGAGAGCACGTCAACACCCCGTGCATGTGTGTGTGTGTGAGAGAGAGAGAGAGTGTGTGTGTGTGTGGTGGTTTTAATGGGAGGTGTTTGGAGAGAAAGGGGAGAAATGGTTCCGCCTATCCCGGTCCTGTTTCCCCTCTGCAGGAAGAGAGACTCCGCCGGTCTCCGTTCATTATCTAAGCAGTGGTATATTCGCTCAGTGGAAACGTAGGGCCCTACACATCTGGCAGAACAGAACCTGAGAGCTTTTATAGACCACTCTTTAATTCGGCATACATCCCATCCACCAAACAGCACCTATTTCATTAGACTGGGCTGGTTGCAGTGTTTCCTGTTGATTCAAATGTACGATGGATTTTATCAAACCTATCCAACCCAGCTGCTGTGACGCACATCCAAGCTTATAGACTGTATTTTAAATGAGCCTGTCCTAAAGTTTCCACTGACATCAAATATGTTGAATTATAGGGGAATGATGATTGATAAAACATGCGGGATATTTCCATTTGGCGACCCCCTTTTTTTCTCGGGGTACAATTTAAGGAGGAAATCAGGGATCGCTGATGAAAGGTGTGGGGAGTTATAAATCTGAAATCATGCTCTACGAGGAACTCCAACTTTCTTCGTGTCTCACCAACATGAACGGAGCTACACAAGCGTCCACCGTTCTCGATCCAGGTCCAGAGAGGTCATGATGATGATAATGAGCGCCGGTACAGTTCATCAGAGCGCGCCATGACTGTCCCATCACTCTCCCGGAGGAGCTGGAGGAGGGACAGGGTGCTGTCAGGACGGAAGGAGTGAGGGATGGAGGGAAGGAGGCGCTACTGTTTGAGTTCCAGGGCCCAGACATGTTGAGGCCATCCTGTCCGTCCTTTACTCTTCTTATCGCCCGCTGTCGAGGAGGATGACGATGAGGATGATGACGTTGTCTTTGGGATCTCCACCTGCGCACACATAACATTTGGTGTTAGTTATTTTACACACGTTGATGCGTGTTTAAACAAACTTTATATGGGTTATACGACAGAAAGTAGAGCTAAACAGCACCACGGAAATTGTTTTCGTTATATGTAGCCTATTGCCAATTGGCAAATTGGACAACATCAACATAAATATTACCCAGCAATCATCCCTGCATATCTGACAAAAATAACAAAGAAGGTAAGAAATTAATCATTCAATTGAATAGTTTTTAGATTTTATATAAAGCATATTTAAAAAGAAATAAATAAAAAGAAAAAAGAGACCCACAACAGATGGGTTTGCCTTTTTGAGGACCCTATAATTATTTTGGTTTTTATTTATTTTTGAACATCTTAATCCCATGCAAGGGCCTGCTCTCTCTACAGGCCCCTCCAGCCCAAGGGCCCCACAGTTTTGCCCCTGGTTATACACCATGATAGCCTACTTTTTTTTTTTTTTTTTGAGAACACAACATGAGTGCACCTATTGGATTTCATGTCGCCATATCTGTAGACTTCAGGGGGATGCAGGGGACACACCGCCTCAATATTTAGACCAATAAAGAAATTGAAAGTAGCAGAAGACCTTTATTTTGACAAAATCTAAAACACCAATTAACACCATAAATTGGCGCAGAAAATGCACAAACTGGTGCCAAAAAATTAAATAAATAGAATAATAATAAAAAAAATCACCAGAATGTAGGATAGTAAGAGTTTTTTCTTGCCGTGGACCATCCTTACTCCCAGCCTTAAAACAAAACCCACATCCATGTTTGTGTGTGTTGAGTGTAATGATATTTTATTTGGGACAGGCCCAATTTCATAAATGCTCCACATCAGTGATTTCTCTATGAGACTTATTACGATGCTGAAGAATCACAATCATTTTTATTGGCCAAGTACACAAGCGATCTGACTCGGGTTTTGCATCGCTCTCAGTGTACTTGGGCCTACAGATAAAAGGACGTAACAGCTATGAGATCAAGGACAACGACGCTGGATACACAAGTATGTGAAAGAATAGGTGTTCATAATTACATTTACACAGAGGAATAACATGTTTTTATAAGCTCCGCACGTTCATATGGTCACCTGACCACCGGGTGCTCGGATAAAACAGCGTTTCTTGAGTAAAACCTATCGTTTATAGACCTTATTTAAGGTAGACCTTATTTACTGAAGGATTTGACGTTGTAAAAAAACAGGTTCAACTGTCCTTTAATGTTAAACACATGATCAAATTATTCTTATTGCTGTATGTAATTGTAATATATTATTCTTTTTATTGTTATCAGTTTTAATTTAGCAAAAGCTTTGAATCCATGATTAGTCTAATAAAAATATTTTAATATGTTATATGGTAAAAAAGCAATATAATAATATTAGTATTTATTGAGTGATGTGGGCTATGCATTTTTTTAAACAAAACATGTCGTCCCCATTTAAAAAAAAAGCACAAATACTCGCAAAAAAACCCTGACTGTACACGTCCGTAATAATAATAATAATTATGATAAGGGCGTAGGTTTTGTTTCAATATTTGGGGAGGACACATATGAAGGGTTTGGGGCAAAATTTCTTGACCGTCAAACACCCAGTTTCCTGCATTCTGGTGAATTTTTATGCACCAATTTATAATTTAAATGTCTTTAATTTTGTCAAAAATAAAATGTATATGCTACTTTAATGTTTTTATGGGGGGATAAATGCACATGTTGTAACTCCTGAAGGAGAAATCTACACCTTTAATCGAACTTGCTGATTTAAGTGAATTTAACGTGTGTTCTGTGCAAGAAAGCGGAAAACAACGAGACAATAGGATCAGTAGCAGGACCATAGGCCGAGTTGGAAAATAGAAAATAGGCCAATAGAGAAATTAGAAGTATTTGTATATTAATATTTAAAAAAAAGATTCATAATGACACTGTGTAACCTCAGCACACAGTGCAAATCATGAATGGACTTCGTGTCGTCACTGAGGCTCGTGTCTGATGACACAGTGACACCATCCTGCTGCAGTATCTTCCAACAATGTGTAATATAGTCATCCTGACTCAGTCCGTTTATTTGTGCTGAAGGACGAGATCTGCAGGATTTGCACCATCAGCCCAGACTTATCATTTTTCTCTTCATACTTCATAAAAATGTTGCACTGTCGCGTTGCTCCCAGCGAGCAGAGCCCACACCAATTGTGAAGCGGTGAACCACTGTTCACTCCGGTAAACACGTTGTAACCCACCAGCCAACATCCGCAAGAGCCTGCATTTAAAATCTGACTGCGACTTTGAAGCAGCGGCGCGTGAGCAGGCCTCTTTCATTGTGCAGGGTGAGGAGCCACGGTGATCTTTGGAGATATGAGCGTTTATCAAACGGGACAGATCACCTGCATCAATAACTCATCACTCTGCAGAAAATATTCTGTTGCAATGAGAGTTTATTCTTCGATAGTTGTGCTGTTAAAACGCAGCATTTTCTTTGTATTACTTAAAGTAGCGTAAATGATTTTAACACTGTGTCCCCTCTGAGCATGCTGCAATTTCAGCTTGTAAGTGGTCCTGCAACGAGCAATCTATATGAACACATTAAAGAGAAACAAAGACAGACAAGAGTTTATTAAAAAAAAGGACTCAACACTTTTATACTTGGTGCTGAAATAGGCCTACGCGTATAAAACATCAGACAGTCAGCGTTAATCTTTGAGTTCACGGTGACTCTCTGCGTGTGGAAGAAAAACAGCAAATTTGGACGAAATGGGCCTAACCAAAAAAAAAAAAAAAAAAAAGTGGTCCGGATTGGCAAACACACTGTTTGGGTCCAGGTGCGTTACCAAAGCCATAAGGTCCAATAAAATGCGAGTGTTGCCAGCAGGACGTGTCTGTAATTACTGCTAACAGGAGGAGTCTGTGCGTAATGATATACACAACCATGCAGCAGACACCCAAACATGTTCATCCCCATTGTTTCTACTGGGTGCTCCTATAGTATAATGGTATATGGTGTATGGTGTATGCTACAGGCCGCAACTGCCGTGACACTGCGATGTGTTCCTTGCTCAGAACAAAAGTACAAAACAATGGTTTATACAAAAGGTAACACATTAAAAATCGTAACAAGACAAGGGACAACAACAACAACAACAACAATAAGAATAAGAATGTGGACAATACTGACTGGACGTGTGAATAAGGAATTATTTTTATTATTAAAATTATAGCACACTGAGTTTATGCGGGGCCTCCACTTTATGCTGTTGTTCCACGTCACTGTTATTAATTAGCAAATTATAATGTCATTATAAAAACTTTTTTCATAATCATTTGAAAACATAAATGCTCATCTACTGTAATAAGGCATAACTACTTCTTTTTCTACACATTTGTTTACACATTCAGAATATAAATTAATATAATGAACACACAATGTACTTAATATAATAAATAATGCCTCAGTACTTCAACTCAAACTGCACTCAATATTTAAGCAAGCTAACAGCCAGTAGACCTTTACATGTGATGTTTGTATTAACTTAATATGGGGGTTTTGTCAGTGTTTTATTATTTACACACACCTAATTGAAGGATTTTTGGAGCTTCTTGCAAACACACACTCATGACACTTGTTTCCAGCAGTCACTTGTCAAGACAGAAGTCCAGGCTCTGTTAGTCTGCAGGCTACATGTCACTGAACGTGATACATATCACTGTCTCTAGTCAGGCTGCCGAAAGCACTAGCATGTAAATTTACAGCTCTCTGTATGCTGCACGTTTACTCTGTATCACTTACAGAACCACAATGCCACAGAGATAGAAATAAAAACAGTCAAATAAACACTAGAATAAAATGAAAAGGTGTGCTGTGACTCATTCAGTAACATGCAGGCCTGTCACCAAACACTGATGATTTTACAATGTCACATAATGTTATATAACACCTCTGTCTGATCCAGGATATGTTGACCTGGTTTCTTGTTCTGCTGTGGCTCTGATGTTTTTTTTTAATTGTAACTTTTACATGTTGTTGGTCTGCAATTTTGACAGGACAAGACATTCTTGTAAAGGAGAGGTTTGTTCCTGGTAAAATAAAATAAAATAAAATAAAACATTTATTCCTAATCTATTTATCAGAAATAATTTCAGAAAATGATTTAAATTCACATTTGTCATCACTTTGCCGCTACACTGTGATAAGATAATGCAGTTAAAGCTTAAACTTAAAGATCATGCACATATTTTTAATTTTAAAAAATGTATTTTAAGTGTAGCGTACAACAAGAAACTGATCAAACCGCTCTGTCTTGGTTAAAACCCAGCAGCGTCCTGTTCCTGCCTCTATTGATTTTGCACAAACTGGATCATTGGATTATCCCACTGTGGTACAACAACATCCACAGTGATGCGGCCTGAGTTAAGCTGTAATCAGTGACACAAAACATACAACAGTGTGGATGAAGAAAAAAATCTTATGAATTGCAAAAGAATCTTAAATCTCTCCTGCACACACACACACACACACACACACACACACACACACACACAGCATAATATAAACTCAGGGTCCCTGAAATGACTGAGTTTATTACCTCAAGTCCCCCCTCATTTGCAAGCTTAGAGGTCATCCTCTTAAATACACTTTAAATTCACTTATGGGTTAACCACTTAATCATTAATGTAAGAGCAGACTGAGCAACATTAAGTGCTTACTTAAGCTACACTCACTCGCTCACTCCTCTGATACAAGTTTCATCTTAATAAGAATTTATATTTTTAAAACAAATTAAAAAATTCTGCTCATATATGTGATTTATCTGTAGTGTCCCTGTAGCAGGGCTGTGTGTGTGTGTGTTTGAGTTTCAGGACAGAGTTGACATGAGTTATTAAGAGGACCACATCCTTCTATTAGTGATTGCAGTTTGAAATGTGAGGAAAAATTGCTTTCTGGCTTCAATTATGCAGCACACTTCCTATAGGCAGCACGCTAGGCAACAGACAGGAAATAATTATTCTGTTCGATTCTCCTCTAGTCTATTCTGACCTGCTCTGTGTGGACCAAACGGTCATGCATTGCTCATATCTGCACATAATTTCCATGCAGGACTCAACCTGATGTAGGATAGGGTAGGATGTTATGATGAAGCCATTTATCATGAGATTAATGTGTGTCAAAACAACAGGCGGCGAGTTTTGTCAAAGCATAGAATCAATAATAGTAAATAAAAAGACTGTAAATTCCTACATCTAGCCATGTAACTCGAATATAAATGAAGTATTAATTCTACACTGGCTACTGTGTTTGAAAGAGCAAAGTTGGACTGGGGTTAAATCTCCTGCATGTTTCAAACCATAAACCCTGGCCTTGTAAAGCTGCAGCCATGGGATATGGGCCGTATATATATATGCAGAGCTGGAAACCAAAATCATGTGGATAATATGTGCGGCTGTAAAGGACGAAACCATCAAAAAAAGTGTTGCTAGGAATAATCGTGGTGGGTCTACATGGCTGAACCTGGCCCCTCCTGGCTCCAAGCTGTCTGAGGATGGCAACCAATTTTCTGGCTCCACTGTTGATCACTTGGACTAAACCATTATTGTGTAAAAGCTTTTGCTTATATGCTTAAATGGGGAAGTTTTTTTCCTCTCCTTTGGTTACCAGCCAAGTGTTTAGTATAAAAAAGGGGTAAACACACTTATATTTTACTGTTTACTCTCTCTTTAGCAGTCACCCCATATGCTTCATTGGCTGTTTAAATTCCTCCCCCAAATAAATAGGGCTGAGATTACACTCCATTTGTGTATATGTGTGCACAGGAAGAGTCTGAGCTGCTGTGCCTTTTTTTCACTCCTGATTTTTATGCCAGCTCTGTGACCTTCTCACTCAGTTTTAAATATGACAAAACATTGTATGTAATGTCATGTTAGGATGGGATAGGAGATCTAAATGGTGTTTAGCAACAGTGATACCGCGTAATATAGTCCTATGGAGTGTCCATAGATGGCGGATGCAGCTATTGTGCATGATTATAAAACAATCACGTAAAAGGAAAGCAGTTTCATAATTTACACTTTGTCCTTTCTGCACGATTAATCTCACCTTTACATAGATTTCCGCCTCCATCTTCTCAATAAATGAAGCTATGGCCAATCAGCAAAATATCCGTGTCTCCAGCCGCGTAAACTTTATTTATCGTGCCATTTCTGTCATCGTGCAGAAATATTTATAACCCTGGGATCGCCTATCACAGGTTAAACCAGTCAAACATTGACATAACTACCCCGTCGAGTCAACACAACATTATCCTTTTAAAAAATAACCTCGTTTGCACGTCACAATTGTAAAAGCAATGATGGCCGGTGACCCACGACCTTTAAAAAACAGCCGCGCAGGGTCCTCCATAAATCCAGCTGACACACAGCCTTTTACGCAAAGTATTGTATTTAAACAGGACTGTATTTTTTTTAGAACATAATTTATTCACGTCGCTTTTTCTATGTGCAAAGCAAAACTAGTATTGAATTTGAATAAATAAAATTGCACAAAGTGCATTATGTGTGAAAACTGATCTGTTATCAAATGGTCTATATTTTGCAAATTCTATGTTACCATTACGCACGTTAATCTCACACCAAATTGTATTATTTTATGGTCTTTTTTTCTCTAATGCGAGCGTGAATGGGAATGAGCAAATATTTATGTTATTCAGTTATGAATATACATTAACCCAATAGTGTGTTTCCTCTCGGACGCTGCCTTTTCCACTTCCAGTAGGACTAATGAAGAGAGAGTATTTACAGCACGTTCAACTGTGACCTTCAGTCATTTATCTTCGTGAGATGCACCAGAAATAATTCACTTTATGAACAGCAACAATATGTAAAATCTTCTTCCTGCAGAGTCTGTGAATTTAGGTCAAAACACGTCACGCCAGCCAAATTGTTATAAGAATAATATTATTTTAAATTCTTTTTTAAAGGTGGGTGCAGTTGCTGGTTTAATCCACTTGTTTAATTAAACTATCTGTGTTTATCTCTGCGTCACATTACGTCCCTAAAAGTTAGCTGCCTAGTTGTCTGAACTCTCAGCTGTTTGCTTCTTTGTTGTTTTTCCATTACTGGCCTGTCTGTGAAATGTGTCTGCTGCTCAGTAGCTTATGCAGCATGTATACTAAATTCAAGACTTGGAGAAGGCCTGTAATTATAGAACCAAGGCAGGCCTGTTGCTTACTTACCCAAATCATAATTCATAAGTTATTTGTCAGTGAATTGTTGCCTGCTGGGAGTGTCAGGCTACACCGGTGTTTCTTTATTATATATAGGTTGTGGTTAAACCCAGAAAATATGAGGGTAGGTCAGATTTAGGCTAGTTGATCGGGTAGGCTGGTGTCTGATGAAATTAATTACTCTTATGTTATTAAAAAACCTTGAGTACAATTGGTGCCCTTATTTAGGTCCACAGGCTGTGTCACGGTGCATACGTGCTCTTACCGCCTCTCTCTTCCTCCTCTCCTCCCGAGCCTCCGTTTTTTTCAGCTCGGCCTTGAAAGCCTGCGTGTCCCCGTGCTGTCCGTCCTTGTCCAGGATGTCCATCAGGTAGGAGATGTAGCTGGTGGCCAGCCGCAGCGTCTTAATCTTGGACAGCTTAGTGTCGGCCGGGACATTTGGGATACACTCCCTCAGCTCCGCAAAGGCCGAGTTGATGCTCTGGGTCCGCCGCCGCTCCTTACGGTTGGCCGTGGGTCGCCGCTTCACGGGCCGTGGATGTGTGTGGTGGTGGTGGTGGTGGTGCATACCGACCGTGGCTCCATTCACCGAGATGGCGCTGGCCCCCGGGACCAAGCCGCCGGGTCCGTAGTGGTGGTGATGGTGATGGTGCGGGTCCAGGCCGCCGGTGGACCCGCCGCCGCTGTTGCCATGGTACTCAGGGCTGTACCCGGGTGCGAGGCTGTACTCGGTTGGACTCATATCCGCGTGGCTTATCAGCCAGCTCGTGAAGTACGGAGGAGCCCCGGTGTCCTCGTGACACCGACCGGCCGCTGCATGCAAGGAATAGTGGTGGCTGTCGTGGTGGTGCATGACCGGGTGGTGAGGGAAGCCCGACACAAGACTCATAGTGGCACACACAAACACGCACTCACGCGCGCGCGTACACACACTCTCTCTCTCTCATGCACGCCCTTCCAACACGCACACACGCAGGTCCTTCTCGGATGCTGCAGCAGTGAGCTCGCCTTCGCTGCTTATCGGTTGTCCGGAGCAGATGTTTGCATCTTCAATAACCTACCCAGCGGCTCCCGACGGAAACAGCCCGCCCGCTCCCACCGTGACGGCCGGTCCTCCGTGCAACAGTAGGCTAGACCCGGGCTAGTCCTGTCTTATGTGGCCCAGTAGGCCGCTCAGCTCAGTCCAAACAACTCCTCCTCCTCTAAGACATTGTTCCTCTCCCTCTTCCTCTAGTTATAAAGTCACAGCAGCGTCTATCCCTCCTCTCCTTCCTTCAGAAACTCTCTCACAGTGCGCAGCTTATTCCTCCTTTCTCTCTCATCTCATCCTCCTCTGTGCGCCAGTCAGCAGCTGTCAGCCTCAGAGCCGTTTGGCAAGGCAGGACCAGTCTGGACAGGCACTGGGTCACTACTGTCTAGTTGATAGCCTACTGAGCTGTGGTAAAGCCAGCTTGTCTGTATGAGAAGGAGAGAGGGAGAGTCTCTGATTTACTACGTCATCTTTACTACCGGGGAGGAGAAACTGACTTCATAGCATTTGTCAACCAATGGCGAGCCCCCGCCCCCTCCTCTGGCCCCGTCTGCAGGGTCTGTTTACTTCTCTTTAATGTCAATGGGCCTGCTAAGTAGACCTGCTGGCTCTCTCGCACGCACACGCGCGCGCATACACACGCAGGGGCCACGCGCACGCGTATGCACAACAACAATTAGCCTGCAAGGTCAAGAATAAAGTGAAATGGTCCTGGTCTTCTTTCTTGCATTTAAAGTTTACGCATAAGGGAGCCAGTAGCCTATCACAACACGGTCAGTAGTATGAGCAGGGCTATTTATGTGTTTTTGTATTTTGTGTATTGTTGCCTATATTAAGATGCTTTAAATTGTGTATTTGCAGAATCAGGATACAAAGGAGGTGTCTGGAAATACATTTCCTCAATGCTTTTGATTTGCAGCTGGTGCGTCCTGCAACTCCGCATGTTCTCAGTATTGATCAGGCAGTAGATCATATCTGTTATCCATGCGTGCTATCTGTTCTTCTTCTTTTATTGTAAATCTTATTAAATGTTTCTTTCTATCATGCAGCAAATTTTTGGGGGGGACCTGGTATCCTGTTTGGTTTAGCCCGTGCTAGCAGAGCTAATGAAGGAACCACTGGTCCATATATTTCCAGCTGACATGATGTCAAATAGTCACAGCGTGAAGGCCACAGAAACAGACATGAGCCAATCCTGCACTTGTGCAATGCATGTCAGTCTTCTGGACTTAAATCAATACTTTTATTTTATTGCTGCAAAAAGCAGGAGATTTGTGTGTGTGTGTGTGTGTGTGTGTGTGTGTGTGTCCCTCACAGTTGGCTCTAATTTCAAATGTTCACTGATAATCACATAAAAATGTCACAAATGACAAATGTGAAAAATGGCGATACTGTTTTCATTTTTCTGGTATGAGAATGAAAAAGTCACAATCATTTAGGCTATTTGATCCCAACCATTTGTTTGTTATATGTTTGCATATAAAGCCATATTGTTGTGTAGCCTATTCTATACATGTGTAATTAAATTGTTTTTTAGGGCTTTGATTACAGTAAATTATTGTATAATTTGCCTCAAAGTCAAGAGGTAAAAGAAACACTAATTTACATGAGATTTTTTTGACAACGTAACGTGTAGTATTTTACATTTAAACTGGCCTTTGTAGCCCTTAAATTATTCTCAAAAAGATCCAAAACAACTGAGAGACCACAATAAAGTTGGGAAAGGTTTGACTGCAGACGCATCCCGAAATAACAGTCAAGCTTCATGCGTCCAAATACGAGATAAGATACCTTAAACGTATAATAAAAATATTACTACAATTACTAATAATAAAAACAACAACAACAACAACAACAAAAAAAAAAAAAATAAAAAAATAATATACATTGGTGATTTATTTAAAACTTTAAGAAATATTAAAACACTGTTGATGTAAACCAGCTCTGTGACATATTTACTGTCTGGCACATAGGCGTAGTTACATCACGGTAAGTTGCAGTTTAGCTTTAGGTTAATGAGAAAACTTAAAATCCATCATTTGATGAAAATGAGCACCAGTAAGATGCCAGGGCCGGTCCCGAGCTGACACTGTGACCGACCTCCTCACCGCTTCCCTCGGCTTCCTCAGGAACAAAAGCCCGCTGCATCTCCGGAGCTGTAAAACCTTGAATTAACCGCTGTGACCATGTTACAGAGCCCGTGACGGTTTCCTTTTTGTTTCGCCACAAGTTGCGACCTAAACGACCAAGGCTATTCTTTACTCTTTTTATTCTATTATAGCAGATTATACTCATGAGCTCTCATATCCAACTTATGAAAAACATGCAGCGTAAGATCTTCATCCAACATGAATTAATATGATATTTCAGGCTCAAATATTTGCAGATCTAGTTTCTACACTTTCACTTCAGCTCAGACAGTGAGGGAGGGAGAGAGCAGGAATCAAATGGCAATTTACCAGATCTAACCCATAACTGTGGTTGTATATTGTCATGCTGTGAAAAAATTAAAGGCATAAATAAATACATATACATCTTTGTGCTCTCAAAAAAGCTCAGGAATAATTTAAATATGGGCTTCTTTAAGCATCTTATATTAATAGAATACAAATATCCCATTTGCTAACTGTCACAAGGAGAGACATTAAAGCTTTGTTGATTAAAAAAGACACCAAATTATAGCACTAGTAATATTAAAGTATATTAAATTTGGCGTCAAACAGTCATCATGGTGTCCGTTTTTTACTATGTTGAATTCTACTGAATTAAATGACTGAGTAATTTAATTAGGGTCGCCTGGAAAATTTTGCTGGACCTCTATGTGACCCTTTGAGGTCCACTGAAGACCATTCACAGATCTCTGAAGACCTTTCAAAGACCCCTGGAAGCTCAGTCCAGTGCCCTGATGGAGACACCACCAGGATCCCTGAAAGTGGAAAACCAAACCCAACTCCTGAACTTCCTAAATGAGCGACTCATGCACTTTGTGTATGCTTGCATGCATAACACTGAGCCTTCTCACTTCTTTCTATCAGCTCCACTTTACCACTGTTTTGTTATTTGGACCTGAAGAGGACATAGTGCATTAGGCTGTTGGGTTAAGTTGTTTTTAATGCTGCTGTAAATGTGAATCTGAACCAACGTCCTGAGCACAGCATGCTTCCCACAGTGAGAAAATGTCAGGAGCCTGGACAGAGGAAGCTGTGCGTTTCCTACATACAGAGAAGGACTTCCCATTCTGGTGTTCACCCCCACTTTCGGGCTCTAAAGATGTCAGCAAAAGACATAAAGCCCTGGGCAGAGGGAGATTTAGAACTGGTGACAAACCAGTATGAGTCTGAAGGCCGCACAGAAAAATTAAATTCATTGGTTCCAGTTGTGGACAGCACACGGGCTTGGGTGATGTCGTGATCTGATACTGGAGTGCACAGGGTCCCAGGCAGGTTGTGGACACACTGAATATAAAGAGCCAGGCAGCTGCCAGATGGCAGCAAAGATAAATTTGCTATAATATTATGCGTAGCTACAATTTTCACAAAACAATGGGAGCGTGGAGAGGACACTGATAACTCTGTGGAATTCCATGACCAGTTAAACCAGTCAGATTCTGCCAGGGTGGACAGTGTCTTTATTACAGATTTACTTAAATAATGATGAAAATCGTGGCAAGGCACATCAATAAAAAAATGACAAATAGATTGACTGACTGTAAATACAGCAATAAAATAATGAAAAATAGTTGCTCATTTACACGTCCAGCAGATACAGAGCAACATGCGGTTGGGTTTAGGCACCACCACTATACCTGCAGGAAACACAGCAATGGGTCGCTAAAAACACTTACTGCTGATGGCTAAAATGCCACTGGAAATGCAGCAATATTGTTTGTTGGTCTTGAGTAGTGGTCTGCAGCTTGGCCGGTGTCTCTCCTAGGTAACACACCATCCCCTCCACCTCATGTAGTCAGAATTAGCTCATATACAATGCCACTTTATATGATAAAAACAAAATGTACAAATGTAATGGTTTGCAGAAACATACATTTTCTTCTGACATTATCCATAATTTGGAGTCAAGTCCAATACTGACTCTCCTTTTAGCTCTGTATTGGTCTCTACCAACTCTTGAGGGGACTATCTGTCTCCTCAACTGCTACATGCTCCACTATGTTCATCAGCTAGTTGCTAAACCTTGCCTCTCTTTTGTTTGTTGCTGGGCAGTTATAGAAAACAGAGTATGTATTCATTTATTTTAGAGCTGCCAAAATAACACATTCATTTCGATTAATTAATCACAGACAAAAATTGCGTTAAAAAAATTAAAGCTGATTATTTGTGTTCTGTGGTGCCCTTTGACCCAGCGTATCATTGAAGGCCACAGTGGCTTTGTCACATGATGGAGTCAGACGTGATGACGCTGCTTGGTCCTGTGAATGGAACATTTACATTTAAAAAATGCCCAGATGGAAGTGTTGATAGGAGCATTGTCTTCTGCAGTTTTTGCAGTAAGGAATTTTCCCACCATTGGGGCCACACTAAACCAGGCGTTCAGACGCAAACTAAGTGTACCTGTGACCGACTAACTAACTCTTTTGCAAAATGGACTGCAGTGGACTGCAAGGGGACGGGGGGGACAATTGTGTCCCAAATCCAGCAGCTTTACTACAACACATTCGCCAAAATGTATTTTTACTGAAATACTTAAAATACTTTCACAGCAAAAGTTGATGCATGCGATTAATCTAACTGCTTGACAGCCCTAATTTATTTATTCATTTTTGCTGAAAATAGCTGCCTGCTGGGGCTGAAAATAAATTTGATGTCAAAACTAAACCAAAGCCAGCCAACCTGTGAAACCAAAACAATTAGCTGAAAGACACTAAAATGCTCCACTGAGCTGAGGCGAACTGCAGAGTTGGTTGATAGCTCTCTGTGGGATCAACACTACAAAGGACGGACCAATTTCACATTGCACGTAGTCATTTGACCCATTGTGGAAATGATGTTTACAGCAGCTTAAAATAAACATCTGTTTGATTTGCAGCAAATTGAATTCTGTAGTTATTAGATCTCAGAAGAAATACTGAGAATATTGTGCAAAGCCAAGAGTTGTAAAAAAGGTTTAATATGTAATCAAAATGGCAGGTCAATGGTGAGGATAAGATGCCTTTATGTATTAAATGTTCAGTGGAATTTGTTTAAATTCACTGTTGCTATTCATCGTCGACTTAGGAATGACACTTGATGTTATAAAATGCCTCACAATGAAAAGACTAAGAACGAGAGTTCTTAAACTGGCTGTCTGGTGTTGCATGGTGATAGTTTGAACACACAGCACTGCCATTTGTCAGCAATTTTCTTATTAGGGCACACAAGCTCCAAACATGACAAATGGGATTGTTGAAAAATTCCTTTTTTCACAGAACTAAACTTGAAACTAACCACAGCCTTTGAAAGGTTTTAACCAAACCCCACTTACAGAACCATCCAGGACTCAGAAAAGCCAACTGTCTGCTGTGTTTTAGGACTCTGACCTGGACTGTGGGGCCGTGTGACAGACAGAACAGTTTGTGGTTTGTGCATTTATACACAGGGTGTGAACTACGGGCAAGCCAGGAGGAGCTTGACTTCTCATAATAATTCATGACCTCTCCTGAAAACACGATTCATGAAATTTTGAGGGGGGTCTCTAAATATTGACAATATGCTGTTTTTGCAATGTATTTCCATCTTTCTGTATCTTCATAATCATGGATCATGTGTAAAACCAGGGTATTATTGATGTGTGATTCATGCACGAGGGTGATTCCTTACTAATCTGCTTTGATAAAGACTGACATGCATGCTGTGTGGAGGTTTGATGTCATCATTAACTGATTATTACTTATCCAATGTGCTGACATGAAGCAAGTAGACCTACGTGCTTGCAGCTACACTGTTTCTGTGCAACAAGAGTCACAGTCAGTCCTCTCTTTGAGACACACGCAAACAACCCCTTCCACCCCTATCCACCACCCCCCATAAAAAAGCGAGCCTCCCCGAAAGCTTGGTAAAGTTCGCACGATGTTTACACATACACGTAGACTGTGTGAGGCACAGGGTGTGTGAAGCCCCTGCAAATGATGTGTATGTTGATGACATTCAGTGGCAGGGCTCACATGAGACACCTTTTAACAATCAATAAATATGTACACTTTTTGACTTGTGATTAGTGCATGAATACAACAATTGTTGGTGATAAAGAAATGTAATTAT